>NC_050070.1:192606054-192923327 GCF_009764565.3 Dermochelys coriacea
GAGTGCGTATTTGAATTGAATACTTGTTAGAGTGCTGTAGCTTTTAAACACTGCTTCTAAGGATAACCATTGGTGGCAAAGTATCTCAATGACTCTATCATTTAATGACATAATTTGGGGACATAGGTCTTAGTTTAGGGTACGTCTTCACTGCAGTAGAGATGTGACTGCAGCCCATGTAGACATACCTGTGTTACCTTTGATCTAGCTAGATCAAATAACAATAGCAACGAAGCCAAGGCAGCCCGGGCTGTACAAGCCCACTTAGAACCCTCAAAGGGCTAGCCCAAACTGCTGCAGCTTATTGTTATTCAAGCTAGCTAGATGAAAGGTAGCTCAGGTATATCTACCAGTGCTTCAGTAATACCTCTGATTGCAGTGGAGAGCCTTTGAAAGAAAAAATATTTCCTCCATAGCAACTGAATTAGAGGTAGCTGATGTCCTAAAATGAGCAGTGGGGTTACAGGAACTTTCCCTCTTCCCTCCCCACCCCATTCTTCCCCTGGGGATTGACCAAATTTTAAAATGATAAAATTGGGACATTGGTAGGGGCGATCAATAAGGTATCACGGGAGGGTACCACCTCTTCCCTCTCCCATGAAGAACTAGGACACTTCAGAAAATGGTGAGTGGGAGAACAAGTATTCATCCCTTTGAATCTCCCTTTTTTTTTCCCTTCTTCCAGTCATGTTCTAATCTTCTGTTCTCTTCATATTGTCTTCTCCCCTACACCCTTCTCACACACATTCCATACTCCCCCCATTCTCCACCAATACATGTAAAGAGTTGAACAGAGGAAACTGTTTCCATTACACAAGTTTGGTCCTATAAAACCCTGGAACAAGGCTACCTATTGAGTGTCGTGTACCAGCACATTCCGTACTAATTCAACAAATCCATAGAGAGCTCTCGCAACATCCACCCCCGCTCACACATTTACTCACCTAAGTCTCCTCCACTTAAGTCTATCATTCCAGCCCATTTCCCCTCCCACTTCAAAAACCCACTTTTCCCCCACAACTCCCCTCAGCTCTCTCTGTTATGCAGTGGCCTATTATATTCTGTTATCCAAAGTAGGTGAAATGCAACAAAAGCCCATTATATATAATTATTGATAAAATGAGCAAAAGTTTGTGGCAGTAAGAATGGTATAAACTGGATGGATTTGAGATAAAATAACTGAAATGGGGTCAGGTAAGATCATAGATTGGCATAATAATGAGCTGATGGATTTTAGAAATGGAAGGAAATGTTTATAATTGTGATCTCCTGCAATATGTTTTGATTAGGTAATCCTGGTACAGGGAGTTTGCCACCATTTTCTGACCTTCCAGTTTTGAGTGGTCCCTTGGGAACTTCCTTAAACTAAGCTCAACCTCACCGTCATGCTGACTACCTTCCTGGGGCCCTGGAATATGCTATCATACCATTGAGCCTTCATTGTTCTGATTAGACCACACAATCTCCAATACAAGACAGATTCTCTTTCTAACCATCTGGAAAATTTGTGTCACCACTAATGCAGCTGTGCAACATCGATCACAAACTGCCTTTATTATCACAACTCATGGGTGTTAACAAAAATTTTGGATCTACTCTGAGGATTAGTTAAAAGTGTGTGTATGAGAGAGAGAAAATAAGGAACTTAAACCTTACAAGAAAGAACAAAAAAGTTACATTGTTTAAACTCTGGGACTAAAATAGCCTTGACACAGTGTCCCATCAACCAGGCAACTATTCATGCATACTATAAGTCTACCAGATACCCAGACATCTGGATAAACCAAGGACACATTAATGAGGTCTGACTATATTCAGAATAGTCTAGTGCTTGGTACATGCAGCATTTGCATCTGTCCTCTTTACAGCTGCCTCAACTTAAACTATCTCAGTGCAAAAGGATCTTCACAAATGCCACCAAGCTTTACATCCGATTACATGCTATTTAGACCTAAATCAAATATTAATACTCTGCTCTAAATGTAGAAACAGTAAAATTTTCAAACACTTTAACACAAATATTCCAATCATTTTTACAGTCGGGCAGGACTGACAAGGCAGTGTTCGGATTTAGAACTGGATTATGTGTACACCAAGGTTCATTGTTTGGGTTCAAGGATAAACCAGGGTAGTATTTGTTTTTGCGCTGGATGGCCCTAAACTACCAGAGAAGTCTCTGAGTACCTGAATGGCAAAGATATTACTGAAAAGTTGTTGCCATGTAAAGCATCCTTTCTGTTAGGTGTGGCTAGATAACAGCAAGAGTCCACCCTTGCACTGAGTTGTCAGGTTGGGATGGCAGGCCCAATGGACAATTTACTGTCAGATGTGTGACTCTTGTCCATGTAAGCACGGATAAATATCTCCTTACTCCTTTTTCTGAACCCAATCCTCCAAATCTATGGCTTGATCCTTCTGCCTTTGAGGGATTGATAATTCCTTGGAGTGTTGCTACTGACTTCAATGGGAGCAGGAGCAAGTCCTTGTCACATTCACTGTCTCAAGCAGAAACACAAGACACAATTAGAGCCCAATCCTGCAAGGTTTTCAGAGCCTCCTGAAGGGCTCTCAACTCCCACTGAAGTTAACAGAAGTTTAAACTGCTCAGTGGTATCCATTGCCTTGCAGAATAGGGCCCCCCCTATATCCCCAGAGATATCCCAGGCCTAAACAATTATACGCCTGAAAGAAAAACACAGGATTCTTACTCTGTGTTGAAATATAATTTTTAAAACCTGTATTAACTCTCAAAGAAGTAACACCTTTTCCCATAAGGGTATAAATGAACTCCATTTTGTGGAGGCCTTATGTCCTAAGGGAAGTATTTTCTCATCAAGTTTTCAAGGACTTCAGCCTTCCTATAAAGCAAATCACCATCCTTAACCAAGGCAGCAGAGAGGTTCTGGCAATCTCACACGGATGAATATTAACAGCATCAGGAGTATTTCTATTTGCTGTTTAAGCACTTTTAAAAAAAATCTATTGCACTCAGATGAGGAGCTAGAGCACCTAGTTTATATTCCAGTGTTGCTATTTTTAGACTCTCAAGTGCTTTAATATTCTGAAGTAGCATTTCAAGGAGAAACTTGCAAGAGCTGCTGCTTGCAGTCACACTTAGAGACACAAGTCCTCTTCTAGCCCAGGTTTTGAAAATGACCTACAGTGGGGAAGGTGAGGAATCTCCTTAGTGATTTCCTCTCCTTTTAGCACTGTGCCAGGTTCCCAGGCACGAATGACTGTGCCACAGTTCCCTGCTCCTGCTTCTGTCTTATTTGGGCTCCCTTCAGCACCCCATCATAACTGCCACAAATATTCCAATATAACTGAAACTTTATGCCCAGTAATTAAACTACTCAAGCCTTAAGGACCATCCCAAACATCATAACTCAAAGTGAAAAAGCTGATAGAACAGGAGCTTTGATAGAAAAAGAAAAGTCAAGCCTTGTTTATACCCGACTCCAGCAACAATTCAGTACCATAACACAAAACCATGGCAACTTTTAAACAACCAAATTCATCACAGGTATACTCATGGCATAAACAGAGAGAAGTTGGACAAAAACATAAATATTCTTCCTGGAAGGATTATTTCATAGAATTCAGACCAATAACACACAAATCAGAGAGAGAAAGCAGGCTGCTCCCTAAAACAGAGACATAATTCACTGCACCTTATTCTAAGCTGTCTGTCCGCTGAATTGACTGATTGCACGCTTCCCTAGAGAGCCCACTGGCCTGCAAGCCGGACAAGGAAAACCCCTGAGATGTTAAAATGATAGATCACAATTTTAACAAAGTTTTCAATACACCACAATAACATTCATTAAATCTACTGTATTTACTAATATCAGATCCCCGCCCCTTTCCAGGGTCTGTTTCTGCATCCATTGAAATCAATGGCAAAACTCCCACTGACTTCAATAATATAAGGTCAATACAATTTCTGAAGCTCATTCTTGCTCCCAAAGAGAAATGACATGCTGGGGAAGGCAGATGTATGACATAGAAATGGTGTACAGAGCCTTCGTATTGTGAACTCCCCTTTCCAACTGATACTCAAGGGTGAGTTGGTGAGGAGATGCAGATCATGGCAAGAAGCAACGTCAGAGATTAGCATTCAAGGGAGCCCTACAGATCTAAGCTCTTGCTCCCATTTTTGGTGGGCAGCAGCAGCAACTGCTTTAGGAAGAAGAGTCATTTTTATACTCCCTACCCCTACTGTGGAAGTGGGCACAGAAGAAGGGATTAGGGCAGAAGCCAAGCTTATCAATCTTTCCCCTAGACCTCTCCTTGAATGCTGTTGTACATTTAAATAATATAGATCCTGGCAGATCACATTAATACTTGTGATTCCTGCTCTCAGGAGGCTAATATCAGCATTCAGATTTTTTCAATCTGCAACCCAAGGCTATAGTTCATAAAGCTAGTTTAAATGTATTTTATTTAGCAGAAACACAAGAAACCTACAGGCCAATACGCTGTAAGACATTAGTTTAAGTATTTAGCATAAGGCTTTAAGGCCTATGAGCCTTAGTAAAGAACAGACTTATCAGACACATAGATGAACATGATTTGTTGAGGAAGAGTCAACATGGCTTTTGTTAATGGAAATCATGCCTCACCAATCTATTAGAATTCTTTGAGGGCATCAACAAGCATGTGGACAAAGGGTGATCCAGTGGACATAGTGTACTTAGATTTTCAGAAAGCCTTTGACAAGATCCCTGACCAAAGGCTCTTAAACAAAGTAAGCTCTCATGGGATAAGAGGGAAGGTCCTCTCCTGGATTAGTAACTGGTTAAAAGATAGGAAACAAAGGGTAAGAATAAATGGTCAGTTTTCAGAAAAGAGAGAGGTAAATAGTAGTGTCCCCCAGGGGTCTGTACTGGGACCAGTGCTGTTCAACATACTCATAAATGATCTGGAAAAAGGGATAAACAATGAGGTGGCAAAATTTGTAGATGACACAAAACTACTCAAGATAGTTAAGTCCAAAGCATACTGCAAAGTGTTACAAAGGTTTAAATTAGCTGACACAACTCAAGAAAGATCTTGGAGTCATTGTGGATAGTTTTCTGAAAATGTCACTCAATGTGTAGCGGCAGTCAAAAAGGCTAACAGAATGTCGGGAATCATTAGGAAAGGTATAGATAAGACAGAAAATATCATATTGGCTCTATATAAATCTATGGTATACCCATATCTCAAATACCATGTGCAGATCTGGCCACCCCATCTCAAGAAAGATATATTGGAATTGGACAAGATACAGAAAAAGGCAACAAAAATGATTAGGAGTATGGAACGGCTTCTATCGGAGGAGAGATTAATAAGACTAGGACTTTTCAGCTTGGAAAAGAGATGACTAAGGGGAGATATGATAAAGGACTATAAAATCATGACTGGTGTAGAGAAAATAAATAAGGAAGTGTAATTTACTCCTTCTCATAACACAAGAACTAGGGCTCACCAAATGAAATTAATAGGCAGCAGGTTTAAAACAAACAAAAGGAAGTATTTCTTCGCACAACGCACAGTCAACCTGTGGAACTCCTTGCAAGAGGATGTCATGAAGGTCAAGACATTAACAGGGTTAAAAAAAAACTAGATAAGAAGCATAGGTCCATCAATGGCTATTTGCCAGAATGGGCAGGGACAGTGTTGCTAGCCTCTGTTTGCTGGGAATGGGCAACAGGGAATGGATCACTTGATGATTATTTGTTCTATTCATTCCCTCTAAAGCACCTGGCACTGGCCACTGTTGGAAGACAGGATACTGGGCTAGATGGACTATTGGTCTGACCCAGTATGGCCGTTCTTATGTTCTTAGCATAAGTGAGTTACTCAGTAGTAACCCGGAGCTTCTGGGAATATTTTGCTTAAATGATTTTTGGTAAAAGCTTGTATAAAGTGATACCAGGTTACCACAGGAAATCAAACTGATGCCATCTTTGGATATTTTAGGATAAGAACATCCACAAATGCATAATCACAAACTTGCCTGGGCAACAAGTTTACATATATGACAAATTTAGATTAATAATATATTAATCTATAGAATAAGGACATCCTGATGTTATCTGGGTGAAGAAGTCAGCTATGGACAAAAGAGGCCAGGCATTTATATGAATGTTCATAGCAGCCACCAAACCCTATAACAAGTCCAGCCACCATCAAGCCTCAAGATCTTGACTATCGGACTTGCTTGGCATTCTGGAGACAGGGTAGGCACTAGGTCTCTGTGAGAAGAATGTGAGTATGGGTAAGGGGCAGTGCGGGACATCAGTCTGATATTACACTATAGCAACTTTCTCATTTGGTTTGGCACATTTGTGTTTTCACCGATTGTGCTAATAAAAGTATTGGAAAGCTTTGCTTTGCCCTCAGTGAGAGTGTCACCATTGTGCATGTCGGGGTTCCTAACCAGACATTGAACTTAATAACCTGAATTCTGTTATGCTGATCCTGGGACTAGAACCTTTCAAACCTCAGAAATGTAATCAATGGCTAATTGGAAAGTCTTATAGTCATTATAACCAATAACCACTCAACAAATCAGGCAAGACACAAGCTATAGCCTGGAATTTTCAAAGGAGCCTCAGAGGGTTGGGCAACAATTTCCACTGAAATCCAGGAGGATTTGGGTGACTAATTCCTTAGGCTAACTTGTAAATCACAGCATAGATTTATTCAAACTTTGCTTTCAGTACACTGACCTAGAATGGACTAGAGTTTCAATGGGTGTAAACTGGGGTAGCTCCATTGAAGTCAACTGAGGATCAGGTCCCTTCATACCAATTCTGTTCTTGATTCATGTATGAGAGTGTGGTTTCCGTTCATGGAATATTAATTATAAAATACCACTGCAATCTTCTGTTTATGAATATCATCGATTACAGATGCATCCACATGAGATCTTTTCTTTAAATCTAAACATTGAATATCATTCTAATCTAGTATCCTGTGGTTCCCCCCTCTCTTAAGTAAGTCAGTCAATTTTCCTAAATGCCCCAAAATTTAAATGACTAAACTCAAAGATTGCTGTCCCATTCACAATATCTAAAAACAGCCCAACAGAAAATGCTAGGGTCATTGGCCTGGAAAAAAAATAATATGTAATCTCCTAACATAGGTCACAACATGACTCTGTGCTCTGAAAAAATAAATCAGTTCAGCTCAAAATGAAACAACTTAATTAGCAATGGAGGCTCAAGGTCACTTACTGTCTGGCTGAGCCACACTGATTGTAAGCATCAAAAACTACGCACAGTGACTGGGATGGAAAACTAACTACTATAAAGATGAACTTGCCTCAATATATTTATAGCATACTTTAAAATAGAACTGTTCATATATCATAGTACTGGGCTAATTTTTGCCACATTTAATCATGCTGAGTAGTAGCACCTGTCTCTGGGAGTTGTCCTATTAAAATTAATGGGACCACTTGCACAATAAGGAAACACACAATGTGGGTAAGGACAAGGGCAGAATGAGGCTCTTAGAAATCACATATCACTGAAAGCAGAATTTTATGTTTCTAATAAATCTTTCTATCAATGTATAATACAACCATAGAATCATAGAAATGTGGGGCTGGAAGGGGCCTTGAAAAGTCATTAAGCCCAGCCTCCTGTGCTCAGGCAGGGCCAAATGTACCTAGACCATCCCTGACAGGTGTTTGTCTACGCCTGTTTTTTAAATCCTCCAATGGCAGGGATTCCTTCTCTTACAATGACAGTTCCAATGACAGTAGCTATATGCTATCAAATGAGGAAGATTTCAAAGTGCATTACTTAGTCACTGAAAAGAAGCAAGGAGCTTTGCTGCAAGGATTATCTCTCCCTCTTCTTGCCTCTCCTATGCAGGTGCAATCAACTGGGATGCACAGGAACTGTGCTAGGCTGGCACCAATAGTGGTACTAGCTTTCCTCTGCCCTGGGCTGGAAGAGTGGGCATGAGTGTGGCATCACAGCCCCAGCTTCACCCTTTGCCAATGGCATTGAGCCAGCTTTGAGAAACCCAATCTGCACACCGTAACCCAGTGCTGGAACTCCACCTCCTGCATGTGATTTCGAGAAGTATGTCTGAATCAGCCAGAATCCCTCCAGAGACTCCTGCAGCTCAGCTCCATCACACCACAAGCAGTGTGACCGGTGGCTTAAAGCCTCAGTTTGGCCATTAACTTACTAATGAGGAATAGTCAATTTTCATGCTAAAATCTTTTGTGAAATCTACAGAATAGTATTTTGTTAACAATGGACAGTATGATACAGATTTATCTCAAATTCTCTATTCCTCCACTCAGTAGATGGACTTCAAGGGTAAAGTCAATACCACTTGGCAGAAACTATCTTCTTTCTCTTCCTTCCTCCCTTCTGGACCGACCCTTACTCCCCTACTTCTTCCCTATGATGCTTCTCCCCATCTATGGGACTCCCATCTCTCTCACTCTTTTTCAATGCTCCTCTAAGTCCACAGACTCTTTGTTTCATCTCATTCACTCCCACTCCTTGATTTCCCTTGCGTGCTCACACAATCCCTCCCTTTCCTTGGGCAGTCTCATCCAAACACCCCCCTTCTTGATGAAACTATCCTTCCACCTCACCTGCCTCTGTAATCAAGATCCCATCTCCCTGCTACCCCCTGCCTCCGCACTCCTTAAGTGGACTATTGCTGCACTCTTGAAAGCCTTTCCTCCATCTCTCTCTCACACCTAACTTTATGTTGCCTTCTTCACTGAACTCTGCTCTCACCAACATTACTAATGACCTCATTTGTCCAATCGAATAGCCTTTTTCTCTCCCCTCCTTGGTCTCCACTTACATTCAGCCTTTGAAAGGGGTGATCATTCTCTCTGATTTTCTAAAGTACCATCCTCTCCCGTGCCCTCATCCTACACTGGGATCTTTGCACGCAGATCGCTGGGGAGGCTCCATACAGATACAAAGGTCCACTCATATAAATGAGCTTGCAGAATTTCCTCTCAACTCCCTGGTTGCTCCTACAGCATTCCTCCCCCTCCCCCTCCCCTCCCCCCCCAGCCCAGGACTATCTTAATTTCCTGTTTTCAACAGGCTCTTACCTCCTTAGTAAATTCCCCCTAGTATCCACCCTAACACTGGCTCTAAACATTCACAACTAATACCACACTCATCATGAGATAAACCCTCATATGAAAGTAAAAGGAGTTGAGGGCCCAGTAACACTGTATAAATAGAGATATTATACAAAGACCTGCCATAAGATTCAAGTTCTTGGTTTAATAATGATTATGAAAGAAAAATAATACACAAAACCTGTGAACTCCATAATAATTGTTCCAAATGCCAGTTGTAGAATGAAAAGGAGACTTACATCAAATAATAGCTGATAACATTGATGTTAGACTTCATATTTTCCAGATAATGTGCTGTTAGGCGTTGGAGGGTGAATGTCATCACCTTTTGTTGACACCAGTGTTTCCATGACTGGCTCTGGATGTGTGCTATGTTGCTAAAGCAAGGCTCAGCCATGTACAGTACATTTCATATTTTGCTGCTTCCATTTCACACTTTCTGTCCTAAATATTCATAGCTACATTGTTCAGCATACACAACATTTCCTGAGCTCTGCTGTGATTAGATAGCATCAGCAGGTGTCCAGGCAAACTGACTGGCACCAAACATAACTCATTATTCTGTCAGAAACCTGCCATGTCACTTTGATGAAAAACAATTTATTCTCGACATTAAACCACAGACTTTTCCCTATAAAATGAAAGGAGAAATTCTTGACAGAAATAATTAGCCTAGCGACATGACAGACACCTCTTCGGATGATGCTTCCTCCCTTCTGGCAGAATGTTGTGCATCAATAGTGAGTTGAATTTTTTTCAGCTTGTACATAATTTAGTGCACATATGGTCTTTAGACTTTGTGTGCCCAAAGCATGCATTAGACTGTCTGACAGGTTATATCCACATATCTTATCTGACAATGACAAGGTTACATAAACCTCATTCAAAAGCTTCTCTTCTGTTCAACCCTGTGTGTTTGCTTAAGCAATGTTAAGGGGGTGACTAAAATTCAAAGTAAGAATCGTTGAAAATCTGTGCTGAAAATCCGAGCCAACAAACAATCTGCCCTCCACTCATGAGTGATAGCCAAAGGGTCAGTCCTAGAGTCCAGCTTTGAAAAGGACGCCACCAATTCATTTTTAAAAATATAACCAATATACAGGGCCAGGTCCTTAGCCAGTGTAAATTCTATTAGGACCTGTCTCCTCACAACCCAGGCTGCCATGAGCTCATCAAACCTGCCCCCCCACACACTACACTAGATTTCCATAGATTATCATGTCAAATTCAGTGACTCCATCCTCATGTTTAATTTGACACTCGATTTGGTCTCTGTATAGTAAAAGATCATCTAAAGTTCTGGGATAAAGTTATTTCCTGCCCACCCACCCCTTCCTTATCCCTTTTGCCCCTATCCCTTGCAGCTTCCCCCTCCCCCAGCCCCCTTTCTCCCTCTCCACCTGAGCTTCTCATCCATGTCTCCCCTACTCACCTCCTTGTCCCAGCCTCCTGACCACCCAATCCCAGTGTCTAATCCCATCCCCAGGCTCTTCATCCAAATCCCCTCAACTCAGACTCCTTCGGCTCTCTCCTTGGGCTTCTCAGCCAAGCCCCAGTCTCTCCCCTTGGCTTCCACTCCTACTCTCTGTGGCCACCCTGTCTGAGTCTCCTCTTGCCAAGACTCCACACTCAGTCAGGACCTTGCCCTTCTGCATTCTAGTTAGGCTGCTTCCATCTTCTCCTTCATACTGTCTGGTGCCAGCAGGGGGAGCATGTAAAAGACTGAGTCTCTCTGCTTTCAATTCCAATGGCCTGCAACACAATGACCTGCAGCAGCCAGGAAGGATATTTGCAGGCAAAATCCTGCTCAGCCCTGCAGCTCTGTGGGGATGATGCATGCTCTGTTCTGTTGCATTTAGGAGTTGTGAGGGGGTGAATAATGTTCAGTGCAGACAGAATCGTTGGAGAATTTAGCTGCCAGACAATAACAAACCTTGGAGCATGTGCAAACTGGGATTTTCAGAGGCTCATTTCTCAACTAAATTTGGGCAGATTTTTATTGGGACGCCGAAAAGCACTCGGCTGATATTAGGGTGCCCTTTCCTTTCCATATTTCAAGTCCCTGCTCCAAAGCATGGAGACATTAGAGCTCCTCAAAAATATGGTTGTAAGAATATTTTTAACATTTTCCCCTAAATTCTTTCTTAGAAATAACTGTACAATTTGCTGAGACCTTCAGAAAAAATCAGCCAGAGGCAGACACCTGGCATGCAAAATTTCAGCCAGAACAATTACAATTTGGGAAAGTTATAAAGAAACTACAATTTGGGAAAGTTATGGCTGGAGACACTGAAAGGAAGATTCTGCAGTTCTTTCACAAACAGATAGTCCCAGGAATTATAAATCTGTTTATATTATTGCCAGTTAGTTACATATCTAAATATTGAAGGAAGTGGAGATATCTGAAGACAATGGATGGGATTATCAAAAGAGCGCAAGTGATTTAAGTGTACAAATCCCAGTGATTGTCAATTACCTCAGCACTTTTGGAAATTCCACTCAATATGGTTGTGTAACATGAAGAAAAATGAGATCAGACATGAGTAAGCATTCCTGACAGGAGTTGAGTAAGGTTTGCAGAATCATGTCCCCAGAGGTGAAAGTAAGTCAAGTGACTTACCGGTACGCTGGGACCAGCTCTGGCCCCCTGAAGGGGCGGGGCCTAGGGTGGAAGGGGCGGGGCTGAGGGGATCAGAGCCAGCCCCAGCCCACCCTGTAAAGTAAGTGCCTCTCCCCTCCTTCTCCTTCTCCACCTCCACCTCCACCTCCACCAGGGTAGCAGCAGCAGCCCGGGGCTCCGGGGGCTATTTAAAGGGCCTGCGGCTCCCCTGCTTCTACTACCCCAGTCCTTTAAATAGCTGCCCGGAGCCCCAGAGCCGCTACCCCAGGGCTCCAGCAGCAGGGCTCTGGAGGCAATTTATAGGTCCTGGGGCTCCAACCACGCTGGGAGCCCCAGGCCCTTTAAATTGCCCCCTGGGGAAGCCAGGCCCCAGTACAGTGCACCGGCTCTTGCGGGTACTCCGTACTGTGGCGTACCGGCTTACTTTCACCTCTGCATGTCCCTCCTTTTATTAATAGAAAGGAAATTGAAAGTGGTTGCTGGAATCAAAATGTACAGCTGTGTGAATAACTGATTTTTTGGTTCACTGGCAGATCCAAAAAAATCAAAAATAAATAAAAAGTTCAGTGAACAGAAAAGTTAAAAAAAAAGTTTGGTTTCAATTTTGAACTTTTTTTTTCTTTTCTTTCTTTTTAAAAGGATTTTATTTTTTTCCTAATATTGAAGGAAGTTGCAAAACAAAGTCATCTTGAATCAAAAGATCAAAATTCTTTGTTTGAAAAATACCAAAATGAAATGTTTAGATATTTGGGGATTTTTTGTTTGTATTCTTCCAAAACAATTCAGCAAAATCAACATGGATTTGTGGAATGTTTCAGTCGACCCAAATCTGGATTTTTTGCTGAAAAATTTTTGGTTGAAATATTTTCCCCTGCTCTACTGAAAAAGGCAGTTTAGCTTGTAGCGATAAGCAGGAAGGAGAAGGAGCTTTTATAGTCCAAGAACCATAAAAAGGAGGAAAATATTAGATAGGTTACTAAACAACTAATACTTCATGGCTGAGATTGTCAGAGCTGTTTAAAGAGACTGGGTGAGGAAAGTGGTCAGTGGAAGCATGTGACTAAAAGAACCAGGCAGAGGAAAAGACGGGCTAGTGAAGGAGAAATAGAGCTTAGGAACAGGTTTGCAGAGTTGGAAAATGAAGAAGGGGCTCAGCAGGTACTTGTTGAAGGTGGAAGAGTAAGGAAGAAGAGAAGAGCGGCTAGTCCTATAGGAAAAGCAGAAGAGTCAAGGGAGACTACACCAAATATGAGCCCCAGGAGGATACAGGATGTGTTGAAGAGGATTATAAGGGAAAATAGGAATGGAAAGAACTTGCAGCCAGAGGGAACAGGGGAGAGACTGGAGAATAGCACTGTCACCAGGAAAAGGGAGGTCTATGTGATAGGGGACTCTTTATTGAAAAGAATAGACAGGCCTGTAACTAGAGCTGATCCAGAGAATAGAAGGGTGTGCTGTCTTCCGGGTGCTAAGATACGGGATGTAGACCTGAGGTTGAAAAGGATGCTAAAGGGAGCGGGAAAGAATCCCCTAATTATCCTTCATGTGGAAACAAATGATACGGCTAGATTCTTGCTGGAAAGTATTAAGGGAGACTATGCTAGGCTGGGGAAGACGCTTAAGGAAATTGAGGCTCAGGTGATCTTTAGTGGGATCCTTCCTGTTTCTAGAGAAGGGCAACAAAGGTGTCACAAGATTATGACTGTCAACAGATGGCTTAGGCAGTGGTGCTATAAGGAGGGCTTTGGGATGTATGGCCACTGGGAGGCATTCATGGGCAGAGGACAGTTCTCTCGGGATGGACTTCATCTGAGTAGGGAAGGAAATAGACTTCTAGGATCAAGGCTGGCACAACTGATAAAGAGAGCTTTAAACTAGGAATTAGGGGGAGATGGTTGGGAGATGTCCAGGTAATCTCCACGCCGGATTTTAGCATTGAGAGGGAAGAAGACGAAGTAAGAAAGGATACAGTCGTGGGTAGGAGAATGTATATAAGGAGCGAGGGCGGTGTGGATACTAGTCTAATAGGTTATACTGGCTGTAGAATGACTGTGCCTAATAGGGTACAAAATGTGAGCGAGGCCAAACAGCAAAAATTAAGATGTTTGTACACCAATGCGAGGAGCCTAGGTAACAAAATGGAGGAACTAGAGCTACTGGTGCAGGAAGTGAAACCAGATATTATTGGGATAACAGAAACATGGTGGAATAGTAGTCATGACTGGACTACAGGTATCAAATGGTATGTGCTGTTTAGGAAAGACAGAAACAAAGGTAAAAGTGGTGGAGTAGCATTGTATATCAATGATGAGGTAGAATGTAAAGAAATAAGAAGCGATGCAATGGATAAGACAGAGTCCGTCTGGGCAAAAATTACACTGGGGAAGATAACTAGTAAAGCCTCTCCTACGATAGTGCTTGGGGTGTGCTAATCCGGGATCTAATCTGGATATGGATAGAGCCCTTTTTAATGTTTTTAATAAAGTAAATACTAATGGAAACTGCGTGATCATGGGAGACTTTAACTTCCCAGATATAGACTGGAGGACCAGTGCTAGTAATAATAATAGGGCTCAGATTTTCCTAGATGCGATAGCTGATGGATTCCTTCATCAAGTAGTTGCTGAACCGACTAGAGGGGATGCCATTTTAGATTTAATTTTGGTGAGTAGCGATAACCTCATAGAAGAAATGATTGTAGGGGACAATCTTGGCTCAAGTGATCATGAGCTAATTCAGTTCAAACTAAATGGAAGTATTAACAAAAATAAATCTGCAACTAGAGTTTTTGATTTCAAAAGGGCTGACTTTCAAAAATTAAGGAAATTAGTTAGGGAAGTGGATTGGACTGAAGAATTTATGGATCTAAAGGTAGAGGAGGCGTGGGATTACTTTAAATCAAAACTGCAGAAGCTATACAGGAAGCCTGTATCCCAAGAAAGGGGAAAAAATTCATAGGAAGGAGTTGTAGACCAAGCTGGATGAGCAAGTATCTTAGAGAGGTGATTAAGAAGAAGCAGAAAGCATACAGGGAGTGGAAGATGGGAGAGATCAGCAAGGAAAGCTACCTAATTGAGGTCAGAACATGTAGGGATAAAGTGAGACAGGCTAAAAGTCGAGTAGAGTTGGACCTTGCAAAGGGAATTAAAACCAATATAAAAGGTTCTATAGCCATATAAATAAGAAGAAAACTATGAAAGAAGAAGTGGGGCCGCTAAACACTGAGGATGGAGTGGAGGTTAAAGATAATCTAGGCATGCTCCAATAGCTAAACAAATACTTTGCCTCAGTCTTTAATAAGGCTAAAGAGGATCTTAGGGATAATGGTAGCATGACAAATGGGAATGAGGATATGGAGGTAGATATTACCATATCTCAGGTAGAAGCGAAACTGAAACAGCTTAATGGGACTAAATCGGGGGGCCCAGATAATCTTCATCCAAGAATATTAAAGGAATTGGCACCTGAAATTGCAAGCCCATTAGCAAGAATTTTTAATGAATCTGTAAACTCAGGAGTAGTACCGAATGATTGGAGAATTGCTAATATAGTTCCTATTTTTAAGAAGGGGAAAAAAAGTGATCCGGGTAACTACAGGCCAGTTAGTTTGACATCTGTAGTATGCAAGGTCCTGGAAAAATTTTTGAAGGAGAAATTAGTTAAGGACATTGAAGTCAATAGTAAAGGGGACAAAATACAACATGGTTTTACAAAAGGTAGATCGTGCCAAACCAACCTAATCTCCTTTTTTGAAAAAGTAACAGATTTTTTAGATAAAGGAAATGCAGTGGATCTAATTTACCTAGATTTCAGTAAGGCATTTGATACCGTGCCACATGGGGAATTATTAGTTAAATTGGAGAAGATGGGGATCAATATGAATATCAAAAGGTGGATAAGGAATTGGTTAAAGGGGAGACTGCAACGGGTCCTACTGAAAGGTGAACTGTCAGGTTGGAGGGAGGTTACCAGTGGAGTTCCTCAGGGATCGGTTTTGGGACCAATCTTATTTAATCTTTTTATTACTGACCTTGGCACAAAAAGTGGGAGTGTACTAATAAAGTTTGCAGATGATACAAAGCTGAGAGGTATTGCCAATTCAGAGAAGGATCGGGATATTATACAGGAGGATCTGGATGACCTTGTAAACTAGAGTAATAGTAATAGGTTGAAATTTAATAGTGAGAAGTGTAAGGTTATGCATTTAGGGATTAATAACAAGAATTTTAGTTATAAGTTGGGGACGCATCAATTAGAAGTAACGGAAGAGGAGAAGGACCTTGGAGTATTGGTTGATCATAGGATGACTATGAGCTGTCAATGTGATATGGCTGTGAAAAAAGCTAATGCGGTTTTGGGATGCATCAGGAGAGGCATTTCCAGTAGGGATAAGGAGGTTTTAGTACCATTATACAAGGCACTGGTGAGACCTCACCTAGAATACTGTGTGCAGTTCTGGTCTCCCATGTTTAAAAAGGATGAATTCAAACTGGAACAGGTACAGAGAAGGGCTACTAGGATGATCCGAGGAATGGAAAACTTGTCTTATGAAAGGAGACTTAAGGAGCTTGGCTTGTTTAGCCTAACTAAAAGAAGGTTGAGGGGAGATATGATTGCTCTCTATAAATATATTAGAGGGATAAATACAGGAGAGGGAGAGGAATTATTTCAGCTCAGCACCAATGTGGACACAAGAACAAATGGGTATAAACTGGCCACCAGGAAGTTTAGACTTGAAATTAGACGAAGGTTTCTAACATCAGAAACCTTTGGAATAGCCTTCCAAGGGAAGCAGTGGGGGCAAAAGATCTATCTGGTTTTAAGATTCTACTCGATAAGTTTATGGAGGAGATGGTATGATGGGATAATGGGATTTTGGTAAGTAATTGATCTTTAAATATTCAGGGTAAATAGGACTAATCCCCTGAGATGGGATATTAGATGGATGGGATCTGAGTTACTTCAGAAAATTCTTTCCTGGGTGTCTGGCTGGTGAATCTTGCCCATATGCTCAGGGTTTAGCTGATTGCCATATTTAGGGTCGGGAAGGAATTTTCCTCCAGGGCAGATTGGAGAGGCCCTGGAGGTTTTTCGCCTTCCTCTGTAGCATGGGGCATGGGTGACTTGAGGGAGGCTTCTCTGCTCCTTGAAGTTTTTAAACCATGATTTAAGGATTTCAATAGCTCAGACATAGGTGAGGTTTTTTGTAGGAGTGGGTGGGTGAGATTCTGTGGCCTGCGCTGTGCAGGAGGTCGGACTAGATAATCAGAATGGTCCGTTCTGACCTTAGTATCTATGAATCTATGAATCTATGAATAAAGGATTTGACTCCGTCAGGGAACTGATGGGCAGAATCCCCTGCGAGGGTAATATGAGGGGGAAAGGAGTGCAGGAGAGCTGGCTGTTTTTTAAAGAAGCCTTATTGAAGGTACAGGAACAAAGCATCCTAATGTGCAGAAAGAAGAGGAAATATGGCAGGCAACCAGCTTGGCCTAACAGAGAAATCTTCAGTGAGCTTAAACACAAAAAGGAAGCTTACAAGAAGTGGAAACTTTGACAGACGATTAGAGAGGGGTATAAAAATATTGCTCGGGCATGCAGGGGTGTAATCCAAGGCCAAAGCACAACTGGAGTTGCAGCTAGCAAAGGATGTGAAGGGTAACAAGAAGGGGTTCTACAGGTATGTTAGCAACAAGAAGAAGGTCAGGGAAAGTGTGGAACACTTACTGAATGGGTGAGGCAACCTAGTGACAGATGATGTGGAAAAAGCTGAAGTACTCAATGCTTTTTTTGCCTCAGTCTTCACAGGCAAGGTCAGCTCCCAGATTGCAGCACTGGGTGGTACAGTATGGGGAGGAGGTGAGCAGCCCTCAGTGGTGAAAGAACAGGTTAAGGACTATTTAGAAAAGCACAAGTCCATAAGGCCGGCTGTAATGTATCCAAGTGTGCTGAGGGAGTTGGCTGATATGATTGCAGAGCCATTGGCCATTATTTCTGAAAACTCATGGCGATCGGGGAAGGTCCCAGGCAATTGGAAAAAGGCAAATACACTGCCCATCTTTTAAAAAGGAAAGAAGGAGAATCCTGGGAAATATAGACCAGTCAGCCTCACCTCAATGGACAAATCATGGAACAGATCCTCAAGGAATCCATTTTGAAACACTTGGAGGAGAGGAAGGTGATCAGGAACAGTCAACATGGATTCATCAAGGGCAAGTCATGCCTGACCAACCTGATTGCCTTCTATGATGAGATAACTGGCTCTGTGGATATGGGGAAAGCAGTGGACATGCTATACCTTGACTTTAGCAAAGCTTTTGGTATGGTCGCCCACAGTATTCTTGACATCAAGTTAAAGAAGTGTGGGCTGGATGTATGGACTATAAGGTGGATAGAAAGCTGGCTAGATCATCAGGCTCAACAGGTAGTGATCAACAGCTTGATGTCTAGTTGGCAACTGGTATCAAGTGCCCCAGAGGTCGGTCCTGGGGCCAGTTTTAGTCAACATCTTCATTAATGATCTGGATGATGGGCTGGATTGCACCTTCAGCAAGTTCGCGGATGACAGTAAGCTGGGGGGAAAAGTAGATACACTGGAGGGTAAGGACAGTGTCCAGAGTGATCTAGACATATTGGAGGACTGGGCCAAATGAAATCTGATGAGGTGCAACAAGGGAAGTTCAGAGTCCTGCACTTAGGACAGAAGAATCCCATGCACTGCTACAGGCTGGGGACCGACTGACTAAGCAGCAGTTCTGCAGAAAAGGAACTGTGGATTACAGTGGATGAGAAACTGGATATAAATCAAAGGTGTGCTCTTGTTGCCACGAAGGCTGATGGCATATTAGGCTGCATTAGTAGGAGCATTACCAACAGATCAAGGGAAGTGATTATTCCCCTCTATTCAGCATTGGTGTGGCCACATCTGGAGTATTGCATCCAGTTTTGGGCTCCCCACTACAGAGAGGATGTGGACAAATTGGAGAGAGTCCAGTGGAGGGAAATGAAAATGTTAGGGGGCTGAGGCACATGACTTATGAGGAGTGGCTGAGGGAACTGGGCTTATTTAGTCTGAAGAAGAGAAGAGTGAGGGGAGATTTGATAGCAGCCTTCAACTACCTGAAGGGGCATTCCAAAGAGGATGGAGATAGGCTGTTCTCAGTCGTGGCAGATGACAGAACAAGAAGTAATGGTCTCAAGTTGCAATGTGGGAGATCCAGATTGGATATTAGGAAAAACTATTTCACTAGGAGGGTGGTAAAGCACTGGAATGGGTTACCTAGGGAGGTGGTGGACTCTCCATCCTTAGAGGTTTTTAAGGCCCGGCTTGATAAAGCCCTGGCTGGAATGATTTAGTTGGGGTTGGTCCTGATTTGAGCAGAGGATTGGACTAGATGACCTACTTGAGGTCTCTTCCAACCCTAATCTTCTATGATTCTATGATTTGGATGCTCAACTCACATTACTGCTGGTCAGAAGACTGAAAGGTGCTCTAGATTCTTATATTTTCTATATGCTTTGCAGTAAATTTCAGTATTGTTCCTGAAAGATGCTGAATTGAGAGATCAAGGTTTTGATTCTCCAGTGCTGCACCAGCATAAGGAGATAGGAAGCTGATTGAGATGTCCCCCAGGAAATATGATCAACATAGTGAGCCTCCCCAGAAAGTACAGAGCTGCAGTAATGTCTCTACACCAGCTTCTTGCATCCAGACTTTAACATAGGAGGTGTGCCAGGGGACAGAAAGGAAGTGGTCAGATGGTGGTGCACTCCTGCTTTCCTATGGGATACTGTAGGGGGTGGTCACCTGGTCTGGCCCTTCAGGGCTTAAAACAGCCAAAGAGAGGGCTGGGGGCTAGAAGCTGGGCTGATTGGGGAAGTAGCTGCAGCTGGGCCATGCCCCAATCAGGGCCCAGCTCCCTTATAAAGGCTGGGAGCCAGAAGCTCAGGCTAGAGAGCGAGAGAGAGAGAGAGAGAGAGAGAGCGAGAGAGAGAGAGAGAGAGAGGGGGAGGGGGAGGGGGAGGGAGGCAGGCAGGCAGGCAGGCCGACCGACCGACCGACCGACCGACCGACCGACCGACTGACTGACTGACTGACCGACCGACCGGCCAGCTGGCCGGGTTGCAGGGGAACTTGCCTAGAGTAAGGCAAGGCTGGGGAAATGCCTCAGGAGCTGGGAAGCCCTAGGCCAGCAACTCCCCAAGCTGCAGGACCTGGTCCCAGCCCCATATAGGTATTGAGGTTGCAAAGGGGCAGCCTGAGGGTGGGTAAGGACAGCCAGTCTAAACCCCTTGTTGCCTGTGATGATTGTTTTTTACACTGCAGTCCACCCCAGGGTGTGGGGCTAGATGGTGACTGGCAGTACCCATGACTGAGGTGCTGTGGGGATAGTAGGTCAGGGTTCCCTGGGGTGGGGAGACCCAGGGAGTGGGGGTACTGCCAGGGGGGAAGCACCCAAGGCAAGGGCACTCGGTCCGTGAGGGACACGGGGAGCCAGTGGTAAGGCAGATCACCGGCCTGCAGAGGATGCTCTGGTAGCTGGACAAGCTAATTCCTAAGAAGGACCAGCAGGAGATGCCGCAGGGGTGAGTCCAAATGCTTTACAGGTACCACAGAGTAAAGCAAAACATAAGTTAGAGCAACCTTGGGGCTTCTCTAACTTACACTAGAGGCAGGTTCCTGAATGGTCCAAGAATACAGTGAATGTAAATGTAGCTTAAAGCCACTCTCATCCCCACTCCTCCATTTCTGCAATATGCAGAGGAACAGACAGGAAGGCCCTAGTGAATATAGTCCTCTATCTAGAGAACAGTGAAGTACACCACAGTTGACTAGATTCAGGCCAGCAACTTCGAAATGAAAATCTCCATCTTCCATTTCAAATCATCGGAGTTGCCTAGTTACTCAAGACACTACAAAGACATTAAACAAGCAAAGCTCCTTCATTCTCTTCTTGTAAAATAGGTTTGCCATTCGTGTCATCGTTCTAGTAGCCTGTCTCTGCACCTGTTGCCATTTGAATTTATCTTTCTTAAACATGAGAAACCAGCATTGCACACAGTCATACCTTGCTTTCCAACCCTTCCACTTCTGTCCTACCTCCCCAGCCAATCACCCTTTGACCTCACTCCACATGGCAAACATTCTACAGCACAAATCCCACCCGCACCCCCCATCACTCCAAAAGCTGCCCAGTCTTATGTGGCTCCATGTGGATGTTTTGTGCAAATTAAATGCAATGAGATTCCCTCTCCCTCCCACACTGTTTCCCCCCTCCAACACTGTTTCCTTTCAGATCCTCCCTCCACTCCCATCTTAATACCACCCTCCTGTCCGAGGAGATGAATGTGTTATGCTTCCTGGGGTTGTATGGTAGCTCAATATTACCTGCCATTAACATGAGAAAGCCTTTTCTGTGCCTACCATAGGTCAGCTCCCCAACTTCAGTCACCACAGGCAACACAATCACTTCCCCTAGGCCTCACAGGCCCTGCTGTTACTCTGGGAATGGGTGACTGGGGATGGGTCACTTGATGATTACCTGTTCTGTTCATTCCCTCTGGGGCACCTGGCATTGGGCACTGTTGGAAGACAGGATACTGGGCAAGATGGACCTTTGGTCTGACCCAGTATGGCCATTCTTACGTTCTACAGGTTAGTGATTGGCACACCCCAATCTGAAAGCCTGCCAAGTGTCTCCCCCTGGACTGTCGAGCCTCTGGTCCTCTGGACACTCACAGTATTCATTGATCCGTTGCTTCCAAAAAAAAAGTACCCCTCAGATTAACAGTTCCCCTTCAGATCACTGCTTGGCTTAACACACAGCACTTAGATATGTTTACAGTGAAATCAAGTATAAGTTTATTGAACAAAGACCGAGATTCAAGTAGTGGCAAGTTGAAATATTGGAAATAGGATTGCCAACTTTCTATGTGCATGAAATCTAACACCCTTGTCCTGCCCCTCCTCTGAGGCCCCACCCCTGCCCTGCCCCTTTTATGGGGTCCCACACCCACTCATTCCATCCCCCCCCCCCGTCACTTGCTCTCCCCACCCTCTCTGACTTGCTCATTTTCACCATGCTAGGTCAGGGGGTTGGGGTATGGAAGGCAGTGAGGGCGCTGGCTGGAGGGGGTGCAGACTCCGGGGGGGGCAGAAATTATGGAGTTCAGGGTGCGGGAAGGGGATCCGGGATGAGGCAGTGGGTTGGGATGTAGGAGGGGGTGGGGGTGGAGCCAGGGGATGAGGTGTTTGGGGTGGAAGAAAGGGCTTCTGGCTGGGGGGCAGTGGAGCCGAGGCTTTCAGAGTAAGGGAGGGGAACTTAGCCTGACGCAGGGGATTGTGGTGTGGGAGGGGGTATGGGCTCTGGGCTGGGGCCAGGGATGAGGGATTTGGGTTGCAGGAGGGATAATCATGGATATCACGAGGTGCAAGATTCTTTACTGCTGTATTCCATCAGCCCCAACCATTTATATGGGGTAGCACTACTACTGCAAGGTAAGGCCAAGTCCTCCCTGACAACCTGGATGTCCATATTTCCTCATTTACTTATTGCACGTCTTAAACATCACCACGGTTACCTCACTGCCATAGTAGTCTATGCGCCGACAGAGAAATCTCTTGACTCAGTTAAAGATCATTTCTATGATCAATTGGAACATCTAATATGCACAGTCCCTCCACATGAAAATCTCGTGATCCTGGGTGACCTAAATGCAGTTACTGGCTCCCTATGAACTGGGTTTGAACAGGTCATTATGGCTCAGGCACACCCAATGATATCTCTCACCGCTTGCTCACATTCTGTGCCTCACAGAATCTTTCCATTCTTGAGTCATGGTTCACGTGGCGGCGCATACACCAGATGTCATGGATCTCTCATGATGGTGTCACTCATCTGTCCGATCTGTTGAGCAGATGATTAGCTATAGGCATCCAGCACGCTGACCATGGCTATCATAGGAGGCCTTCTACATAATTAAACTGAAGGCCGCAGCCCGCCATTGTGGTGATAAGCAACTTGTAATCAGCTGAAGCAAAAATTTAACACCCTGGCACTCTGCCATTGTGAGGCATATTATAACCATATGGCGGATGATGTCGAATTTGGCTTAGCCAGGGGCGACTTGAAGCCAGCATTCCACACCATTCGCAACCTCAGCGGTCAAGTGGTACTCACTACAAATGGCATCCTGAACGACAGCCAAGGCCATCCATGTAAATTGGATGCTGACATTCTCTCATGCTGGGTGGAACATTATCACAGTGTCCTGAACCATCCTCCAGCTGCTGCTTGTCACTGCGGTTCCGGATCCAGACATTTGTACTGATGCACCAACATTGGATGAAGTGAAGTGTGCTATCTCTAAACTGAAAAACAGACATACAGACGGTGCTTATGGCATCCCTTCAGAGCTGCTAAAATGTGCTATTGATCCTGTAGCAGAATCACTTCTGGCCATCTTTCATCTGGTGTGGAGAACTTGTAATCCTGCCAACTGCCAGGAAGGACGGTATTGTGATCTCACTCTATAAGGGCAAGGGAACCACGCAGTGAATGTAAGAGCTACAGGCTGATCACCTTGTTCTCCGTTCCAGGGAAGGTGTTTGCGCATGTTTTGCTGGCACACCTGGAGCCTTTGCTACATCTGAAGCATTGTCCCCAACAGTCAGGCTTTACAGGGAACAGGTCCACATTAGATGCCATTTTGGCCCTTCGCTTGTTGTCAGAGATACATCACAAATTCAGGAAGCCCCTGCATGTAGCGTATGTTAATTTTAAGGCTGCATTTGATTCAGTAGACCATGTCATGTTATGGAAGGCCTTAAAGGGGGTAGGTGTTCCTACCACACTGCTGGACTTGATTAGAGAGCTGAATAATGGAACCACTGCCAGTGTTCATCTGGGGAATCGGATGTCAGCGCCTCTTAAATCAGTATCTGGTGTTAAGCAGCATTGTGTTTTGGCCCCTGCATTCTTTTGTCGGGCAATGGATTTCATAATGCGGCATCCCATCAGGTCCATAGGCATTGAGATCGGTAATCTCTCACTCACAGACCTTGACTACACTGATGACATTGTTCTTTTAGTACAGAGCCCCAACAGGTTTTGTGAGGTACTCCAGCGTATGAAGGAGAAGTCAGCCAAGATTGGTCTCCATGTTTCATGGTCAAAGACAAACTGCAAAATCTAGGACCAGGTCCACCTGTAACTCCAATCTCTTTGAACAATGGAACTGTCATACCAGTTTCCAGCTTTTGCTATCTCGGTTCTATACTTAACAGATCCACCAATTCTCACACGGAGGGTTTCCATCAGATTGATATTGCAGCATCTGCCATGGGCTGTTTACAATGGATATGGAATCAACATCATCTTAGTATGACAACTAAGTTCAGAATTTATTCGAGCTGTATCCTTCCCTATACAGAGGCACAGCCAGGCGTCTTTGCGCACTGCCCCATCCGCAGGCATCACCCCTGCAGCTCCCATTGGCTGCAGTTCCTGGCCAATGGGAGCTGTGTAGCCAGCACTTGGGGTGGAAGGCAATGCGCAGAGTGCCCTGACTGCCCCTATGTGTAGAAGCCAGAGAGAGGACATGCCGTTGCTTCTGGCATACACGTCTTAGTCTCCTCATAGAGTCTGTCGGGTACTATTACCATGCTTGGTCGACAATAAACCTGGCCAGGTGCCTTCACTACTAAACCTCCAAGTCTTGTGATCTTATTGGGTATGATCGGAGCCTGCTGTACAGCCTATCTGGCCAGAGCCAGTGCAGCAAGCAGAGAAAACAGCCAACAACTAACTACATGGTCTATAGCCTTAGTGGCCCCACTGACACAAATTATATAGCTAGATTAGAAGAAAATTATATTCATTATTCATCTATTGATCTGATGATCTATTCAAATTATATGACACTTACCTCCTTTGCAAAGCACTTAGAGATCTATTATAGCACTATATAACAGCTGGGTATCATCATTATTATACCAGTGAATCTGAATCCTCTAAAGTTGACAAATGTAGTCCAAATATTAGGCAAAAATCAGTTAATGCTTTAGGGCAGAGGTGGGCAAACTATGGCCCGCGGGACTCTCCTGCCCAGCCCCTGAGCTGCCGGCCTGGAAGGCTGACCCTTGACCCCTCCCCTGCTGTTTCCCCTTCCCCACTGCCACAACGCAGCTTGCGCCCACCCACCTCCCAGGTTTTCCAATAAGCCAGTCCTGCCGCTCTGAGTGGCCTGGTAAGGGGGTGGAGAGTTGGGGGGGGGGGGTTGGATAAGGAGTAGGAGGTCCAGGGGGGCAGTCAGGGGACAGGGAGTGGTTGGATGGGGTGGAGGCAGTCAGGGGATGAGGAACAGGGGGCGGTTGGATGGGGTGGAGGTTCGGGGGGAGGCGGTCAGGAGACAGGGAGCAGGGGGGGTTGGAAGGTTCAGGGGTTCTGAGGGTGGCAATCAGGGGGCGGGAAGTGGGAGGGGGCGGATAGGGGGTGGGGGCCAGGATGTTTGGGGAGGCACAGCCTTCCCTACCTGGCCCTCCATACCATTTTGTAACCCCAATGTAGCCCTCGGGCTAAAACGTTTGCCCATCCCTGATTTAGGGTATGTCCACACTACATCTGGGAGTGAGCCTCTCTCAGGCTGGGAGACCAAGTCTCAATAGCTACAAAACTACTCAGAACACACTAGCGCAAACCCCACCAACCCAAATCTGTGGGCCCGGGCTGGGAGGCTTATTCCCAGATGCACTGTAGATATACCCACAGAGTTCTGCTGCTGTGAATCAAAGGCTGCGTAACTGGGGCCCCCTTGTATTATGGGCCTCTTTAAATTAAGCTCCATGTACATTCTTCTGCTTACGCCGCTAAAATCTCCCAACTCCCACTGACATCAGTCAGCTTTGGAGCAGGCTGTTATTTAACCCCTAGTACTTTTGCTACTTTAAAAACAGTGTTAAATCAATATTAATTTGGCAGTGGAGGGTCTCTCTAATTCCATAGAAACACTCATGGTAGGTGTTAAGGTTCCCAGTGTATAATTAATTACTGGATGTAATTTCCAAGAATAATGATCCTTATAAGAGCTGGGACCTGAAAGGTTACTTCTTTCTTGTTTTCCTTTGGAAGATTTGCCCAGCAGCAGAAACAGCACAAAAATGATTCTGATTATGTTACCGCTCCAGTGGATTAAATCTAAAAATAGAGAAGAATAAAAGGTTGTGTCTCCTATCTCTATTATTCTCAGTAATTCACTTAAAGCTCCCTTTAAACACCAGTGGGGGGAAAAAAACTAGGAAAGAGAATAAATAGCATAGCTAGCATGCACATGATAACATAGTACATTTACCCATTTGTCATCAGATACATAAAAGCTCTAGAGAAATCATTGGGGCAAGAAGAGAGTGCACATTGCAGAGTTTCACAGAGAAAAACAAGCATTTTTCATTATTGATTTTAATCGTGGTTTAAGGATAATCTCCAGTCTAGAAGCTACAAACAATTTGATAGCTTCTAAGGTAGTGAAAGAGGCTTATAGCAAGGTACAAAACAGGAAAAGCAAAGGGAATGTTGTATTTTGCTGGAAACAAAGGACACTTTTCAGATTTTAAATCTGCAAAAATAGTTTTTGATCTGTCTTGCTGAGAAAAGCAAAATTCATATGAAAATGCACCGATCTGTTGAAGGGTGCTTATTGATACTTCCAGCATGGTGTCCAACTGCTCCAGCCGTGGCAGCACCTACAAGAGAAAGTCTCCAAGTTTTCCCAGCAGTCCCTCATGCATTGGGCATGAGAGAATGCACCTCTAGTCCCCACTTCTCATTGCTGCTGTAAATCTACTACTCGATGCTGTAAAGAATGAGAGGCGGGGTGGGGGGAATAAAGGCAGAACTAGAATCAATATTGACATGAATGCAAGACAGCTTTTCAAATACAAGAAGTGACCCACCAAAAACTACCAGAGTCAGCTGCTGCAAATTGGCCTAGTTCTGTTCAGCTCCCTGGAGCTTTGTCAATTTATGCCAGCAGAAGATCTGGCCCACTCCATGGAAAAATAGAATATTCAGAGAGAGAAAGAAAACATGGACAACCATTTCCTGGGGGGACCCTCTAGCCATCTGATCCAATGGTTCTTAAATTGTGGCTCATGGAGTGCTAGCTGGTGGTCTGCTGAGGACTGGCTGGTGCTTGCTCCTTCCCCTTGTTTCCAGCTGCTGTGTCAAAAGAAGCTAAACGTGCATGAAATACTTACTTAACATTACTTTCCCATGTAAGCCCCTGCTGTAGTTACCACTGTGATGTTTTTCAATTGCCCGTGGTGCGGGAGGAGACCTGCACAATCAGGAATGGAAGGCATTGTGGAATAGTTTATTGGTTGCAGGGTATCCAGGCCCTAGTCATGAGGAATTGGTAGCAAGAGAGACAAGCACGAGCAGCAGCTGCACAATGAACTCAGTGCTTATTTACTGAGGCGGAATACTCAGGGCCTGGTCTGTGTTGAGCCCCTCTAAATTCCAATGGTAGCAACAGAAATTACCTGCAGTGAATGCTTCTGAGGAACAGGCCCTTTGGCAGTTAACCCACTACACTTATCCCACTGACAAATTAACATTTCATTTTTTTCCTGGCACAGAATTATTTTAACAATGAGTATTAAACACCTTAACACCCACCTATTACCTATTTTGACCTGAGTGGTTAGTCAATATTCAGGAAAAAGAAAAGAAGTACTTGTGGCACCTTAGAGACTAACAAATTTATTAGAGCATAAGCTTTCATGAGCTACAGCTCACTTCATCGGATGCATCTGTTAGGAGGAAAAACTGATGATGGAGTCAGGTATTTCCTTGATGCAATTCTGTTATTTACAAAGAACATACACAAAATCCTGTTTCCCTGAACAGGGTAGGAATCAAACTGCAGGATAGCTTCTTTGCTCATAGTTCCAAGCCTCTTTCCAGTCAGCACTCTGCTCAAATGCTCTCTCTTAGCTTTTTCTCAAGGTAACACTTCACTGGCTGTTTCTGAGGCTTCCTTGCAGCCTTCTCCATCAGCATCTGTGGCGTTTCTGCTTCATCTCTCTCTCTCTCTCTCTCTCACACACACACTCACACTCACACACAAAAAATATACACCCCCCTGTATTTGAATTCTGATCCCTGGGAGCATTCAAATGGAAAGATAAAGAGAATCTAAGAATGTGCACACAGATCCAACTGAGTACCTGGGCTTCAGAAAAATCTTTTTATACATGAGCTAGATTAGAAGATGCAACAGAGAAGCTTGAACAAAGCAAATCCCTTGGGTTAAACTTCATCTATGGTCATATGATAAAGCTCTTTGGGAAGAAGGCTAAATCCAAGTTTGCTGAACATCATAAATGAAAAGTGGATAAAAGGAAAACTGCCTAATCAGTGGAAGTTAGCAGTTATGGTTCCTCTTCTTAAGGAGGAGGGCAAGGGTCCCTCTTCTTTAGGCAGCTATCAGCCTGTGTCTATAACCAATCACCTGTACAAAATAATGGAAACAATGGTACAATCAAGGCTACTATGGTGGTTTCTAAAAAAAGGGAAGATAGAACCTACCCAAAAGGCATACAGACTCTTGAACTCAATTATGAATCTACTGATGGACTTCTGTCAGCTTGTTACCAATACACTCCAACAAAAGCCACCATAGTCAGCAATAGGAATCGTTTCGGATCTCAGTATGGCATTTGAGACAGTCTGGTGTGGTCAGCTCTTAGTGAAACTCAGTGAGATGGCAATCTGTGTCAAAACGTACCTCTGGATAAGAGATTTCCTATGGTAGAGGACAACAGTAAGACTAAATGCTAATTTTTTTTTAAGACAAGGCCACTCAGAATGGGAGTTTCTCAAGGGCTTAGTTTTAAGTCCTCTCCTTTTCCAGTTATACTTTTCTGGACCACCAGGCCACTTGAAATCCTCTGTATATACATTATATTCCAGCTGAATCCAGCAAAAACAAAGTCTACCTGCTTTGCCACAAATCATAAGAGATTCAACTACTGTTCAAAATTGACACTGGGTGGAGAAGATATTGACATTGAGAGGAATCAGTATATCTGGAGTGACCTGGAATACAGAACTAAGGTTTGGACCATAAGAAAGATGGCAGCCAAAGCAACAACAGACAATCTTCTACAATGTATTGCCAGCACACACTGGGGTTCCTGTGTTAGGACACTGAAAATGATATACTGCTCAATAGTTTGCCCAATATTTGAATATGCCTCACTTGTCTGGTCACATACTGCTTCCAGTAACCATGCCAAGATCAACATTGTGCAGTCACCTGTAGGTCACATGATAATTGGAGCTGTAAGATCCACTCCAACAGCAATTTGTGAACAATAGTCTGATGTTCAACCACATAGGAATCATAGGAAAGAACAGCAAATGCAGTATGGAAATGGTCTCCATTCCCTACCTGAATGTCACCACTGTTCGGATCTGTTCAGAAACTGGAAAACCAAATCAAGATTGAAAAAATCACCTTGTTCTGACAGATGTGTAAAAGCTCCTGAAGAAATGACAGATTTGATGATGTTAGGAGGGTAGTGTGCATGAAGAAGCTTTTATGTCCAGTAATTCCTCCACATGAACCTATTTACTTAGGCCTGGTCTACACTGGGGTGGACCGGGGTGGGTGGGGGGATCAACCTAAGTTACGCAACTTCAGCTATGTGAATAACGTAGCTGAAGTCGACATACTTAGATCGACTTACCACGGTGTCTTCACTGTGGTGAGTCGACTGCTGCCACTCCCCTGTCAACTCTGTCTGCGCCTCTCGCTGAGCTGGAGTACAGAAGTCGATGGGAGAGTGTTCGGGGGTTGATTTATCGTGTCTAGACTAGACGTGATAAATCAACCCCCACTGGATCGATCGCTGCCCGCCGATCCGGAGGGTAGTGAAGACATACTCTTAGAGAATACAAGAAAGTGCATTAGCTCAGGCTATATTAGCTCAAATTACATTGCTGAAATGAAAGCTATTCTCACTTCATTGCAAGCAATAAACAAGAGCAGAAATAAAGGTGGATGATGTGATGTTTGTTGGCTCACAAGGTGTGATCATCAGTTCTTTATGAAGAAACCAGAGGGCTATCATCAATGCAATTCATAAGGACCCTTGGAGAGTGAGGCAATAAACTGACTTTTCAATGGATTCCATCACACATTAGTGCATATGGAGTGAGGTAGCTGATGATCTGACCAAAGTTGGAAGATAAGAAACTTGGGTTGGAGTGACAATGGTTGAGGAAATTGACTGCCTAGCAAGAAAAGTATTAGCTGAAATAAATGGTCAAAAAAATAAAAGATCCTCTGATTGATCTCAAAGCAGCTCAGAAAATAAAATCAACTATTGTGTGAGTACAGGCAGGGCACCCTGCAGGAATGAAAATCCACAGAGATGGGGCCAAGATATAGCCACTCTGCAAGATGTGCTGGAAAAGCTTTAGCACCTGCCCACACTGCTGAATGTAATATTGTAGGGCAAGTGCTGCTTTTCCGATTTGACACCTTGGATCAAGCCCTGACAAAAGGACCCTGTAAGAGTTGCCACATTCATTCTCAGACTTTATGGCTTGATAAGATTGTCATGGGACAAGTCAATATTTACCACCACCTCTGGGTAAAATCCCTCAGACTGTTCAACTCTTACTCCAGCCTGGGACAACAGAAGGTCCCTAAAAGTGTGCGGGGGCCCACTGGTGTCTGAACTGTGGCCCTGCCCTCCATGTCGCCTCTTCCCCCCAAGATCCCATCCCCCACTCACTCCTCTCTGTCCCCTCCCTCCCATAGCTTGCCCTTAAAGCTGGTAAAAAGTGGGAGGCCCCATCACTCTTAAAAGTGGCCCCTGGCCCCCCCTGTTCCGGCATCCCTGATTCCAGCTTGGCATGTGGTGCCTATAGTTTTAGCTATCTATTTCACAAAGGAGCTTAAGTGCTTTTTACATTTATTCTGAACACTGTTTCAGTAAAGTTTCACCCAACCTTCAGCATACTACACTTATTTTACCTGTACTGCCCACTTTTGGAAGTTAGGACCTATGCTAAGTGCCTTTTTGAACACCCAGCAAATGAGAGGTTGTTATGTCACAACAGCCCCCCTGATGCTGTCTTTGCCCCAGGGATCCTGCAGTAAATATGGTTCCTTGTTTCCTCTTTATTCTTCTATTCTGAATGTGCTTAAATAAGCACCATTTTTGCCATCCTCCAAAGACAGGTGCTGGACTACTGCACAGGACTGCCCTCCTTGTAAAAAGATTCAGGGCCAAATTTTGGCTGGAGTAAATCAGCATCACTGCAGTGAGTGGATGAAGTCAACTGAAACAATGGAGGTCTGTTGATTTACACCAACAGACAGTCTGAGCTGTTCTGTAAAAAGCTTTGAAATTAAGGATCATTACGAAGGCTAAGAATACAGGACCTAGCTTCTGATTTAGCTGTCAATATACATACATGCAAGTCATAGAATCATAGAATATCAGGGTCGGAAGGGACCTCAGGAGGACGTCTAGTCCAACCCCCTGCTCAAAGCAGGACCAATCCCCAACTAAATCATCCCAGACAGGGCTTTGTCAAGTCTGACCTTAAAAACTTCAAAGGAAGGCGATTCTACCACCTCTTTAGGTAACGCATTCCAGTGCTTCACCACCCTCCTAGTGAAAAAGTTTTTTCCTAATATCCAACCTAAACCTCCCCAACTCCAACTTGAGACCATTACTCCTCGTTCTGTCATCTGCTACCACTGAGAACAGTCTAGATCCATCCTCTTTGGAACCCCCTTTCAGGTAGTTGAAAGCAGCTATCAAATCCCCCCTCATTCTTCTCTTCCACAGATTAAACAATCCCAGTTCCCTCAGCCTCTCCTCATAAGTCATGTGTTCCAGTCCCCTAATCATTTTTGTTGCCCTCCGCTGGACATTTTCCAACTTTTTCACATCCTTCTTGTAGTGTGGGTCCCAAAACTGGACACAGTACTCTAGATGAGGCCTCACCAATGTCGAATAGAGGGGAACGATCACGTCCATTGATCTGCTGGCAATGTCCCTACTTATACAGCCCAAAATGCCATTGGCCTTCTTGGCAACAAGGGCACACTGTTGACTCATATCCAGCTTCTCATCCACTGTAACCCTAGGTGCTTTTCTGTAGAACTGCTGCCGAGCCATTCGGTCCCTAGTCTGTAGCGGTGCATGGGATTCTTCCATCCTAAGTGCAGGACTCTGCACTTGTCCTTGTTGAACTTCATCAGATTTCTTTTGTCCCAATCCTCTAATTTGTCTAGGTCCTTCTGTATCCTATCCTTACCCTCCAGTGTATCTACCTCTCCTCCCAGTTTAGTGTCATCTGCAAACTTGCTGAGGGTGCAATCCACGCCATCCTGCAGATCATTAATGAAGATATTGAACAAAATTGGCCCCAGGACTGACCTTTGGGGCACTCCACTTGATACCGGCTGCCAACTAGACATGGCGCCATTGATCACTACCCATTGAGCCCAACAATCTAGCCAGCTTTCTATCCACCTTGTAGTCCATTCATCCAGCCCATACTTCTTTAACTTGCTGGCAAGAATACTGTGGGAAACCATGTCAAAAGCTTTGCTAAAGTCAAGGAATAACACGTCCACTGCTTTCCTCTCATCCACAGAGCCAGTCCTGTGGCCTGAAGCCTTAGAGAGAGTGAAGAGTTCTCTCTTGTTACTTGCTGGTGAAATCAGAGAAGAGCAGCTCCAAACTGCTTAAGAACTGCAGGTGGCACAGGGCTCCAATGGTGAAGGAGCTCTCTGCTGGCATCAGTTGGAGAGCAAGGGGAACTAACTAAATGGGCCATGCCTGATTTGCTTTGGTGTTATGAGACATTTTGATGAGTTTTGTTTAAAATACAGTTAAATTTTGGGGTTTTTTTGGGGGGGGGGGGAATAAAGTGCTACCAGCCTTGTTGGGAAGTACAAGGACAAGACATTGATATCAAATGCATCTTTATGCACCATTGGGTAAGGGAGCCTGGACAGAATTAATGAAAGGAGGGAGGAGGTAAAAAGGCTCTTGTCTTCGGCTAACCCTGCCTTTCTAGTGGTGAGGAACCCTGTAAAGGATCCTAGATTCCACTTATTCCTTTCTAAAGAGATGAGACTGCTGGGAAACAGTGGACAGTGGAGAGCTGATGGGGGGGCGGCTTCAAGGCAATGGATGGCACAGAGCAGTGCTGGCAGCTCTGAGGTGATGGACAGTGCCAAGTGGCACCTGGAGCAAAGCTCAGGCAGCTTGGGTTGAAGCAATAGCCTACCTAATGGACTCTGGTGTGAGCCGCCCTACCCAGCAAATTAAAGCTGAAATCACTCCATCTAGATTAGGGGATAGAGATCCCAGAGCAGCACGGGCCTTGAACTTCTCCAGCTCAGAACAGGGGTGGGAGTCTTACCTCATAGACTTGTTGATTTATTAATTGCTGGTTTTCTCGAGTCTTTTTGGTTGTTTCATCCCACCCCTTAATGAAGTTCTTCATTTTAAACCCCTTGATTCAGTGCTTGTAGGTGAGGAAGCATTGCCCATCAAAGGCAACCAGGATGGTAGATATAGTTTCCTAGGTTTCTGGGTAGGGGCTTGAGCCAGCGTTAACTAAGTCTTTAAGGAAACCCCTAGAAAATTGAACCCAGCCCTTTTTTCTTTTGTCAGAGCCTGGCAGAAGGGTCACATACAGTAACTGACAGTGATAAATAAGAGGACATGTGACCCGAGGAAGTAATGGACAATGTGTCAGCCTCTCTGCAAACGTGCAGCAATACAGACAATTAAAGAAACAACCAAAAAAATAATAAACTATTCTTGAGCAAATAATATAGGAAAATGAGACTCAGTGGGTAAGATATTGCTGATGCACAGCAGTTTGAGAGGTCACCTCAGTAATTTCTCAGCTTTGGATTGCTCCACAGGAGATCCACTCGCTGCTACAAAATGTAATCAAAGCCCCCTGCCTCCTGAAATTGTGTATTCCCAAATGCTGCGCATAACAAACAATTTGCCACAAACACGGTTTTATTGATTAGGATGTTTGGATGATTAGGATGCTTCTTGTGTTGAGGGAGATCGTGAGGAAAGACTGTTCTACCCAGAGATGTTTCATATTTCAAATATTTAGATTTGTTTTTTTTAAAAGTTTATTTCTAATTTTTTTCATCTGAATTTAACACTCCTGAAAATTACTAGGCTGACAGCCGTGGAGAGGGAAGTCCTCTTGTTCAGTGGGTCCCAATGTTTCCCCTACAAGGACCCCAAATTCATTTTATTCCCATATTCTTCCTCCAGAGTTCTTCTCCCATCTATACAGGATCTAGCTGGGACTCTGCCATTTAGTGACATGGGAAGACTAGGATGGTCATGACCCACTGACACCTGTTTGTATCACCTGGGTTGAGAACTACTAGTATAGCCACAGAACAGATAGAGCACAGGCATCGGCATGCAGGCTACCTCACAATGGCCTGCGAATGTGCCTTAACCTCGCCCTGCCTGGGGGGACCATCTCTTCTGGAAGGAGGAGTAGGTAATTCATTCTCCGTCTCCATTCATTCTTTGGCCTTCGGCATTTTCTGGGTGGTTAAAGTCTGGTGCTTCTTTCTCTCAATTCTAATATCCTTAAAGGCGACACTCCACTGAACCTTCATTTATTCTCAGTGATTGTTGGGGGAGGAAGGAGAAATTTCCTTTTTTTTTTAAATAGTCACAAGATGAGCTTGGGAAGGAAAATAAGCCTGGCGAAGGGTGAGGACGCCCCTCTCACCTTCCTAATGTCTGCAGAAAGGGGTTCTTAATGAACATTTCCTAGGACCCATAGAAGGGAAGTTTCCTGGCAATTTTGAGGCCAATTTGACTCTCTTTTTTTGTGGATTCTAGGAGCAGGGATCAGAGGTGAAATTGAACTTATAATGGAAACAGTTACAATATTAAAGGAAACATTGTGATCATCAGCTGTGACTTCCTGAATAATACAGGCCCCAAAATTTCACCCAGTGATTCCTGCATAATAATGCCTTTTCAATTGGTGCCAAATGACTTTCCAGTGTGATGATCACTACAGAAATGCCTCTCTGGAAAGACCATACTTTAAACCAAGTCATTAAGGGAACCCTTTACCTCAAGTTTTCCTATTAAATGCATATCACATTTATAAAGCATATCTAATTGCTCTGACGGGCTGCTGAGCAGCTGGCTAAATTCTGTGAAGGTTGTTGTTAAGCATAGGGTGGTAGGTGATTTTCAATTATTAATAAGAGCTGCACTGGTAATGTCAAATGTGTTTATGACCACATACTGTATGGAGTCTAGCAATGTTTCTCTTATATCTTCCGTCTGCTTTCATTAAGGTTTGAATAACAGGAGATAAGGGAATATTTGTTCCAGGTACCCATATAAAATATTTCTCCAATGTGGGATGGACTGGTACCAAAACTGGGCATTAAGGTTGCAGAGTCACTTGTGCGGAGTTATTAAAAGATTATTTGCACTCAATTCTGTTTTAAAATTTTGCCTTCTCGTCTCCATGCAGGGCAAGAGCTTCTGAAATTTCAGCAACGCTTTTCAGCAATCTGAAAAAACAACAGCCCAAAGAGAGAAGTCTACTTAACTTCCTCAGATTAGCTAGGTCAAGTTTGCACTATATTTCTGCAAGATCGGTGGCTGCCCCTTCTGATAAATATAACATGGCCCAATAATGTCACACATTGTAATAGCAGTTGACAATTTTCTGGTTTAATTTTAAATCCTGCAGTTCTTTGCATGGTAAGTTCAACATGCAACATCCTCCCGTCGTGTCCCCTATGTGTATCATGCTGTCTAGCCCAGTCAGGCTGCTGAGAGTATCTTCCTCTTGAGTATGCTGCAGGAACTTGAGCAAGACCAAGGATATAAAGTTTAAACCAGAGCTCTGTTTATTAGTTATATGACACAATGGCTCCTACAGACTCTGAGGATGCAGATCCTAAGTGTATCAGCATCAAGTGAGAGACCCCTTAAAAGGAGAGATCCCACTGGTTGTTATGCTTGACTAATTTTAAAGAGACAGTACCACAACCTTTTACCATGTGCTCATCTCAGGAACTATAAGGTCCTCCAGAAAGACTGAGCCAATATCCAACTAGAGACCAGCTAGAAAAATCAACTCCCTTAATAAAGAGAATGTACCGGGGAACTGTAATATCAACCACCACAGTATAAAATGTAAAAAGATCCTCTTGTCACTATGCTAATTTCTCACCTTCATGCAGATGAATGATCATACTTGCCAGTACTCACCAGGCAGGCAAGATTTAATTTTAAGGGGGGAAAAAAAGCTGGTGGGACAGACCCAAAGGTAGGTTTAATTGATTTGGGGGCTATTTCTCTACTGCTCAAAAGTGGTGTATAATAGCAGAAAATCAGTCCTAATTCTAAATGGAGTCTTAGCAGGTGTGATTTATACCTTCTTCTGGAACCACACAATATATAATAAACTGGACAGTCTGGGAGTCTCAATTAGTGTATTACTTGACTCTTACCCATGTATCAACATGTAACTTGCAGACTGTAACTGTACACATCACCCAACATATTCACAAGCAATGTGCATGGAGAAGTAAAAAACCCCTTACACTAACTTGGATTCCATTTAGATATATTTACATCCATTCTACGATGTGTACAACAGGGTCAGTCAGAAAATGCTGCTCTTCTCCATGGAAAAATTGGACTTTTATAGAGAAAAAAAATATCAATAAGGAAATATCACAGTGCATCATGGGAGCTATAGTTCAGGTGCCCAAAGGGCACATTCTTCTGTATGGGCTGATTCCCTGGCTGGACTGTATCTTCCATGATACACCAGTGTTGCCTATTGGGAGCATGAGGCACCTGAACTATAGATGCCCCAAGGCACCATGAGGGCATTTTCAAGTAGAGATTTTCCAGTTTTAGAGAGTTTAAATGTTTTCAATTAAAAGAATCTAAATTTTCTGAAGAAAGGAGACAGCAAAAACTTCTGGTTTGTTTAAAAAAACAATTTTTCTTTAAAAAGCAGTTCTGAGGGAAAATTTTTCAACCAGTCTAAGTTGGTGTCACTTTCATACAGAGAAGAATCTAGTGCCTTAATCCTGCAATTAGTTCTTCTGTTTGCTGAGTGGGGAATAAAGACAGCTTATTAAAATAACAAAGAACAGACTACTGCCTGGCATGCACAAATATGATCCTTTTTACCATTCCAACCATCTCTACTTGTCTATATAGTAACTGGCTTCCCTCCCCCACTGGCTGGGTTGCAGGAGGATGTGGTTTGAGAGATAGGCTGGGGGAATGGGAATTGAAACAAGATATTCTTATGGTGGGTGCCACTACCTGTTGCTGGCTCTGAGGGAGGCAGGAGCTGCTGTGGGGGATTCTAGATGCATTAAAGTATGTTGGATTTTTGAACATTAGGTTTTGAAGGATTGTATTTTTATTGATAAATGTTGATAAATGTCAATTTCACTGTACACACAAGAATCCATGAAAAATATTTCTAATGATAATTGAAATTTACAGATAGACAAAGTAAGAAAAATGTAATTTAAGAACTTAGTAGAGTTTGATTTAAGGCTATTTACTTTGTATCTTTTGACAATTTATGTTTTAACAGGTAAAAAGCTTTAACTTTTTGAATCTCAGTGTCTTCTGTTATGAAATAATGATTGTCTTACCCCACCACTCTCTAACCCTTCCCCATAATTTCCCGCAACTGTGTAATTTTAAATAATTTTTTTTAAGTAAAAAAGTGCATAAACCCCATAACTTTGCACGTCCGTGAAATTTAAATCAAGAAAAGTCAAAGCAAAGATAAAATAAACATTGATTTTTTCCATGGAAGTAATTTTAAAAATAAACATTGAATTCTGCCAAGCTTCAATTACGTGGTCTCACCTTATTCCTTAGGATACCCCTGATGTTATAATATCATTCTTCAACTTTCACAATTTATCATAAGTTTAGGCTCTAATTTCGCAACAAGAACAGAACAGTGGCTTCAGTACAGGTCTACTGGCATAAAGTCAGTTGCAGGTCTATGACTCAAAAGGTGAATATAGCTGAACACTGCTTAGTAATATCAATCATAATATAATTAAATGTAACATCCTGGGGGCGAGGGGGGGATGCCAAAGAAGCCCACCACAGTAGCATTTAACTTTGGAAAGGGGAACTACACAAAAATGATCAAGCAAGTTAAATGGAAATGAAAAGATACAGTCACAAAAGGGAAATGCCTGCAAGCTGAATGGAAACTTTTTAAAAAACACCATAACAAAGGATCAAATTAAATGTATGCCCCAAATTAAAAAACATAATAAGAGGGAAAAAAAGACTATGGCTAAAGAACAAAATAAAAGAAGTGGCTAGTGGAAAAAAGGCATCCTTTAAAAATTGGAAGTTAAATCCTACTGAGAAAATAGAAAGGATTATACACTCTGGCAAGTCAAGTGTAAAAGTATAATTAGGCAGGTCAAAAAAGAATATGAAGAGCAATTAGCCAAAGACTCAAAAATTAACACCAATTTTTTAAAAAAAAGTAAATCAGAAGCAGGAAGCCTGCCATACAATCAGTGGGGCCATTGGACAATCGAGGTGAGCCATTCTTTTTATGTGACAAATCTGAGGAACTGTCCCAGATTGAAGTGTCAGTAGCGGAAGTTTTGGAACAAATTGATAAGTTAAACAGTAATAAGTCACCAGGACCAGATGGTATTCACCCAAGAATACTGAAGGAACTCAAATGTGAAATTGCAGAACTATTAACTGTAGTTTGTAACCTATCATTTAAATCAGCTTCTGTACAAGATGACTGAAGGATAGCTAATGTGATGCAAATTTTTTAAAAAGGCTCCAGAGGCGATCCTGGCAATTACAGGCTAGTAAGCCTGACTTCAGTACCAGGCAAATTCATTCAAACTATAATAAAGAACAGAATTATGAGACCCAAAGATGAACACGGTTTGTTAGGGAACATCAACACAGCTTTTGTAAAAGGAAATCATGCCTCACAAATCTATTAGAATTCTTTGAGGGGGTCAAACACACACGGACAAGGGTGATCCAGTGGATATAGTGTACTTAGATTTTCAGAAAGCCTTTGACACAGTCTGTCACCAAAGGCTCTTAAGAAAAGCAGGGCATCATGGAAGGGAAGGTCGTCTCATGGATCGACAACTGGTTAAAAGATAGGAAAGAAAGGAGAGGAATAAATGGTTCATTTTCAGAAAGGAGAGAGGTAAATAGTTGTGTCCCCCAGAGATCTGTACTGGGACCTATACTTTTCAACATATTCATAAATGATCTGGAAAAAGGGGTAAACAGTGAGGTGGCAAAATTTGCAGATGTTACAAAATTACTCAACACAGTTAAGTCCGAAGCAGACTGAGAAGAGTTACAAAGGAGCCTCACAAAACTGGGTGACTGGTGACAAAATGGCAGATGAAATTCAATGTTGATAAATGCAAATGTACATTGGAAAACAATCTCAACTATACATACAAAATGATGAGTGTTAACACATAATTTAGATCCCAAGAAAGATCTTGGTGCCATTGTGGATAGTTCTTTGAAAACATCTGCTCCATGTGCAGCAGCGGTCAAAAAAAGCTAACAGTATGTTAGGAATCATTAGGAAAGGGATAGATAAGAAGATAGTAAATATCATAATTAAAGCTACATTTTAGTCACAATATTATTAGTAAAAGTCATCAACAGGTTCCGGGCAGTAAGCAAAAATTAACATCCCGTGACCTGTCCATGATTTTTACTATATACTCCTAACTAAAACTTGGACTGGGGGACCGCAGGTGCTCTGGGAGGATGGACCAGGAACCCAGCGGGTGCTGGGAGGGAGGCAGGTGGTGGCCTGCAGCCTGGGACCCTGCTGGTACTGGGGGGCGGGGGGGGGTAGGCAAGCGACGGTGTGCGGCCCTTGCTGGTGCTGGAAGCGGGGCAGGTGGCAGTGCACAGCCTAGGATCCCTGCTGGTGTTGGGAGGGAGGGGGGCCAGGTGGCAGTGTGCAGCCTGGGACCCCTGCTGGTCCTGGAGGTGGGAGAGTTGGTGGTGCTGGCAGGCTTCCTACACAGCTCCGGCCGGCATGTCCTTGCAGCTCTTAGTGGAAGTGGGGCCAGGGGAACTCCGCGCACTGCTCCTGCCACAAGTGCTGGCTCTGCAACCCCCATTGGCTGGGAACCACAGCCAATGGAAACTGCGAGGGTGGCACCTGCAGGCCCAGGTAGTGCATGGAGCCCCCTCAGCGTAGGAGCTGCAGGGACATGCTGGTGGGATCCGGAGAGCCCCACCCCACAGGTAAGCACCGCCCCCGCAGCCCAACCCCTGCCCCTGCCCTGAGCCCCCTCGCACACTCCCAAACTGCTGCTGCTGGCCCAGGGGTTGCCTGGCTTGGGTAGCCCCTGAGCCAGCACCAGACACTGCAGAAGTCACAGAGATCACAGAAAGTCATGGAATCTGTGACTTCTGTGACAGACATGCAGCCTTAATCATAATGCCGTTATATAAATTCATGATACACTCACATCTTGAATACTGTGTGCAGTTCTGATCACCCCATCTGAAAAAAAAAGGATACATTAGAATTGGAAAAGGTATAGAGAAGGACAACAAAAATGATTGAGGGTATGGAACAGCTTCCATATGAGGAGAGATTAAAAAGACTAGGAGTACTTGTGGCACCTTAGAGACTAACAAATTTATTAGAGCATAAGCTTTCGTGAGCTACAGCTCACTTCATCGGATGCACGAAAGCTTATGCTCTAATAAATTTGTTAGTCTCTAAGGTGCCACAAGTACTCCTTTTCTTTTTGCGAATACAGACTAACACGGCTGCTACTCTGAAACCTGTGATTAAAAAGACTGGAACTTTTCACTTTGGAAAAGAGACTACTAAAAGGGGATATTACAGAGGTCTATAAAATTGTGAATGTTGTGGAGAAAGTAAGTGTTATTTACTTCTTCACATACCACAAGAACCAGGGGTCACCCCATGAAATAATTAGGCAGCAGGTTTAAACAAACAAAAGGAAGTACTTCTTCACACAACACACAGTTGGCCTGTGGAACTCATTGCCAGAGGATGTTCTGAAGGCTAAAACTATAGTGGAGTTCAAAAAAGAATTAGATAAGTTCATGGAGAGTAGGTCCATCAATGGCTATTAGCCAAGGTGGTCAGGGATGCAACTCCATGATCTGGGTGTCCCTAACCTCTGATTGCGAGAAGCTGGGCATGGATGACAGGGGATGAATCACTCAATGATTGCTCTCAGAAGCACCTGGCATTGGCCACTGTTGAAAGACAGGATACTGGGCTAGGTGGATCATTGATCTGACCAAGTATGGCCGTTCTTATGACAAGAGACAGTGGATGGATGAAACAGATAAATGAGAATAGGAGGGGGAAGATGAGGTAACAATAAAAGAGCCATGTTTTTGCCTAAGAAACAGTAGTCTTTATTTTGTATTATATTTAAGAATCTTCCTGTATTTCCCTCAAATAAACAGAGTTACATGTTCTCCAAATCAAAGTCAATCAGTTTTATAGCAAATGGAATAATTGCCTCAGACATATAGTTCCCACTATATTATCTTACCATTAAAGTGTCCAATGTACTTCAATAAATACCTCCAAAAACAGGCACTGAACTCAGCCAGAATCCTAACAGCTTACAAGGCTTTCCCTTGAAGTACTGATTTGCAGTGGTGCTGGAATGCTTTTTATAGTGGGGGTGCTGAAAGCCAGAAAAACTATCCCCAAACTTTTTACCTCATCTTCCACCCCCCAAACCCTGAGCTGAGTCTGGGAGCAGGGCTGTGTCTTCAGGAGAGGGGGACAAGGACAGGGATAAGGGGGCTGAGGCTGGGGGCAGGCGCAGGCCAGTAGGGGAGCCCCGCATGTGGAACTGGCAACTGAGACCCCACGTGCGTGGCCAGGAGCACGGCCAGCAGCCAGGACCTCCAGGCACGGGGCCAGTAGCGGGCATGCGGGACCCCACCTACATGGCCAGGAGCGAGGCCAGCCGCTGGAACCCTGGACGGAGCAGGGCTGGCAACTGGGATCCCGAGTGTGCAGCTGGGACCCTGCATAAAACCTGGGGATGCTGCAGCACCCCCTCACCCTTACTTCCCACACCTATGCTGATTTGTCGTTCCTTGTAATATTTTTAAGTGCCAAATTCTCCACAATGCTGTGCCAAGAGCAGGATGTCAGCATTTGAAAATTTGGCAGCTTTAAGTCCTATTAATCATCTCTATTCCCATTTGGAGTGGATTACAATATATTACTCTGATCATTGATTGTAAAATATACTTAGAGAATCTCTTACCCTTTAAAAATATAGCTAAGCCTCTTGAGGATATCATTTCAGTTATGAATATACTACGTTACTTTGTTAAAACAGAGCAATAGTTCCCTAGAAAATACTGCCCATTTCTTCCACTATTATTTTGCTAAATTCATATTTATAGCAGCTCTCATTAAATATCCCTATACACATTCAAGTTGAATAGGTTGTTTTTCATAACATGTTCATGTCTCTTATTTTTATACTGTGACTGCATAGTCAGGCTTTCTTTCCTTTGTTAATGGGGTGGAAATGAAATGAACTTGACCCATATACATGGTTTTAAAGCCGTCAACAGCCTCAGCTTGTAAGTTGATATGTAAGTTGGTATGACATCACTGAGGTCAATGGAACAACCCTAATTACACCAGCTAAGGACTGGCCCACCATTTGCTGAGGTTACAGAGAGCTCTCAATCATATCAGAAGTTCCTTTCTACTGGCTTTTTAGTTTTGTTTCCAAATTGTTGTTACTAAGCAGTCACTCTTCGGTCGCCACCCTTCAGACGGTCACCCTTCAGTGTGAGGGACACTGTCATCTTAATAAACCTTATAATAAATACACTGCTACATACCCAGTAAGAAACAGTCATTCATCATTTACAATCTTCTTTCTTTTGGATAGTAGAATAAATCTAATCATAAATATGATTGCACCAGCAGGAAAAAAGAAGTATAATCTCTTCAGTCAGGATAATAATATAAATGTCATGAGTACACATGTTCATTTCCCCCCTGCAGGATTCTTTCACAAAGACCCGAGTTCAGCAAAGCCCTTAAGTATATATTTGAGCATGTGAATTAGTCTCACTGATTTCATTTGGACTACTCATGTGGTTATGCATATATTTAAGTACTCTGCTGGATCAGGGCCTTAGGGAGAAGCAAGGGTAGTCTGTCTAGTGACCCAACCCAGGTACACTCCAATACAATTTCATCTAATTGTCAAGGTCTAATATTCTGGGCAACCTATTAGCAAGGACTACAGTTCATCTGTATTAGGAACACACTATATGTTTAGACACAATAATTGTACATCATTGGTTCCCAGACTAGCTAGCATCCATCTGTGATGTGGTTCCTTAAAAACATACAAATAATTTTCTATTTATTAGTACAGGTCGCCCTCTTTCAGCCTAATTCTGCCCACAGGTATCATGCACAGATCCCACTGAACTCTCTTTCACAGGGTTTTGGCTATGCATAGTGGTACGTTGTACCCAAATCACGTCAGCTATGGTGAAACTCAGAATCAGATCCTAATCTAGACACAACCAGCAATGCAGGGCCATGAAGAGTGCAGGTAACAAACATGGGCTTTGTCTCTGCACTTCAGGCTGTAGTATAGTCACAAGATAAAGGTAGAGATGGCAAGAAAGAGAATAATTTCCAGTGGGCATCAAGTGTGTTTTTAGTGTTCCATTCATTAGTCAGTAGATTGTTTTGACTGAGTGCACATTAGTCGGTGTTCAGGGCACATTAAAAACGTCCCTGCATAACTTGCATTGCAGTGCACTTAAACCCATGTTGTACAGGCTGGAGGGTCTATATAGCAGTGGACCCACTGCACCTGATAAGATCCTTTCCTATCGTCCATCCAGTCCCCAAGCTCTGCTGAACTGGGATGAATAGGAAGCCTCCATGGAATTGGTCTTCACATGATGCAGGAAGTGCAGGATCCCTGTGCACGGTCCTCAAATCTACTCTCTGTCTATCAGAACCCACCTGACTCCACCCAATTCTTCTACCTCCAGGGCCTTCCAGGGCCTCAAAGGAACAGCTGGTATCTGTCCAGTTTGCATTTTTAGTGAAGCTATGTGAATAGAGCCAAGCAATTTTTTGTTCTGCGAATAAAAAAATTACCAAAAGCTTCATTGGGGGGAAGGAGGAGAAGGGGCATCAACACTATTCAGAAATTCAAGTCAATTCAGTGAATAGTTTCAGAGAGAAAAAAAACCTGAACAGCAACAAATGAGAAATGTGAAACTATTTCAGAGATGTCAATTCAAATGGATGTTCAGAACATTTGGTTTGACCCTAACAAAAAAGTTCAGTTTCTGTTTGAAATTAACTATTTTTTTAACTTTTCAATTTAGCCACCAAGCCAAAATACTAATCATTCACTCAGATCTATGTGTGAAACTCAGCAATTTATTGAGTAAGTGCAAACCAAATCTTTGACTGCTCCACAAAGATTCCCACACCCCTGAGTTTCATGTTCCAAAAGATCCCAAAACTTAAAGCCAAACTCGGCTAAACCAATTGCATCTGAATTTGCATTGAAAGTGAAACCGTGAATTTCAGACGGTTTGGAAATTAAAATCATAAATCAACCCAGGTTTGCCTGAACCTAGGACCTCTTTCATTCTAAACTCAACCCAAGTTCACTCAGATTACCCTTTCAGTGCACAGGGGCTGAGTTTGTAATGAAGTCCTGAGAGCAGACATTGAGAACTATGGATGCGAATATCAATATATCTGGAAGCAAAGTTAAAATGGGAAGGGATGTGACTCGCATGATTTATGAGACTCATTATGAGTCAGGACTCTGCATGTGCCCTTTATATTTGCTCTGTATTTATCCATACTACTGACCAGTATGGGTGAATACACAGCCCATGTACTTCTGTTCTGAATTAATGGAGGGAGCATTTATTAGACAGCTCTTAAAGATCAGCAACAGCACACAAGCCAGTGTTTCACAGACAGTAGTGGCAGCTGTCCTTAGGAGTAGAAAATCAGCCTTCATACTTTCAGTGAACTGTAAAATGGCAGCATATTCTGCTGTTTCCAGCTGTGGTGACTGCCTGACAAATTACAACACAAGAGACTGGCCTTTTAATGGGCTAAAAGAAAAGAAATGGCTGGGATTAAAACTGCTGGCTACCTGCTAGAACCCCCTAACACTAAATGGCTACACTGACAGACCAGTAGTGATTTCCTTCCTTGTTCTGTTAAAAGAACAATTGATTTCTGGCGTGTATCATTAAAAGAAGTTCTTAAGATTTCACTTTCCATTACAGACATATCATTAGTGGAGCATCTCCTACTCAATAATGCAATCTACTGATGGCAACAAAATAGCCACTGAGTCATAGTTACTTTGTCTAAAAAAAGGTAAAATAAAACACAAGGAAGAAATTGTGTCTTGTAATATGCAGTTACAACAACCATTGCAAGCAATAGTAGTTATTCCCATGAAAACGAGTGTAAGAATTTAACTAAACCCGTTTTTCAGCTAGTGTAAATCAATGGAACTACCCCAATTTACACTAACTGAGGATTAAGGCCCAATTCCCTATAAAAACACTAACGCTCTGGGTGATATTTCTTCAGCTCATGGCAGTTGGTCATGCTAGCCGACAAGAAATAAGGTGACACACCCATTGTGAACATGTGAGTTGTGTTGCCCAGCTAAAGAAATCTCCATTATACATTTTTTCTAAACAGTTCTCTTTTTGGTAAATTGAATGGATCAGATTCTACTCTGTGCTACACCAAGTGTAAATCTGGAGTAATTCTACTGACTTAAATGGACTTGCTACCCAAGTATAAGCACATAGTAACTTCATTTAAATCAGCAGAATTATTCCAGATTTTCACTGGGTGTAGCTGAAAACAGAATCTGGCCCGCTATGTTATGCATAGTGATTTGGCACAAACTGTTTGCTGCTGCACATATTCACAGATTTTTAAAATGGTGTAAGCTTGCCAGATTCAACCTGGGGTAAGTCAGTGTGCCTTGAGCAGTGATATAAGTAGCTGTGTGAAGTAAGTATGTCAGAAAACAGAAGCATGGCCAGATCATAGAATCATAGAATCATAGAATATCAGGGTTGGAAGGGACCCCAGAAGGTCATCTAGTCCAACCCCCTGCTCAAAGCAGGACCAAGTCCCAGTTAAATCATCCTAGCCAGGGCTTTGTCAAGCCTGACCTTAAAAACCTCTAAGGAAGGAGATTCTACCACCTCCCTAGGTAACGCATTCCAGTGTTTCACCACCCTCTTAGTGAAAAAGTTTTTCCTAATATCCAATCTAAACCTCCCCCATTGCAACTTGAGACCATTACTCCTCGTTCTGTCATCTGCTACCATTGAGAACAGTCTAGAGCCATCCTCTTTGAAACCCCCTTTCAGGTAGTTGAAAGCAGCTATCAAATCCCCCCTCATTCTTCTCTTCTGCAGACTAAACAATCCCAGCTCCCTCAGCCTCTCCTCATAAGTCATGTGCTCTAGACCCCTAATCATTTTTGTTGCCCTTCGCTGTACTCTTTCCAATTTATCCACATCCTTCTTGTAGTGTGGGTCCCAAAACTGGACACAGTACTCCAGATGAGGCCTCACCAGTGTCGAATAGAGGGGAACGATCACGTCCCTCGATCTGCTCGCTATGCCCCTACTTATACATCCCAAAATGCCATTGGCCTTCTTGGCAACAAGGGCACACTGCTGACTCATATCCAGCTTCTCGTCCACTGTCACCCCTAGGTCCTTTTCCGCAGAACTGCTGCCGAGCCATTCGGTCCCTAGTCTGTAGCGGTGCATTGGATTCTTCCATCCTAAGTGCAGGACCCTGCACTTATCCTTATTGAACCTCATTAGATTTCTTTTGGCCCAATCTTCCAATTTGTCTAGGTCCTTCTGTATCCTATCCCTCCCCTCCAGCGTATCTACCACTCCTCCCAGTTTAGTATCATCCGCAAATTTGCTGAGAGTGCAATCCACACCATCCTCCAGATCATTTATGAAGATATTGAACAAAACGGGCCCCAGGACCGACCCCTGGGGCACTCCACTTGACACCGGCTGCCAACTAGACATGGAGCCATTGATCACTACCCGTTGAGCCCGACAATCTAGCCAGCTTGTCAGATCCCCAAGCCTGTCCTATATTATAGGAACCCAGTCACCAGGGTAACTTGCACTAATGTAAATGGTTTCAGAGTAGCAGCCGTGTTAGTCTGTATTTGCAAAAAGAAAAGGAGTACTTGTGGCACCTTAGAGACTAACAAATTTATTAGAGCATAAGCTTTCGTGAGCTGTAGCTGTAGCTCACGAAAGCTTATGCTGTAATAAATTTGTTAGTCTCTAAGGTGCCACAAGTACTCCTTTTCTTTTTAATGTAAATGGTATTTACTTCTTTTACTTTTCCATCTTCCATCCCTTGAGTCTGTAAGTTACACACATTGGGTCTGATTCACCACTTTGTTAACACAGTTTTATGCCAAAGTAACTCAAATCAATGGAACTACACCATCATAAAACAGATGTTACACAGTAGTGAATCTGGTCTAATTTTGAGCAGCCATTTAATGTGGGTAGGTTACACTGCCCACCACTTATATCCATTTTTCTGATCAGTTTCCACATATGTAACACTGTTTATACACCCATGCAGAATGTCTTTTGGGACAAATTCCAGGCTGACTTCCACAATATTAGCCCCCCACTGACTTCATGTGTAGAAAGCTAGGTAAAAAAAGAGTTCTCCAAAAAGTGTATTTGTGCATGTATTTGAGATGATATTCATAGTCCATGCAATTCAGGAAAATGTTAGTCCATCATATTCATAGAGAGAGAAAGTATAGTGAACACCTGTGTGAATGAGCATGAACCAGGAATGTTAACACAGTCATCTTTGAAGTTTTTTGTGGATTTTAGAGCAATACTTTCAGAGAGTAAGAACAATGTGACTTCAATGACTAAAACACAGGTGAGCGGCAAATTGCAAATACCCAAAGCCATAGCTGTGGGTGAATAGTTGAAAACTAACTGACAGGTTGAAATGTTTGCATAAATTATTCATCAAACAATTTTAAGACACTAATTCCGAAATTCAAGGTGCATTGGCATTCTGGGGACAAAGATGAGTTTGAACAAGATGTTGACTCTGTTGGAGAGGGTTACATGTGAGCTAAAAATCAGTGCAGCATTTTACCCTTTCCAAACACAGGAAACCAAGTTGTGAACACAGGCCAAGCTTTTCAAAACTGAGGGTGATTCTGAGTACCTCAACTGCCCAAGTGCAGTGGACACTTTAATGGAGCCTGATTTCTAGGGGGGAGAGGGGATCAACAGTTTCTGGAATTCAAGCTACTGGGCACCACAAAACTGAGGTAGCCAAATCATGAGTCACTTTTGAGAATTGTGGCTATAGTGACTAGGGCAAGGTCATCATGAGCAGAGTGTTTCCATTGCTGCACACCCTGTTCCATTAGCTTAGACTGTGCAGGCAGCTTTGTTAAATCATTCAGTGATTTCCAGGAAATTAAATGACTGAAGAATCTACCTGAGGGTGATACAAATGGTGCTTGATTAAAGTTGGCATTTAGATCATCCAAACAGAAATGTGCCTTTTGCAGTTGCTGAGGTCACTGGTCACTGTGCCAGCTCTCTTCTCACTCTGATCTGGGCAATGAAGGTTCCAGTGAATATGCAGCTTCTCAAAAGGGAGTTTTCTTGGAACACTTTCTAATCAAAAGAAGTGGTATGTAGTGAGCCCCTCCAGACACCAGAGTGGGCAGAGCCAGGAAGCTCTGAGCCCACCCCTCAGCGGGACAGGCAGTAACCCAGAATTAGAAAGGCACAACTCGGAAGTATAAAGGCGGGCCCTCAGAGCTCATTAGAGGACCAGCCACCAGGGAGGCCAGACACGGCCAGCCTAGTCCGCGACTGGGAAAACCCCACAGCCCCAGGTCCACCCCAAGACTGGCCTGACCTGCCCTGCACCTGCTATCCAGGGGAGTTACCAGACCTGCCTTGTTCCCGCTACATAGAGGAGTTACTGGGCCTGCTGCTTGCCCACTGCCCCGAGGAACCCATGGTGATTGGTCCCCCGGAGAACACCGCCATGACCCAGGTACCAGAAGGAGGGGAGTTAGGAAGTAGCCCAGGGGCAGCCGACCCTAGTCTGGCTGTAGCACTGCCAGAGCCCAGGCCAATGTGTTGCGGTCAGGATCCCCGCTGACCCAGCAGCAGGTCGTTTGCCGCTGCTAGGGTCCCGGGCTGGGACGCAGTGGAGTGGGAGGGCCTGCATCCCCCCTGCCACCCAACTCGTGGGTGGCAGTCTCCCCCTCTTCCAGGTCCTTGGAGGCCTGGGCTAGTTCACATATGCTGGGTTGCTCAGCCCCTGTCTGAGGGCCTGAGCTACTGACTGTTTGTTGCCCCGCCCTGACCCAGGGCCTGGGCCTGTTACCACTGAACTGTTTGCTCAGGCCCTGCCTGAGCTACTAAGTATTTGGTGTCTCACCCTGACCCAGTGCCTGGGACTACGGTGCTCGTTCCAGTTACCACCAGGGCTGCCGAGGGAGACTCCGGTGGCCAGACAAATTCCCCAAAGTCAACTGTGTGTAGCGAGCTGGTGTGGCTCCCCACCACCCCGGAGAGGGTTGAGCCCCAGCTAGCCCTTTTACAGGGTATCAAAAATAATGACTCCAGTCTATTACCTGTACATTCCTGGCAGAGGAGATCATTCGCTTTGCTCCCTATTCCTACCTGCAGAGTTGAATCCTTGAACATCAATGGAATAACATGAAGAATAGACGTGAATGTAGTATAACACGAGAGATGAATTCAGTCCTGCCTGGTAGCAGCTGCTGTTGAACTAAGTGCTATCTTGAGTCTCAGCTTATGCTAAGTGTGGGTAAATGAGGCACATGTGCCTGACCCCAAAACTGTCTAGGCCGGCAACTGCAGAGAAGTAAAGGGGAGAGGGGTCTGATAAGTACGTTAGATACTCTGTGCAGATTGTGAGAGCTCAGCTAAGACATTACTTTCACATGGGTGTCAGCCACAAACTGTGCTCCTTTGTAATGTAAAGAAAGACCGATCTCTAGCCTTCTCCACTTGTAACTAAGGTTTCTTTCTAGGACATGATTTACAACAATACCACTAAACAGAAGGCACCACTCATGGATTGTGCTACATTCTGGCTCTAGAGGACCATCAAAGAGATCAAATTCCAGGGGAAGGTATCCTCCACCTGCACTTCAGGAACTCAGACATCTTATGGTCTTTCTACACTGGTAGAGTTACAGAGCCACTCCGAAAGCGCTGAAGGGAAATCGCTGTTGTATGTTCAAACTGTCAGCTGCCTGTGCAATAGCATGTTCACACCTGTGGCACTTGCAGCGGTATTAGGAGCAGTGCACTCTGGGCAGCTATAGCACAGAGCATCACTTCCTCTTCTGCCGCTAAAAGTTGTGGGAAGGCAGAGGGGGTCGCAGGGCACCCTGGGTCTTGTCCCACTGCCCTGTGATGCATTGCTTCACATCTCAGCAATCCCTGTGCTTCCATCCACATTTGGCACCATCTTTCAATGGTTTATGTACTGCGCGGCCTGCCTCTTTGGGCTGCGGGAATGGATCCTGCACTGTTGACCAATATGCTGCTCGCTCTGACTAACATATAACGAGTGGCAGTGGAGTTACTCCTTAGACTACAAAGGCAATAGGAGTGCGACATTGATCTTGCCAGGCATAGTAGCTACAGCATGAGATTGCTTGTGGCATTCACGGAGGTGCTGACCACAGTGGAACGTCACTTTTGGGCTCGGAAAACAAGCTCTGAGTGGTGGGATCACACTGTGATGCACATCTGGGATGATGAGCAGTGGCTGCAGAACTTTTGGATGAGGAAAGCCACATTCATGGGACTGTGTGATGAGCTCTCCCCAGCCCTGTGGCACAAGGACATGAGAATGAGAGCTGCCCTGTCATTGGAGAAGCATATGGTGATTGCACTGTGGAAGCTGGCTACTCCAGACTGCTACCGATCGATTGCTAACCAGTTCAGAGTGGGAAAGTTGACCGTTGGACTCGTGTTGACTGAAGTGTGCGGGGCCATTAATCACATCCTGCTCTGAAAGACTGTGACTCTGGACAATGTGTGTGACATTGTGGATGGCTTTGCACAAATGGGCTTCCCTAACTGCAGAGGGGCAATAGATGGCACACATTCCAATTCTGGCACCAGACCATCTAGCCACCAAGTACATTAATTGGAACCTTTCTCAATGGTTCTCCAGGCACTTGTGGATCACCATGGGCATTTCACAGGCATTAATGCAGGCTGGTCTGGAAAGGGTGCATGATGCACGCATCTTTTGGAACACTGGCCTATTCAGGAAGCTGCAAGCAGGCACTTTCTTCCCATACTAGAAGATCACTGTAGGGGAAGTCAAAATGCCCACTGTAATTCTGGGAGACGCCGCCTACCCCTTAATACTGTGGCTTATGAAGCTATACACATGGCACCTTGACAGCAGCAAGGAGTGGTTCAACAACAGGCTGAGCAAGGGCAGAATGGCTGCTGAGTGTGCTTTTGTCCGTTTAAAGGCCCACTGGTGCTGCCTATATGGAAGGCTAGACCTAGCCGATGGCAATATTCCTATGCTTATAGCCGCGTGCTGTATGCTCCATAATATTTGTGAAGGGAAGGGTGAAAGCTTCACTCAGGGTTGGACCGCTAAGGCTTAGCACCTGGAGGCTGAATTTGAACAGCCAGAGATCTGGGCTATTAGAGGGGTGCAGTATGGGGATAAGGATCAAGGATGTCTTGAGGCAGCAATTTGAAACTGAAAGCCACTAAAATTTGTTGCTATGCTCAGGAGTTCAGTGCTTGTAATGCTAGGAGGTGATTGTGATTGGGGCAGACGATGCACTATGAAGGTGTAAGAAAGTTGCCTGTTGCTTTGTAGGGCTCTGTTTGCTTTCTGTTAATAGAATAAAGATTGCTTTCAAATCAGAACAATTATTTTATTAAAAAACAGCAACAAAGAAAAAACACATCAGCACTGAGGAGGATGGGGGAAGGGAGGGTCCCAGGAGGAGGTAGGTTAAAGATTTGTGTATGCCCAGGTATCATATCCAACCTTCTCCTTTGGAGTACAGTGCATCAAGTACTGTACCTCAGCAAGGCTAAACTGCAGAGGGATGGGTGTTGAGTGCAGTGGGTATTGGGAGTCTGCAGGGCTGGACTGTGATGGGGCAGGAATGGAACGCAGCCAGTACAGACTGGAGCCAGGAGGTTGATAAGAGTGCTTTGGTGGTGTCTGGGGTGGCACATGGGAAAGAATTTTGTGACAGCAGCTGCAGGGGAGGGTGGGTGTGGAGCTGCTTGGTTTGCAGTGTTAGCCTGGAGCGTGTCCACCTGGCGCTCCATAACATTTAAGAGATGCTCTGTGGCTTCGTTTTGGCGTGCTGCATTCTCCTTTCAGTCCCTCTTCTCGCTGTCCCTGCACTCCTTCAATTCTTGTTTTTCATCCGTGGAGTGCAGCATTACATCACGTAGAAAGTCCTCTTTAGTTCTTTGTGGCCGCTTTCTAATTCTGTGCAGCTGTTCAGCCGGCACTAACAAACAGGGAGGCTGGGCTCCCAAGGTCATATCTGTGAAGCCAAAATGCAAAATTTTACAGAAGCAGTATTGTTTGCAACATACAGGCCATTGATTTAAAACACAGCCACTATTCACATGCCTGTCACTAACTGGCTGACCCAAGGCAAGCACTCATGAGCCACAAGACCCCCAAAATGGTGAGTAACCGCAGGGACAGTGGAAATGGGTGTTCCAGGACTGTACTGCACACTGGGCACGTGACTCTTGGGAAGAGCCAGCACTGTAGGCTTATAATTATTCCTGTCCACACATTTTCCACAAGCTGAGTTCATTATGGAAGATATCTCACTGCTGAGGGGGAGCAGAGAATCAAGGGAGGGTCTTCTCCAAGACTGTGGCTTCTGCTCTGGCCCTTATGCAGCTCACCTGTGTGCAGCAACGGTCCCCGCCCCAGTGATGGCAGAGTGGCGTGGGAAAGTTATCCTTAATGGGGCAAGAAACAAAGCAGCTCTGCCAAAGAACATGTGGCAGTGGATTGCCCAGTATCTCCATGAGAGTTTCCTGGAGATCTCTGAGGCAGATTCAGTCAGGGAGTTAATCAACACCTGTTTCACTGCTCAGACTAGGCATATGGTAGTACAGGCATCATACAGACACAAGCCTGCTTTCTGCAGCCCTCCTGTCCCCAAAAACTCACTTCAGAGATTCCCAAAATCAAAGCCACTTAGCAGGGGCCTCCTCTCCTGATTGCACTTCACCAAGATCCAACAGCTGTGACTGGCTAGCCTCCTCCGGGGTAGAGAAGAGCTCTGGGCTGCATGCATTTCTGATCCCCTCCACATCCTCATCCAAGATTTCCTCCTCCTGGCTCAGTCCACTCTTGACTGGCACGCGAGCCACCAAAGTATCCACAGTGGCCTTTGCAGTGGAGGTGGGGTCACCACCGAGTATTGCATCCAGCTCTTTGTAGAAACAGCAGCTCGTGGGCACAGCACGGGAGCGGTGGTTTGCCTCCCGCGCCTTGTGGTAGGTGTCCCGCAGCTCCTTCACTTTGACTCTGCACTGCAGTGTGTCTCAGTCCTGGCCTCTTTCTGTCATGCATCGTGAAATCTGTCTGTAGGTATCAAAATGTCTACGGCTGGAGCGCAGCTGGGACTGGACAGCCTCCTCTCTCCAAATACTGATGAGGTCCAGCAGCTCAGCGTTGCTCCTAGAGGAGGATTGTCTCATGTGTAGAGCAGGCATGGCCACCTGGAAAGATGTGCTGAGACCACTGTTTGCATCACTGAGCAAACAGGAAGGAGACTTTCAAAATTCCCAAGGAATTTAAGGAGTGGAGATGATGGTTGGTCACCTGAGGGCAGGGCAGTAGAGTTCAAACCGATGGCCAGAGAGGTGAGAACAGGCATTGTGGGACACCTCCCGGAGGCCAATTGCAGCGTTGTAATCGACCAGGGTGCCTACACTGGCACTGCAGCTTTCTACCCCCGGCGCAGAAAGCTTGATGCCTCTCGTCATGGTGTTTTTTTTTTAAAGTGCTGCAACTGCGCAGTTTCTGCGCACTAAGTGGCTTGGCAGTGTAGCGCTCAAAGCTGCTTTACTGCGCACAAACTTGACAGTGTAGACAAGGCCTTAGAGCACTGTGCACTAAGTGCCTGATTTTCAGGCAAAGTCAGGAACATAGACATCTATCCAATCTAAATACAACTACCCAAAATTGCGTTTCTAAACAAGGAGGCACATGTAAAGGCCAGGCTGATGATTTAGTTCTAAATACATACAGCAAGGTATGTCTAAAATGGCTTAGTGATCAGCAGAGGGCTCTAAATCTTTCTTCTGGCCCAAAGAGCACATGGATCTGTTTCTGTGTTTTCTTTGCATGGTCATATTGTTGAGCCAGACTGGATGATTGCTGATGACTCTCTCTCTCTTTCTGGACAATACCAGTACCTCCGCTGCTTATGCAAATTCCTTCAATAAGAAAATTGTGTGTCTGCTGCTAAAAGCTGCAGCAAAGTGGGGTGATTACAAGAAGTATCTAACATTGCTTTTGCCACTGGTCATTGGGGTTAGTGAGTGTTATTTACTGAGTTATAGACAAACCCTGCTCACCAAACTAATGTGTGCAGGCCCATTTGTTTAAACATTGAAACTAATTTGCACTTATTAATTTCTCATTTCTCCCTAAATTCAGAAAAAGTGACTGCCAACAGCTCCCATAAAAGAGTGTCACTGATTCAGTCATTCAGATATGAATAGTAATTGCTTTCTGAAGTTTGGTTAATAAAATCCATTAGTGTAAATGGTTTTCCATTTACTGTAATATCTATTTATTTCAGGTTATTGCTTAGCCTTTTCCTGGTTTCCTTATCAAAATGTCTGAGTAGCTAAACTAATTAAAATGGTCAGCTCTTTGGTGGCGGTGGGGACTACATATAAAACTTCAATCGAAGCTGAAGAAAATAGAAAGTTTTAAGATGGAATAAAATCTTTTCATTTTAATTAGCTTTGTATTCACAGTTACAAAATTAAGCAGATGAACTGAACATGAGTTGACAATCCAGGAAACGTATTTAATCCTATTCCATGCTAACATGTCATTAACACATTATGCTGGTGGTTTCCCCAATTATTGAACACTCTAAAGAAGATGCCCCAAATGCCTTTTTATGTGTGGTAAGTTCTTCATTACAGATAATGGCAAAACTTCCATTGGCTTCACTGGGGCTAGGATTTCACTCCATATTCCTTCTGTTTGAGTTACCAGGTTGAAGTTAAAAATATTTGGGCCCTATCTAGCCATTTCTTTCTCAGGTAAAATTTGCCATTGACTTTAGCAAGAGCCTCCTCCCCTTGCTTCTTTGTTGGCATCATGCTTCACAGGCTCAGAGACTATTCAGGGACTGCAATTGTGGGAGGTTGATGGGCAGCTGCACAAGGGGACAAGGAGGGTCTCGCACACCCATGTGCATGCAGTGGCCAACCAAAGTGTGACCCTAAGACAAAACCTCCAGATTAGCTCTTTGTTATTTTCCAAATAGTTGCCTACTTGTACGGTTTTCAACTAGCTACGTCTATGGCGCCCAGTAAGGTATTCCATTTGTTAAACCCTCTCAAAGGATGAAATCTGGCAATATTCTCATGCTAACATCTACACAAGCAGTCACATGGACTTCAGTGCATATGTTAGTATTTCCCATTCAAGCTTCACTCATCATGAGTAAGGGCTGTAGAAATTTGTGTAAGCAAATTTATTTTCCACATCTTACTTTTTGACCCCATATCCTTATTGTAACCCCCAAGGAGATTACCTAGATTCCTGGGGCTCCGTCTGCGGGCAGCTCAGGGAGAGGCGCATTGCCTCTGGTAGGGAGGGGGAGCCAAGGCAGACTCAGAGTCCACCCAGCAACCAATAGGGAGTGAGAGGCCCCCCCAGGGAGAAGCCATTTTGTAGTCAGTCTGGAGCCAGCTGGGAAAAGGGCAGGATTGGCTGTGTGGGGAGCTGGTGAGTCCCAGGCCTGCAGGGTTCCCCCTGAGAACAGGCCTCTAGGGACCTGACAGCAGATCTCTCAGCTGGGTGTTCCCTTCCCCACTGATGATTCCCAATTTGTAGAGTTTGCTGGGAAACTTCCCAGCCAGGCTGAGTTCGCCCTCCAGCTCTCTAGCTGAGACCAGTCACCACATGGCCAGCTCTGCTCTGTCTGCTAGTCCAGGGAAGCTGCCTGCTGAGTTCGTGACTGGAGGCTGGGTTAGGAGGCTACCATTTGGACGTTAGTGTAGTTGTGTAACCTACACCTTGAGCCCCGCACCCCTTTGTGGTGAGGGGAAATCCTGCGACCGATGCAGCCGGATTCCTATCTGAGGAGGATCCCTGACAGCAGGGAGCAGCCCCTCTGCAGTGACTGAGGAGTCCAGAGTCATCTTCAAACCTGAGGATCATTCATTGAGTTTGTGAGTGCCCCATCGTTTAGTTAGTCAGGGAATTTGTTCTGGGAACTCCCTGCTCCCTGAACTGTGTCCTCAAGCCAGGGAGTAAGGGTTTGAGGATTTTATAACATGCTGCATATTACACCTATGGATGGATTTGCCACCTTCTCCCACTTATGAGTCCTGTGGGCTGTACTGAACCCAGTCAGCCACGCTGCTAAACCACTGCAGAGAAGAATTTTGTGGTTATACGTCACCAAGGACCCCAGCAAAGTACACTTACCAATGGGACACTAATTTTACATTTGCTACATCAAGCCACGGGTATTTGCAGTGTGGGCACTGGTGACCCTAAAAATAGTGTTTTATCCTGTTATGTTGTATTTGTCTCGTGTTTAATATAATTATTGTATTGAATATATATTTTATGTGTTTGTGTTATTTCTTGGAAGTCTCCAACTATCTGGCAAGTAAGTGGGGATTACTCTGTAGTTAAAATTTTCTGCCCAAGCTGCCCTGGTGACCCTGCCAGGAAGGAGCGAGGGGGGTGGAGGCATCACGGAATAATTTCATAGGAAAAAAAGAAAGAAGATACACCCTGCTGAGTGGGTGGCGGGATCTAAAGAACCCAGACCTGTCCATCAAAACCTGTAAGCAGATTGGCATTAAAGGAGGTAACCAGGTGGAGAGGGGGTGCTCCATTATATTTTGTCCATTAGTTCAAATCCCATTTTATAACCATCTATCCTTCAAAAATGGGTAATAGAGTCCTTCCTTAGTCTTAGTCTCATTTTTTCTGCTCAGGAATACAGATTTTCTCTAAACTTTCTGCAAAAGTCAGATCCCAGCACCTCTATACTAACCTGTCTACCAGATCTTCTCAATGTCTATAGTATCAGAGGTGACTGAAGTACTGTGTGTTACCTATCTTGTCACCTGTCTGATGGAGCATAAGATGATGTTAAGAACATAAGAATGGCCATACTGCGTCAGACCATGGTCCAGCTAGCACAGGATCCTCTCTTCTGCCAGCAGTCAGTGCCAGATGCTTTGGAGAGAATGAACAGAACAGGACAATTTATTTGGTGATCCATCCCCTGTTGTCCAGTCCCATCTATGGAAGTCAGAGGTTCAGGAGAACCCAGGACATGGGGTTGTCTCCCTGACTGTTAACTACCAATAGCTGACTGACTGACCTAAGCAGAAGCCTATCTGCTTATGTCATTCTTACAGTAACCTAAATGGTCTCATAGCTCTACATACTAGGAAAATGGACTGTAATACTTCTATTTATGCATTTCACCAAAGTTTCCCTGAGGCACTGTCAAATGTATGAGTTTTATCCACTATCTTCAATTATTGTTATTTACATTGTATGAGTGGCCCCAACCAACACTGGGGCCTCATTGTGCCAGGCACTAGACAAACAATTATCTTGTTGCTCAATTATTTGAATCATAAATACAGTGTTGCTTTTTGTCCATATTGCTTCCTAGTCTTGTCATTACATTTCTGTAAGAAGAACTGCCGATGTACTTGAGCCATTTTATTTATTTATTTGCCAGCATTGGCATGATTAGAGTCCCATGACATGGTGATTATTGGATTTCCTCACACAATGCAAACAGTCAGCAGCATGGCAGATTTTAAATTAAAAGGGAAAAAAAGTAATAATCATTTCCAAAAAGACATCCTGCCAAGTAATCAAGTTTTAACAACCAGGACTTACTTTGCTTATCAGGGTTAGCAAGATCTTCAGACTAGCATACAATTATCTCATTGATTAGAAATAAATATGAATAGGGAATATATTGCATATGAATATTCTGGGTGAAATTCACCCTGTGCACAAAGCCCGTGAACCACTTAGGTCCTCTTTAGGGCTTACTTTGGCTTAGATGGTTCATTTACCTTGTATAATCTGTTCTACAGAGATCCATTTCACCCTATGACTTTAACAGTACCAAGAGAGAATTACAAGTGTTGAACTTTCCCATTAAAAAAATATAAAAAATGAGTGTTTGAAGACTGAGCTTTACCTCCTATTTATGCATCACATGAATGAAAACTAGAAGGAGAAATTTATTTTTATAAGTAGATGGGAAAGATACCTGAAATGAAAAGCTTTTTTAGTTTCATGTTCTTGAAATATACATCCCACATACAGAAGTTTGGTTGTGGGGATTGGAGAGGGAAATACTTTTTAAATTTACAGCATCTTCTGTTATTTTTGGATGACCTGCTCGCAGTCTACAATTACCTGCAGAAGGAGAAAATATCTGTTACTGGAGAGCTCTTTAATTCAGCAGACAAATGGCATGACAAGATCCAATGGCTGGAAATGAGTGTCAGCAGTGTTTAAACTGAAAATAAAATACACATTTTTAACAGTGAGGATAATTAATGGCTAGAACAACTCATCAAGGAATATGGTAGATTTTCCATAAACTGGAGTCTTTCCATTAAGATGGCAGAAAAGAGATCTTTCTAGAAGATACGCTCCAGCTCAACCACACATTGTTGGACTAGATATAGGAATCACTTGGTGTGGCCTGTGTTGTACAAAAGATCAGATGAGATTATCATAGTAGTCCCTTCTCATCTCAAAATCTGCAAAACATGACCAAGTGCAGCAGAATCTAGCCCTAAATAAAAGTCCTCCTTCCTTAGACATTTCTTGGACATACTTAAGAGAATTATTCTACCTTTATATTATGTGAATATAGATTAAAAGAAGATTAGCAATAATTATTTCTCTACAATTTATACCTTCCTTGGGGCCAGAGAGGCCAGAAAGATGCTGAAGCATGATGTCCAGTCTGCCACTTATTATTATTCATATCATCATAGTGTTCACCCCTAAAAGCTGAGCTACACCAGCTCCATCTGGATATAATCTCTTCTACCTCCATCTATCGACACCACCACCAAGCAACTGAAGTGCTGATCAAAGGGGAGAGCCTAGCTGAAGGGCAATCAGCCACCCTGTGGTGAGAAGCATCTAAGTTTGTAAGGGCATTGAAAGTGTTAAGAGGAGCTTAGAATGCGTTTTGCTTTTATTCCATTTGACCAAATCTGACTTGTTGTGATTTGACTTACAATCACTTAAAATCTCTCTTTTGTAGTTAATAAATTTGTTTATTCTACCTGAAGCAGTGTATTTGGTTTGAAGCGTGTCAGAGACTCCCCTTGGGATAACAAGCCTGGTACACATCAATTTCTTTGTAAATTGATTAACTCATACAAGCTTGCACCGTCCAGCAGGCGTAACTGGACACTGCAAGACGGAGGTTCCTAGGGCTGTGTCTGGGACCAGAGATATTGGCCAGTGTCATTTGGTTGCACAATCCAAGCAGCAGCTGGCCAAAAGTGCTCACTCATGTAGCTGGGAGCAGCTTACATGCTAGAGTCTGTGCATGAACAGCCAAGGGAGGGTTTCTCATAGCAGAGCAGGGTAAGGCTGGCTCCCAGAGTCGAGGACTGGAGTGATCTAGCAGATCACCAGTCCAGGTAACACCAGGGAAATATCACAAGTTTCAACTAATTTGCCTGGTACTGAAGTTAGGCGCACTAGCCCATAAATTGCCTGTAATTGCCAAGATCACCTCTGGAGCCTTTTTAAAAAAAATAGTATTATGTTAGCTATCCTCCAGTCATCCGGTGACAGCGAAGGCAGCAGAGAAAAGATTTCAAGCCATCTCATGTGCTGTAACTTATGCTCCCTGTTAAGTCTATTTCTAATCACAAATGCTATTTCAGAAATGCAGGTCATTATCTCCATTAATTTTAATAAAGAATTATTTCATTACTTATTTGAGTTATTCTTTTATATCTCAGACAGGCAAGCAAAACCTTGAAGAAGTATGCTAGTAGTTTTCAGTGCAACACTAATTGTTCTAGCCTACAGATTTAACTTTAAAATGTAACAAAACGATAACCTTGGAGTATAGCCTTTGATGCCAGGCCATCTCCATTCATAAGATTTAATTCGTGTTTTATTCCTACTATACATTCAGTTCCAGTAGAGACTCATTTTCAAGGTCTCGTTATGGGCATTAAGACACAATACAGTCAGAATGGTTACATTGCAGTACAAGATCTAATAGGGGATACAGCAATCTTCCGGTTCTTTGTCATGACTACAGTGTACTTACCTAGGAACCTTAACTTTTCTCCTATTATGATTTTTCTGAGAAGCTAATGGACATGACACAATAAGAATACAACTCCTAGCATAACATTACACACAAACTTTGTTTTCAGAAGCAGTCAACTTGCAGACTGAGTTGGATAGCTGGATAGGTCACAGTTAAACACGAGTCCTTATGTATGAAAGGACAAAATCCTGGCTGGCATGAAAGGTGTTGCCAGAAGCCTTCTCTATAGCCCTTGTGCTTGTCTGTTCAATGGGCAGTCACAACACAGCACAGCCTACACACCAGGCTAGTGCTGAGAAGACATCAGCACATTGTACATCAGAGGTGCTATTGTGTACTTGTTGCCAGCTGTGCCTGAAGCCAAGTGCATTTGCCATCAAAACTATTAGATGAAGTTTCAGATGACAAAACTTTTGACACATAAAGTTTGACTGCAAATCAGTTTGTCATCAGTTTCACATGGCGACAAATGGTTTTGTTGTTTAAAATTTTAGAAGTCAAAAGTTTACATTTGTTACCACTTCCTGTTTTAATTTTGGATCTTTGTGTCCCTAGCCTCTGTTTGCCAGAAGCTGGGAATGGGCAACAGTGGATGGATCACTTGCTGATTACCTGTTCCGTTCATTCCTTCTGAAGCACCTGGCATTGGCCACTGTCGGAAGACAGGATACTGGGCTAGATGTGCCTTTAGTCTGACCCAGTATGGCTTTTCTTATGTTCTAAACTATTTTCTGGGTCCTGCTTTGTCATGCCTGGAGATCCATTAGCTCTTCCCCATATGCTAATTAAGCAGATTGGCAACCAATGGGAATAATTTTTTTGGTCTTTTCTCATATAATCAGATCCTCCCTACTTTTCTACTCCTTTCCTCAGTCTTCCTCCTGCCTAGAAGATCCAGACAGAAAAGGAGATGGAAGGAGAAAATGGAGCTGAATATTTGAGGATTCCTAGTCAGAATTTTCAAAGTAGAATTTTAGTAATTCCAGACACTGCTACGTGGGTAATGTATTTGCTCCTAGGATCTCACTACTTTTTAAGAGGCATAATCTTCCTCTATATGCTCAACTCATGCAGATCTATATGCACTGGTATACTGCATGTTAGCTTGTCAAGGTTCCTTCCCCACTCTGAACTCTAGGGTACAGATGTGGGGACCTGCATGAAAAAACCCCTAAGCTTATTTTTACCAGCTTAGGTTAAAACTTCCCCAAGGTACAAACTATTTTACCTTTTGTCCCTGGACTTTATTGCTGCCACAAGCAAGCATCTAACAACTATAACAGGGAAAGAACCCACTTGGAAAAGTCTTTCCCCCCAAAATCCCCCCAAGCCCTACACCCCCTTTCCTGGGGAAGGCTTGATAAAAATCCTCACCAATTTGCATAGGTGAAACAGACCCAAACCCTTGGATCTTAAGAACAATGAAAAAGCAACCAGGTTCTTAAAAGAAGAATTTTAATTAAAGAAAAAGTAAAAGAATCACCTCTGTAAAATCAGGATGGTAAATACTTTACAGGGTAATCAGATTCAAAACAGAGAATCCCTCTAGGCTAAACCTTAAGTTACAAAAAGACATAAAAACAGGAATATACAATCCATTCAGCACAACTTATTTTATCAGCCATTTAAACAAAACAGAATCTAACGCATATCTAACTAGATTGCTTACTGACTTTTTACAGGAGTTCTGATCTGTATTCCTGCTCTGGTCCCGGCAAAAACAACACAGACAGAGAGAACCCTTTGTTTCTTCCCCCTGCCCCCCCCCGCTTTGAAAGTATCTTGTCTCCTCATTGGTCCTTTTGGTCAGGTGCCAGCGAGGTTATCTTAGCTTCTTAACCCTTTACAGGTAAAAGGGTTTTTCCTCTGGCCAGGAGGGATTTAAAGGTGTTTACCCTTCCCTTTATATTTATGACATAGCTGCATATATTTACTCTGGAAATTAAATGACTTACGTTTTTAGAACATTTTCCCACTTTCCTCCCAGGCTTCCCCCCCAAAAGTCTAAAAAAAATTAAGATGAGAGTCAGGAAATTAGATACAAACTTTTGAGTTCGGCTCCCACCACTGCACAAGCACTCAACTTCTGTCAGCGATTTTAAATCTGAAATAATAGGGTGCTCAGGGGATGGTAATGAGATAAAGAGCAACTGACCCCTCGCTGGCCAGTCTAATGTGGTCTAGGTTAACAGTGACCAAAAGTTATTAGCATGGGAAGGCCACCACCTGACTGGCCAGATCTGGCTCACTAGCAGGCAATGTGTGGAAAGCTTGGGAAAAAAAGGAATAAAAATACTTTGGGGACTCTCATTTACACCTCAGAAATTTTGGGATGAAAATATCTGATTGATTTTTGGACACTCTGAAGTCAACAAATCCATCACATTTCAGACTGGAAGCGTGGAAAAGTTATTTTGCTTTTGAGGGGGGAGACAGAAAGGAAAAATATCAGAACTCAGGCTTGACTTAAGTAGATGATACTCGAGCATACTACTATAACAACTGTGGCGGGCTCTTGATGACAGTTGGTCAGTTACCCTCTCCATATAATTTTTATTTCAATCCTGGGGGGATTATATTTAATAACAAAAGCTAATATATTATGTAAAGCTACAAGTGATTTCATGATTTTTTTTGTGATTAGATCCATGACCTTGATAACCTCCATAGATGAAAATCTCTACTTTTATTTTAATAGAAAATTCTAATTCAACTCTTTGGAGCAGCTCAGATGGACATTCATATTGTGACACTACTGAATAGAATGTTTCTGCTTGCTGAATGTTGCTAAGGTCACATATGAAATCAGATAAACTCAGAAAACTCATCTATGACTAGAATTATTTTCAAGTGAAACAACTCTGACAGTAAACAAATTATTCCCATATTCTCAACATGCAGAACAAGATCATGAGTGATCATTCATACTCAATCTTCAAAAGTCTGAGCCAGATTTCTGATGCACAATTTTTGAAAATATTATATTGCTTCCAAATACAGCTCAATACAGATTTAGACACTAGCAAGTTATTTGAACTCCTTTGCTGAAGCCCTTTCAAAAATTAAATAATTGTTAAATCACAAATCTTAATGCTGAGAACATTTCTGAAAACCCGTAATGCCTTTGCAGACATGGAGATACAAGCCAATATACATACTATTACATACAAAACTCCTTGACGTTACAAGAATGTTATATTTGCAAAGTCAAGCCTTCAAAAGTTAGTAAATGCCTGCATAAAGAATGCCCACACAACCTTAATTCAGCCTCTTTGTGCATACACGCTATGATACAATCTTTAATTACATGATCTCATACTATTTTTTCCTCTGCCATAGCTTCATTTTTTAAAAAAAGGAAACAAAAAACAATCCTAACATGTGGAACCATGTTGACCTCCACAATGCTATCCCCCAAGCCCCTTTGCGTCTCACCCCTCAGAATTCCAATCAAGTTCCTTCCTCCTCCTCCTCACTGCCTAGGCATCACCAGGAAGATCACTGAGAGCACAGAAAAGACTCTGCTCTCAGTTCCTGTACCGAGCACCACAGTGACCCATGGCCTCTGGGAGAAACAACTGTAGAGAAAGTGCTACAGAGCCCCTGGAGAGGGGCATGCTCAGTCATTCTACGGTGATGGTGCTTGCGCAGCCTGATCAAATGCAGGCGCTGCGAGGGGATGGAGCATACTCAGCGCAGACGCAATCTTCAGAGAAGTCAGCTGCCGAACTCTAACAAGCTTCTAGTGAGCATGTGCAAAGTGCAATGTTTGGAGGCTCTTTACTAAATATGGGCAGATTTTCACTGGGACAGCAAAAGGTACATCCCTGAACCCAGGCAGACCTCCCCCCTGCTAAATTTCAAATCCCTGCTCCAAAGCATGGATGTTCTGTATCTTCTCAACAAAATGGTTTTAAGATATTTTTTAAATCCAGGCAAAATAATGTATTTTCTCCTAACCTTGTATTCAGTAATGGCTAAACCATTTTTGCTGAAACTTTCCATTAACATTCAGTCTGAAAAGGTTAAAAGTTAGGGAAAGTTACAAGCCAATTGAAAACAGGGCCTTAATGGGAAGCATTAGGCAAACAAACTACAAGCTTCACTTAAATAAGCTCAGCATAATTTAGTCAGTTTGTAGAACCAGCCATTTCAACATAAATTGACAGTATCATCAATGTACACTGACTGGAAAAAAAGATGCTCTTGAACTGATTTGGGGATATAATTTGAAATTTAGCATAAATTTTAAAAAATGTGTTTTCCCCAAGTTATTTAGACAGTTTTCAAAATTAGCAATTTACACCAGGAATGTCAGAGACATAAGTGCAATTATAAGGTGAAGACATCTACTATTAACAGCTTGTTAAAACTTAATACGATAGTGTAGGATAGCTGAATTACAAACTAATAAAAATAACTGGTTTAACAAAGACTTCCTATTGAACTGAGAATGATTTGATCTGCTATAAAAAAAGTTGTTCAAGTTTTTCTTTATTTAGCATGGAATATATTACACCTTCGCAAAACTATAAACCTCCTAAGGTAGGTCAACAATCCTTATTTTTTTGCAAGCATAGAAAGATATTCATGAGGAATATTAATAGCTACATTCAAACCCATTAATCCTCCCTCTGACAATATGAGCTGTTAAGAAGTTGGAAAACAGACGTTTTAAAAAAATGTTTTCAGTTAAACCACAATATAATCCCAGACTTTATGATTTGACTTCATCAGCTAAGAAGTCGAAGGGAAAACAATGTGTATCAAAAGAAAAGGAAGCTGTTGCTCATTTTTTCCTCATTAAAAATCCGTTTGTAGTGTCTCAAGCACGAGTAAAGTTGGCTTTCAAAGTCATTCCCCAGCCTGCACCAATCCTGTAAACAGGTACACTGTAAGTACTTCACATCATTTGGACAAAACTACTTTTTGGTTTTAATAAATTTTTGTGCTTCTTTCAAAAGTGTTTCAACATCTTCGTTATCTTTGTCTTCAGGATCTGGCTCCCAATCGGAATCTTCATCAGTAGGATCATACTCCTCTTTCTCCTCGTCATCTAGAAAGCTGTCATTCAGATCATATTCATTCGGTTCACCATCATTATCACTGTCCTCTTCCAAAACACTTTTTCCTATACAGGGCAAAACGTAGAGAGATTAAAGTATAGACTTCAAGTGCTGTGGAAAAATCTAGATCTACGAGGTGCTTATTATAACACAGTTAGTTCAGGAATTACAGTAATTTCACTTTTATTTTTTTTACCAGAAATTATTACAACTATTACAAAACTATTTATTAGATTATTTAGCTGTTCTATTAATAGAATACTTTGCAGTTAGTTATATTTATAGCACTTTGCACCCAATGATCCCAAAGCATTTATAAATATTAAGTAACCTTCTCATCACTGTGAAACATTGTACCCCATCTGACATCATGTACCCCATGTTCACCAATTTATATGATTATGATATATTTTGTACAAAGTATGCCTTGTATCATTTGAAAACTCATAATCCACTGAACATAATTGTCCTATTAAAATGTGTGTATCAACTGTATATGGAGCTACAAGATCTTGAGATATGATCGTTACTGAAATATGCTGTAGTTCTGGGTAACGCCTCAGTCCATTTTCTCAAAGACAAAGGCACCCTGACAGGCTAGCTAGGTGCTAAAAGCTAGGTGCTAAGATCGGAGATTCACCAGCAGGGGAGTTGTAAACAAGAAATTTACAATTCATCTGAAGGACAGCTGGCAGCTCACATATGCCATGGAATTGCCTGACCTCATGACCCAGGAAAGACTTTTCCAGTACAAAGGGTTAGAGCATAAGAAGTGGGGAAAATGCCTCTAGATACCTCTCTTTCCCCATCTCCTACTCACAGCAGGAAGATTGCTTGAATGACAAAGGTGCACCATTGAATTGGGGGAGTGGTTCTGGCCTGAGGTTTTTCCAGCCAGTACAGTCTGCTGAAAGCTTCTGGGTAAGAGAAATTTTTTTTCTTTTAAACTTATTGGCCTTGGTAAAGTTTAGGAATTAGCTTGTTTGTTTATCCTTTTATTTATTTTGTAACTGATTCTAACTCATATACCTTATTACTTATAATCACTTTAAATCTTTCTCTAGTTAATAAACTTGTTTTACTGTTTTATCTAAACCAGCACATTTGATTGACTCTCTACTCAGGTCAACTGGGCTGGTGCATATTCATTACCCTTTGTTGGAATGGCAGACTAATTTATGAGCTTGTACAGTCGAGTGGGCTACTGAACAAGATGCACATCTCTTGGGGGGCAAGGCTGGGACTGAGGGATATGTGGGTGTCGCCCTGTATCTATTCATGGATGGCTGGGCATAGCATTCATGCATTCAGCTGGGGAGTGTTTTAACATGCTGGTGGCTGTGAATGAACAGAGCCTAGAGGGTTTGGTGTTCACTAGTAAAGCAGTGTAAAAGGCATCCCAGTCTAGAGAGATAAGGGGACACAGCAGTTCAAGTTGCACCCTGAGGAATGTCACAACCACCACTATAAAATATTACTTCCATTTTTCAGATGGGTGAACTATATCACTGGGAAGTTAAAAGACTTGCTGGAAGACACATAGCAATCTGTGGAGGAGACAAGAGTACAATCCAAGAAAACCTAGTCCACAGTCCTCTGGATCTAACTATTTGCTTTGGACAATCCAGTTATGATGCGTATGCCTAGAAAGGAATCAAATACTTGTCAATTCTGCCAATCTGGGCTGTAATCTACCATCTTGCTTGCTGTTTTACCACCTACCATCAGCTCTAAAAGGAGCAACTAATCATTTCCACCCAACCCCTCTAATTTTACTGCTGAAAATGATATTGTTTGTTACAAAAGTCACTGACGGCCTATGGAGCAGGAGGTTACTTAGGGAACAGATAAGTGGCAGGTATCCTAAATATGATAAAAACAAAACCCCCACTATTTCAAACAAAACAATTAGAAAAGGTGTGAAAATACAGTAAAGTTGCAAGACAAAGGAAGGAAAAATTGAAAATAAGGAGACATACAGGATTGAACAAACGGGAGGGTGGGGAAGAAAAAAGGAAAGCAGCAGAAAACTGAAGAAAAGAATATATTGATTCCACTGTGTCCCTCTCTTTGAAAGGATCGAGTCTTCTCATGAGAGTGATTTTCATAAGTACCTGCAGCTCCCAATAATTTTAGTAAGAGCTGGGGGTGCTCAAGAACTTCTGAAAAGTCTCTCACAATTGTCCATTAACCACCTCCCACCCTGCCCAGGTAAGAAAAAATACCCAACTACCTGCTTCAAGAGTATTTGACAAGAACAAAAATACAGGTTGATGATTATATGATACTGGACCTATTATAGAGCACATTCTCGACCTCTTAAGCCTGTTGAATAGCACTTTACTCATCAAGTAGCCCCATTGAAATATATGGGATCTTTGCAGAGTAGTGTATTGCTCAATGTGAGAAAAGATGGCAGATTGGCCCTCTTGGGTATAGTAAGCCCAGAACCTTAAAAAAAATCCCCCTTCACTTCCAGAGCACTACTTGTATCATCTTTAAATGAACTGTTGTGTGGAGCTGCTGGCTATTTTCATCAGCCTGTTGATATTCTGCCACTGTCCTACAAATAGTTAAAATGGTTTTAAAAAAAAAAAGAAGCCACATTTTTCTTGCTTCGTTTTCAGACTCCAGCAAAGAACAGCGTAGGTGTTTTTACTGTTCCTTATGAAGTTTACTCAATCCCATGGCTCTTAAGGTAGCTTATTAAGCAAGCAGTTCTGACAAAACTGTCTCTTGTAGTGGTACCACATTTATCAAGATGACCTTGCAGCTCTTTTATTTAAAATGTGTTTACTCAAAAGAAGCTCCAAGAGGATGAAGCACATCCTCTTTAAAAAAGCTATTCTTGGGAACTAGATAATTTGCTTGCTAGAACTACGAAAGCTCTTCATAAGAGGATTCCATATAGCTGATAGCCAAAGCAGACCACTCATCTGGGTAGCTGTGGAATGGACAGACACAAATTTGCAAAACAGAGAACAGAATGAGTGACTACATGAAGCCTTATTGACCCCTTTTGCTCTTATCCTCCACAGTTCTACCCTTAGATAATGTTTCAAATCCTGGCCTCTTATTCTCTATAGGCACTAAGTAATTAGCAGTCCCTCTGGTGGCAGTTAGGATAATGATTAAGAACTAAACATGTCAAACGTCATCTAGTCAGTACCCTTCTCTTGGTTGCTAGACTTTAAATATATTTATATGGAAATGTCAGCTCTACTCTGCTTAACAGTGCAGCTGTGCCATACAGCATGTACTAAAGGTTAATGGAACCGTATCTGCCTGCAAGAACAGTATTCACAGCTGACAAGGACTGTCTCAAATGTGAACTTGCTGATCCTAGCCTTTTACAGGCTTTGACCTTTGGGAGCAACCTCTGGAACCAGCAGATAGGACATTTTTAGAAAGAGTCAGCAAATATTAACCACTGCTGTTTGTAGTATTGCAGCTGTGTTAGTCCCAGGGTATGAGAGAGACAAGACAAGCGAGGTAATATTTTTATTGGACCAATTAACAGGTGCAAGGGACAAGCTTTCGAGCTTCACAGCAACAGCTGTTGTTCCAATAAAATATATTATCTCACCCACCTAGTCTCCAGCAACAATTAAGAGCACTTTAATTAATCTAAGTTACCTAAAATAAACAGGAAGAAAGAGACATATGAGCACAAAGAAACAAAATGTGAGTTTACTCTCACTGAAAGTGCCTTGCATCTTTAATATGTATACTCTCTAAAATAACTGAGTTATACCATCACCCTGCCACAGATATTCATGTTCAGCTGGCCACCTGCCTGCGTACACACACATACCCCTGCTACAGCTGACAAGGGACACGTTACTTGAATTGTATTTCTTGTAGCTGTACATGCTATAAAAAAACTCAGACTTATTTTTAATGTAAGTGGGACTTAAAGTATTAACTGATAGGACTTCACTATGCAGATGACCCAAACTGGATTGCATGACAACTGCATTTGCTACCTCTGAAGCAGCAGTGCCAGAGGGGTGGCACCTAAAGTCAGCTGCTGTGGAACTAGATACTGTATGCAAACATGTCTCAAAAAAGCATGGTGAGTAGGAACAGCCAGACTAAGTATTTCAGTAATAGCAGAAGTAAGCACAAATAATGTGAGGAAATTAGATCAACCACTGATGGTCTCAGAAAGATCTTCAATTAAAGCTTTTCAAAGCTACTCATGGCCTCTTGGGAAAAGACAGTTATCTTTTCCATAACTGGTGTTCTTCAAGATGTTCTTCAAGATGTGTTGCTTATGACATCCTCTCCGCTGTCATGATGAAGAGCTGCATCAACCTGTGGGAAGGTCTTGGTATGCTCCAGATAAAATGCCAGGGTACGTCTGACATCCAGGCATGCAGCCTCCTTTCCTGACTGGTGGTGTGTGGCTTGGGACAAAACATCGGGAGGAAGATGTCCAGGTTAACATGGAAGGAAGACATCACCATCGGCAGAAAAGCCGGATGGGGTCACAGTTGAACTTTGTCCTTACAGAACACTGTATACAACAGTTCCGATGTCAGAGCTTTAATCTCCGATACTTGTCTCACGGATTTTATGGCTACAAGGAAAGCAACCTTCCATGAGAGGTGGGAGAGGAAGCAGGAACCCATAGGCTCAAAAAGCGGGCCTGTAATCCTAGAAAGAACCAAGTTAAGGTCCCATTGTGGGACAGGGGCTCGGGTCAGTAAGTAGAGCCTCTTGAGGCCTCTCAGGAATCGGACCAACATGTCATGTGAGAATACCATCTGACCTTGGAGCGGTGGGTGGAAAGTGGAGATAACTGCAAGGTGAACCCTGACAGAGGACTGGGCCAGCCCCTGGTTCTTAAAATGGAGCAGGTAATCTAAGACAGATTGTAAGGAGGAGTGCGTTGGAGAAATACTACGCTCAGATGCCCAGTGGGAGAACCTCATCCACTTGGCCAGGTAGGCCACTCTAGTGGAAGCCTTCCTGCTTTCCAGGAGGATTATCTGGACCTTGCTAGAGCAGCCTGCTCTTCTGAGTTCAACCACGCAGCATCCATGCTGTGAGGTGGAATGGGGCAAGATTAGGATGTAAGAGAGGCCTGTGATCTTGCAAGAGCAGATCCAGTTGGACGGGAAGGGTCCAGGGAGAGGCCACCGCCAGGTCCATCAGTGAGCCCTTGGTGTGGCGACGCCGGGGCGATCATAATAACTTGGGCCTTGTCTCTCTTGATCTTTGACAGGACTCATCTGATGAGCGGGATCGGCGGGAACATGTACATCAGTCCCCCCAACCGTGACAGGAGGAAGGCATCAGGGAGGGAGTCCTTGCCCAGACTCTGCAGGGAACGGAAGAGATGGCATTTCCTGTTCTGTCTGGTGGCGAACAGGTCCACTTGCGGAGTTCCCCACCTCTAGAAGAGCATCCGGGCTACCTCTGGATGGAGTGACCACTCGTGGTGAGAGAAAAAGGATCTGCTGAGGTGATCTGCCAGCATATTCCTGACACCGGGGAGGTGATTGGTCTCCAAGTGGATTGCGTGCTCGATGCAGAAATCCTACAATTGGAGAGCCTCTTGATAGAGAGCCAATGAGCATGCTCCCACTTGCTTGTTGATGTAGAACATTGAGGATATATTGTCCATCAACGCTCTCACCCCCTTGCCTGCCAGGTGTGGTAGAAAGACTCTGCAGGCCAATCGTACCACTCTAAGCTCTTTGACGTTTATGTGCAACGTCATCTCCTCTGGGAGCCACATGCTCTGGATCTGGAGGTTGCTGAGATGCGCTCCCCAGCTAGGTCCAAGGCATCCAATATCAGCTTGATGGAGTGACAAGGGCTGTCAAACGGAACTCCTTCCAGGACCGACAGTGGGTCGGTCCACCATTGCAGCAAGGTAAGTATCGTCAACGGGATGGTAATGATCTTTTCCAGGTGATCTCTGGACTGAGAATAGACCGTTGCCAGCCACTGCTATAAGGACTGCATCTGGAGCCTGGCATGGCGGACAACATACGGTACATGCTGCCACGTGTCCCAACAGGCGCAGACAAATCCTGGTCATGGTCAGGGGGAATGCAGAGACTCCCGCAATGAGGTCCACCAATGCTTGGAACCTTTCCTGGGGCAGAAACGTTCTGGCAGAGGTGGGGTCGAGCCCCGCTCCAATGAACTCTATCCTAAGCACTGGAACTAATGTCAACTTTTTGTAGTTTACCAGTAGGCCCAGGGATCGGCATGTGGCATGCAACACTGAGACATTCCTTTGAACTTGAGATCTGGATCGACCTTTGACCAGCCAGTTGTCCAGGTACAGGAAGATCTGGATACCCCAATGTCTGAGGTAAGCCACAACTACTGACATGCACTTGGTAAACACCGTTGGTGCTGTCGCTAGGCTGAAAGGGAGGACCACAAACTGGCAGTGGTCTGATCCCACCCTGAAGCATAGGAAGCGCCTGTGTTCTTGGAAGATCGCTATATGAAAGTATGCGTCCTTCAAGTCAAGGGTGGCATACCAGTCTCCCGGATCCAGGGAGGGGGTGATGAAGGGCAGGGAGACCATGCAGAACCTCAACTTCTTTAGGTATTTGTTGAGGTCTTGTAGATCCAGGATGGGCCATAGACTGCCCTTGGCCTTTGGGATAAGAAGTACTGGGATAGAACACCTTGTTCCCGTACTCACAGAGAACCTCTTGCACTGCACTCAGCTGCAGCAACACTTCTACCTCCTGCATGAGGAGACTCTCAAGAGAGGGGTCCTTGAAGAGGGATGGGGAAGGGGGATAAAAACTGTACGGTATAATGCTGCACCACTCTACTGAGCACCCACCAATCTGAGGTTATGGTGGTCCATGCCGGGAGGAAAAAAGAAAAGGCAGTTAGAGAAAGGCATGAAAGATAGACCTGGGGTATAATCTGGTAGGTTGCCCTCCGGCGCACCCTCAAAAAGCTTGCTTGCTCCCCTGCTTATTGCAGATTGAGCCTGATTGGACTGAGGGAGGGAGTGGGTGGCTCGGGTGGCGTTTGTAGCCCCTATTCTTTTTGTGGGGCAGCTCCTGCTGGGGTTTGCTCCCTTGGCCCTGAGTTGGCTGTGGTTTGAACCGCTTATGGGCTGGACTGGGGACATACAGCCCTAGAGTTTTCAGGGTAGTGCAGGAGTCCTTGAGCCCATGCAGCTTGCTATCAGTCTGTTCTGCAAACAGGGCCTGGCCGTTGAAGGGCCTACATTGACTGCTGAGCCTCTGTCGACAGGCCAGAGAGGAGCAGCCAGGATGCCCGGCGCATGGAAATGGCGAGGCCATGGTGCGAGCCACGGAATCCGCCGTGTCTGAAGCTGCCTGGAGGGCCACCCTCGTCGCAGCAGTGCCCTCCTCAAGGATCACCTGGAATTCCTTCCTGGACCCTCTGGGAAGCGAAGCCTCAAACTTGGACATGGGCTGCCACATATTGTAATCGTAGTGACCAAGGAGGACATGGTGGTTGGCCATTCTCAACTGAAGGCTAGAAGACGAATAAATCTTTTGCCCAAACAGATCCAGCCTCTTGGAGTCTTTATTTTTGGGCGTAGGCTCGGGTTGCCCCGCCTCTCCCTTTGATTAACAGCCTCAACTACAAGAGAGTTTGGGTCCAAGTGGGTGTAGAGTTACTCATGTATTATGAAGTATTTATATCCAGCCCTTTTTGAAATGGGAGGCAGGGAGCAGGGGGTTTGCCACAGGACATTAATAATTTTTGATATTCCTTCGTGCAGGGACAAATCCACCCTCACAGGTGTCGTGGAGCAGACATTGTCAAACAGGGAGTCTGATGGCTCCTCTAGCTCCTCTACCTGGAGCCCCAGGTTGGAAGCAACCCTCTTCAATAGTTCCTGATGAGCCTTAGCATCATCTTGTGGAACTGGGTGAGGGGGACCCATGATGGCTTCGTCTGGTGACGATGAGGACGACGCCGGTGCTGTGGGTGCTAACATGTTCCCTGGTGGTCCAGCAGACTGCTCCCTTGTCTGCTTATGGGCCTGGCGGCGGGGAGGGGGGTGTTTCCTGCCTCCTGAGGCCTCGATGTTGCATGGGAACTCTGGGACCGTCGGCAAACCGATGATCTATGACTCACGCTACTCGACCCGTACCAGGACCTGGAATAGGACTGGGAGTGGGCCGGTCTCTGGGAGGATCTCCCCGACTGCAGGGACTGGAGAAGATGGGTTGGTGACTGGTGGCCGCGTTCAGTGATGGTTTGCGTGACCAGTTCCGAGGCTGTGGGGACACGAAAGGCTGGTCTTTCCAGGGGGCGCGTGCCTTGGTAGGTCTGCACCAGGTTACCAGCAAGCTGCACTTTGAATCTCGCTGTCGGTGCTGAGGGTTCGGAGACCGAAAAGGGCTTAGTTGAGCCTTCCGCCCAGGCGAGATGGCTCTGAGTGGGCAAGTGCTGGCAGGATGTCCCCCATGATGGGGAGCGGTGCCACTGAGGTGGGGACACACGGTAAGGTCCTAAGGGAGGTTTACCCTTAGATCGGGGTACCGGCAAAGCCAGTGTGGGAGGCACCGGTAGTGACAGGATCTCCCGTGCTGCTTGCAGGGCCTCCGGAGTCAACGGGATATTTAGATGATGAAGGCCCTTGTCACTGTCTAGGGTGGCAGGCATAGTGTGGGATGGACTGGACTTGAGCGGGGGCCCGACTCCCTGACGGTGTCGACTCGCCCGCCACAGGTCTTGGCTCTCCTCGGGCCCTGTCCTTTCTCTTATGGGAAGTGGGGGATCATCCCCTCATGCTTCTCTTCGGCTTCTTGACTGGAGCTGGGGAGGCAGATGGGTGCTGGCTCAAAAACAGTGCCAGCGGGGCACTCCACACCAACCTGTGATGCTCGGGGCTGAGTCGGACCTCTGCTCCGGTACCAGCGCTGACTCCATCAAGAGCACCCTGAGATGGATATCTTTTCCCTTTTTTTTCAGGGTTTGAAGGATTTATAGATTCACTTGTTACTTAACGTGTCCTTCGCCTAGACACCTCAAACAACTAGTGTACGGGTCGCCGATGGGCGTAGGCCACCTACAATGATTGCAGGGCTTAAAGCCTGGGGACCGGGGCATGTCCCTTCCTGAGGCCGAGTCCCGTCTGGGACCGCTAACTAGAACTAACACTAAGAGAATTATTAACTTGTTTACAACTATTTTACAGGAAAACTTTCAGAAGAAACACTGAATGAAATGCAATGCTAGCCAAAGCAGCAAACGTTCCAGCACCATCACTGGCAGCAAGAAGGAATTCAGGGTGGGGGGAGCCGGCAGCGCCCCTTATATCGCGGCATGTGCGCGCTGCTCCAGGGGGCGCCAGTCCCCTATGGATACCACTGAGAGAAAAACTTCCAACACTGGTGCATGTGGCGAGAACACACACCTAATATGGAATGGACATGAGCAAGCACTTGAAGAAGAACTAGGGTTTCCATCCATTCTGAAATATATTCAGCAATCCCAATTTGACAGTTTAGTTTACAGGTCAATTAAAGAATCTTGCATTTGTTTTGCGCTTCATTCTGTGGTGATATAGTGTCATCTCAATCATGCAAAAAGAGAGATTTTACTGTGAGCCAACTCAGAACCTGGATTCAGATGGGAAAGATGTGTCTAATTCTGCCCTCAGACATACATATGTAACCTGCACCAAAATCCTAATAAGAATTGTATGTACATATCCGCCGGGCAGATTTGGCTCTAAGTAGAGCGGATCTTGGTATTTTTGTGGAGGTCAGGGAATCAACCATTCTTGTCCACTATTTTCACAGCAGTACATGCAGGACCACTGCTAAGGCTTTAAAGGAGCATTCATGAAAAGATCTGGCATACACCTCAGATTCACAGTGTCTTCAGTGGCTCACATTTTACATACAAAGTGTGCACATGCCAGTGATCTTTGGGTTCACCCATCCTCTTGCTGGAGAGGTAGAGCCCAGCAATATTTTCTTTGTGTTGGCCCTTGACCCCGACCTAACCCTGCAAAGTTTATTCTTAAAATCAAACTATTACCTATAGGTTAGGGAAAGTTAAAATGCTTAACAATGTTGATAATAAAATAATTAAAGCTGTAGTACAAATAGGGAAAACAAATGCAAAAATTTTTGTTATAGGCTTTGGAAAATTCTAAGACCTAGACAATTAGCCTAATGTGTTTGATGTAGGGATGTAAGATTTTGCAATATCCACCTTGTGATAAACAAATAAACCACAAAAGAGAAATTTAACCTTGAAATAATGGATTTTGATTTAGTTGGGAATTGGTCCTGCTTTGAGCAGGGGATTGGACTAGATGACCTCCTGAGGTCCCTTCCAATCCTGATATTCTATGATTTTCAGTATCTGTATTAACATGTTGGAAATATTGGGAAATGTATGATTCCAATAGCTTATGCTAGCAACCAGAACATTAATTATGGTCCCTTGGAATGACAAATATGGATGGGGGCCGAGACCTACATCAACTATAATCTTAAATGTGGGGGGATGTAAGGGAAAAGGGTATAAAAAGGTGGTCATCAGAATGACAGGATGGTGAAAACCTGCAACCTCATTCCTACTTACGGTACTTCTCCATTTACTTTTCCTTCCATCTGTTCCTCCTCTGATAGGTCTGATGGTCTCCGTCGGTTGAGAGAATACACATTGCAGGAGATTTGTCTACTACACTTATATTGCTTTTCTATTACTTTGATTTTACTTGTATGTATTTAAATACCAGATAAAATCTTCACGTCTGTGTGATTCACCAGTCTCATTTCCTATAATAAATTTATATAGCCCCCTGAGTAAAAGATCCTGTTATCAGTGACTTGTGAATTTTGCACTTTACATTAATCAAAGGCTACATTTGAAATACATTAACCAATTGCAGTTGTGAGGGTTACATTTACTCTCACAAATGTTTGGAAACTATTCCATAATTTGATAAGCTCTATAGTGAACATTTCTATGGAAAACGATCTGCTCTCTTTTCTCAAAGATCTGTTGACAGAGCAAAACCCACAGAACTATTGGGAGGTAACATGAAATCCATTTCAGTCTGCTATGTTCGAGTGGGAGCCCTCTAGAAAAGTAAACTGCTAAAGAACTAGTGAGCTCAGGCCACTGGGAATTTTTAGGGTGCACGTGGCCAGATTTCCAAAAAAGTGCTCAAATCCCATTGACACCTGAGCACTTTTAAAAAACTTTTAATGTTACAGCCTATGACATCTTAGTAAAATAACTAGACTCCATAAAATAAACTTTTGGCCAGTGAAGCAGCAGTATCAACATGCTAAGATATTGGGACTAAATGGGTCTTGAGGGGCGATAAACGTGCAACAACTGAGATGGGGAAAATAAATGTAACTTCCCTGTGCCAGTTGCTGCTTGACCATACAGCAGTACCAGTAATCGTTAAGTAATTGCTTTGACAAATAAACACTGACACAAAGAAAACTAGCTTCATTAAATAGCAGAGGAGACCAGCACTCCATGACAATACTAGACAGTCAGCTGAGTAATAAAGTAATATCACCTGCCTATAGCATGTGAATCAGAGTAACCAGTAATCTAATTCAAGGAAGAGAAAAAAAAATGTGGTAAATAAACTCATGAAGATTTTACACCATTTCCACCAATGCATAAAGCGTTTAATGCATTTAAGAAGAGGATAATGAGATGATTTTTGATCCATTAGCAAAAGCAGCAGGGTGCAAGCATTGCCGATTGCAGAAAACGGAGGTTTCAAATATAGACAAATTGTGCAATATTAGAGATCCAATAAGTTTATAGTAAGCTTCCATTACATCAATTTTGTAATGATCCTGGCAGCTCAAATTTAGCTTCTTCACAATAAGTTTGGGGCCTGAACAAATGCAGCTGTTTTGTTAGGAAAATGTCCATTTTGTAAAGTAATGGAAATTAAATACATGAATTTAAAAATAAAAGTTTTGCAGATGTAAGTGTTTAAAACCAGTTTGAAGTATTAAGCACAAATTGCTCTCTTTGGCCATGATCCCAATGGGCTTCATGGGGGCAATCAAAGAGTTTTAAATGGGTCTCTGTGCAGATGCAATGCATCCATCAGCATCGTCAGTGGCAGAGTTACCTGTCACTGGCAGTGGTAGAGCATCTGTCAGCAACATCAGTGGCAAAATGGAGATTACTACAATTTGCATAGGCAGGGGACATTGATTACTAACACATAAGAATTCTAATCTACAGCACAGCCCACTGAAACATGAGCAAAGGTGAAAAACTTCACTTCTGTATCCACTATAAAAATCAATCTCTTCATTTCAAGAGCATTCTACACACCACTTCTATTAAATCACCTCTTCCTACACCTGCTCTGGTCTCTCTCTCTGCAAATTCAGTCTCCCACCTACTCCTTGGCTGATCCTTTGCTATTGCCATACAGCTATCAAGAAGAAAGAATCTATCACTCTTACCCCTTGTTGACTCTCTCTGAAAAAATGAGATCGCAAATTCACATGCTATGCAGACATAAGGGTCTCTCACAGATCCCTTTGTAGGATCAGGCCTGGATCTCCCATCCATCTACTTTCCTTCAATATTTACCACCATTATCCATTGCTTTAACAGCCATACATGTTATAAATTTGCATTCTCACACTACATTTTCTCTCTATTTTTATATCTATTTTTCACACAATACACAGTCAACCTGTGGAACTCTTTGCCAAAGGATGTTGTGAAGGCCAAGACTATAACAGGTTTCCGGGGGTACCAAGCAATGGGGATTCCGTTTTTTCCCTGACTATCAGGGCTCAGAACTCTTGCTGTACTGTTGACCCACTCGGTACCACAGAGGAGTGTCCGTGGTACATCGTTGGTACCGATGGTTGTAAATGTGCAGAGCACTTTGTCGACAGGAGCTTTGTCACACTTAGTACTGAAGGTTTACTTGGTACCGCTTTTAGAGACAGTACAGTAATTGTCTTTCTCCTTTGTGGGTAGCACTCCTGCCTGAGAGCATGATACCCTGGTGTCTCTAGGCAATGCAGCTGAGCTTATAGTAGAGGCCCCTTCTGGGTACCACACAATGTTGCTGTGGGTACTGAGGTGGCTGAACACGCTGGGGAACCCCTCTAGCTGGCCAACAACTTGGTTTGAAGTCTTGGAGCCCTTTTTCCTTGAGCCTTTACAGGGGGAATCTGCTGGGTTTTTTTTTTTCTCTACCTCCCCTTTGAAACTGAAAGCTCCAGGGATGATCTGGGGTCTGCATCGGAGTCCTCTGGTAGCTGAAGTGCATTCTCCACAAGGAGGAGTTTTAACTTCAGCTCCTGTTTTTTATGAGATCTTTGTTTTAGCTGTTGGCAGAGGGAGCACTTTTCAGGGATATGGGACCTCCCTCAGGCACTGGACACAGTGAGAATGTCTGTCCGTTACTGGAATTGACTCTTTGCAGGAGAGGCACCTCCTGAAGCAGGGGAGAGCTGGTGTACCCTAGGTGGTGGGAGGGTGCTATCACACTCTAGCAGTGAAGAATACAGAAGAGAAATAGTCTTGCCACTTCTTCCTCTTTCTTCTTTTTATTTTTAAACTGCAAGAAGTTAGAATGTCTTCTAAACACCCTTAAGGGAACAAAGGGGGGACCCCCCCCCAAGGGAAAAATGTAAACTGAAGCTCTTTTTCTTCTCTCTTTTTTTTTAATCCAACTGGGCAATAAAACACTAACTATTAAGAACAACAAAAGAACAAAAGCACCAAAACCTACTACTACTTATGCTAATGATGCAGATAAGGAAGGGACAACTCTTGCTCCCTTGGACGCCAAAGGTGGTTGAGAAGGAAATGAAGGGGTTCCCCAGCACAGCAGTAGATAGCCCCTAGGCAGACCATCAGAAAGGGACAGCATGTGCAAGCTGAAGGGACACTGCTACCTAAAGTCTCCAGTTAGAGGTGCAAGGGCACAGATACGCCTACAGTGGAGCACCCAGAGGGACACTACTCAAAGAAGCCGCTCTTGACAGTAGCTCTATTGTTTTAAGAAATATAAACATATGTTTTGTATCTCTTGGTTAGTGACCTTTGTTCAAAATGAGGGATAAACAATTTAAAACAAATCAACACATCTTTAGTGACAGCATTATAAGAGAATGTTAATATTTCACATACGAATAAAAAATGATAAAGCAGTGTTCCATTTGGTAAGCATTAACTCTTCACTACACTTCCATTTTAGTGAACCTCTAATTCAGAACACCTTATGAGGCACCAATATTTCAGATACAAAATTAAACTTAAGAAAAGCTCAATGGCACACGTATACATGCACACAAAGGGAATTGCTTTCATTTTCTTTAGAAAATGGCTTAATGCAAAAAAGGAATACATCAATGTTTTGGGAAGTCAGCCTTTACTGGCCAGACTTTAAACAGTTGTAGCTGAAATACTGATTCCTTTTATCTTATTGCCTTTTACCTCTAGGCAATATTAGGGAATTAACTGGTTTAAGTCACTCAGTGTTCATCTTTAAAGTTAAAAGATACTTTGCCGTTTCCAGAGTAAAACTAGGTCTGCTTATCTGGAACACATTTACATAGAACACCCAATTTAAAGACTGTCAGATGCAGTACAAAGTGGGGTATTCACTGAAAGAAAATAATGCACTTTCCCCAACTAGAGACCTAGCAAGTAGCATTCATAATAAAGTGCTTTAATATTACACCATCTCTAACTGAAGCCAATACATCTAACCCGCTTTGTCTTTCATGAGCATGATTTTGAAAAGAAAACCTCCCACATAACAGTAACAGGTCCATTTAGAAAATTAGAACTTTCTAACCTCTTTTAGTAGTTTTCTGTCTGGTTCTTCTTGTTTCAGTTTCTAAATGGAAAAAAAAAACCCTCAATTACCAGGGAAACTACAATCTAGAAGAAATCTCTGACGTATCAATAACCTGAGACCGCAAAAATAAAGAGTACATTCCCACATTTTAATGTAACTGCCATGGTGACTGTATTTACTATGTACATTTATGTATTTATGAGACTGATCTTTTTCAGATTACTGACCACTTCCCAAGATAGTAATCCTCTCATGAACACCTTTTCCATGTTTGATCCTACACTTTTTCTGTGCCAGCAAAGCATATATAGTAACTCCCCACTTAACGTCCTCTTGCTTAACATTGTTTTGATCTGACGTCCCTGCTCCATTACAGAACATGCTCCATTTAAAGTTGTGCAATGCTCCGCTATAACATCATTTGGCTGCCTGCTTTGTCCACAGCTGGCAGCCCTCCATCAGCTTCCCTACGCCTCTCCCCCGCAGCGCCTCCTGCCCGCCGGCAGACCTCGCGGATCAGTGCCTTCCCCTTGCTCCCCTCACCTCCTGCCCGTAGCAATCAGCTGGTTTGAGGAGTTCAGGAGGCAGGAGTGAGGAGGACTCAGTGCACAGCCTCCCCCCTCTCTCCCCTGCCTCCTGAACTCCACAAACCAGCTGATTGCCATGGGCAGGAGGCAGGGGAGGAGGGGGGAGCCTGCACGCCGCGTCCTCACTCCTCCTTGCTCCCTCTGGCAATCAGCTGGTTTGCGGCATTCAGGAGGCAGGAGAGGAAGGGGGAGCCTGCGCGCCAAGTCCTCGCTCCTGGCCTCTCCCTCCTGAACGCCACAAACCAGCTGATTGCCACAGGCAGGAGGGAGGGAGGAACGAGGACGCGGTGTGCGGAGTAAAGGGGGAGGAGGTGGCGGAGGGAGAAGAGGTGAGTTAAAGGTGGGGTCTGGGGGAAGGGGTGGAGTCGGCGGGCCGAGGGTTGAGTCCCCAGCCCCTGGTGCTTGCACAATAGAGGAAGCTGCCGCTGCTGCTGCACAATGGCTTCTCCTAGCCTATGGCAACTTCAGCCTCCTTGCCTGCCTCCTCAGTGCCATTGGGCTGTGCCTGTGTGGGATAAGGCAGGGGCACCTCCCATTGCTTCATACTCAGTAATGATTGTAGTATTAAATTTCTTGTTTAAAATTGTTTAAAACGTACATAATGCCTTTTGTCTGGTCAAAAAAAATGTCCCTGGAACCTAACCCCCTCCATTTACATTAATTTTTACAGGGAAATTGGATTCTCTTAACATCGTTTCGCTTAAAGTTGCATTTTTCAGGAACATAACTACAACGTTAAGTGAGGAGCTACTGTATATGATTTCACACTGCCCTGGTAGAGTTCACTAGGCCAGGAGTTCTCAATCTTTTTCTTTCTGAGCCGTTCCCCTCCCCGATATGCTATAAAAATTCCACGACCCACCTATGCCACAATAACTGGTTTTCTGCATATAAAAGCCAGGGTCGGCGTTAGGGGGTAGCAAGCAGGGCAACTGCCTGGGACCCCATGCCACAGGGGCCCATGTGAAGCTGCATTGCTCAGGCTTTGGCCCCTGAGGCGGGGCTTTAGCCCCTGGGCTTCAGACCCATGCAGTGGGACTTCAACTTTCTGTCCTGGGCCACAGCAAATCTCATGCTCGCCCTACATGGCGGATCCCCTGAAACCTGTTTGCGACCCCCAAGGGGGCCCCGGACCTCTGGTTGAGAAGCACTGCACTAGGCTGCTGTGTTTGGGTCTTACTTCACTGGGTCCTGTGAGCTTTAAGCTTCCTGAGTCTGAACAGAGGCCAGGCACTGCTTCTGGCTGGGGGTTTTTGGGCACACTCTCAGGATACAGATCCTCTGTCTAATCCCCCTTTCTGAGAGCTGAAACCCTGCAATCCAACTGACAGGACTCCAAGACTAGTGCCAGCACCCCATAACTCTACAGCTGCTTGAGTACGCTCCTTCCCAGAGCTCCAACCCTGTAGGCATGTTGGTTTCTTGTTTATCCTTCTGGGACACAATAGCTGAACATTTTAAGAAGTTGTAAATATAGCAAAATGTTTGTATGTTTACATTACTTTTTTAGATTATTGTATTACTGAAATAAGAGACAGGTGGGTGAGGTAATACCTTTTATTGGACCACCTTCTGTTGGTGAAAGACAAGCTTTTGAGTTACACAGAGCTAATTTTTCAAGTCTGGATCTGGGTCATTGAAATAACTGCAATTTCTCCTGCAGAGATAACATTGCCCTGATCCCTAACTCTTGGGAAACTCTGAACAGAGTGGCATTACATTTGCATAGTTGTATTAAATTAAAAATCTTGCATTGTTTGTATGGTTGATGGATGGATTTATATTTTTTCTTGAAAAAGCTTAGTAAACTTAAAAAAAAATTGATAACATTTTTAGATAAAAATATCAAACTGCAATATTTTCCAATGCTAAGTGTTCAATAAATCTAATTACTTCCACCTGAAATGCAAGAAAAATAGCTTTTAAATGAATGCTTAGAGTTTAATCAGGATGGAATCTAAGTCCCCCAAAGAAAATATGGGACTACTTGGTATCTCAGATGCAGAGAACCACTGGTCTAGAAAACAGACAAGTTTTTCTAAACAAATATCACAAGCACTATATTCTGCATTTTTAACCCCTTTTCTCATTGTACTATTTTCCTCAGATCCCCTGCCAGAAATAAACAAAAAAAAAAGAAACCCAAGAGGAACTATGAACTCTTACGCCAATGCAACTGCAAAATAGTACGGCTCGCTATATGGTAATATTACTGAACTCATTTTTAGATATACATTTTAATTAGTAGTAAATACCGTGGTAAAGTCAATAGCCTGGTACATCATTTGTTTCCTTTTATTGGGATTGCCCTATCCTAAAAATCAGTCATTCAAATTACGGAATTTTTGTTCCATTTAGTGTTTGGAGTAAAAGCCATCAACTGATTCAAATATCTACTACTTCTTAGTGTTTGTCTGTATGGTATAAAAGCCACGCATGTACAGGTCATACTGTTAGCGTTGAACCACCTGGTGAGGTTACTCAGATGAAAAGACATCTAAAATAGTGAAATAAATCTTAAGTAAAGTAGAAAAGCAATAATCTTTACTGTGGACAACTGCAGGGAAGGAATTAAAGCATTAGGAATGGCAACATTACAGAGTTGTATGTAAGTGACAAATACAAACGAGTAAAGCTTAACAGAATCATAAACCATTTCATACCCCCTTTTAAGTGTGTATCACTGTTTTTATTTTTAAAGTTTTGAACAAGAGTCTTTACCTGGAGGTGCAGTGTGCTTGTATTCAAGCTTGTGCTGTGGATTCTTCCTGCAAAGAATGAAAACCAATACAATAAAATAATTTCCTGCCCTTGCATTCCACGTTTCTTCATTCAAGAATTATTCACTGCACAATGGAAGTAATCATCAAACTTCAGAGGATGTGAATGAAATTTAAATTAATTACTATGTAGTTTCAAATCACTTATCTGCAGCTCTCTCAATATAACAGTAAAAAGAAACAGCCCCCTTATTTTGTTAAAATAATCAATACAACTGACTTTAGCTCTCTAGAATCAGCATTCTCATACGCATTTATCTATGGCACTTATAGACCCCCATTACTGTACCTTAGTGCCTCAATCTTTAATATATTCATCTTAGTATTTCCTATTTCATATGGTCTTTCAAAAAAGAACTAGATACATTCATGGAGGATAGGTCCATCAATGGCTATTAGCCAGGATGGACAGGGATGGTGTCCCTAGCCTCTGTTTTCCAGAAGCTGGGAATGGGTGACGGGATGGATCACTTGATGATTACCTGTTCTGTTCATTCCTTTTGGGGCACCTGGCATTTGCCACTGTTGGAAGACAGGATATTGGGCTAGATGGACCTGTGGTCTGACCCAGTATGGCTATTTTTATGTTCTTATCACACATACTTTACAGATGGAGATCTGAGGCACACAGAGAATAAGTGACTTGCCCAAAGCCAAACAGGAAATCTGTGACAGAGCAGGAAACTGAACCCAGATCTCCCAAGTCTTTGGCTAGTGTCCTAATCATAGCACCATCCTTCCCCTCCACGCCTCATTTGTTCAGCACAGTTTGTTCACCATTTTCAAAAGCAGAATAAGTCCATGTTTGTGACACTCTGTACCTCCAAATAGCGCCCTGGAACCCCCATATTCATCACTGAGATATGATTATATGTTTTGTACAATGCATGCCTTGTGAGGTATCATTTTAAAAATCATTTTCAAATCATTTGGTCTGCTGAACATTAATATCCTGTTGGGTTGTATGTACTATCATTGTATGTGAAGTTATGAAGTATTGCTATACGAGTTACTGAGATGTCTGTGTACTGTGGATATCTATGTAAATGCAGTGCCTGTCAGAGGCTTATAGCTTGACATTAGCATCATAGTGTGAGAGACAGTCCATACTGGTGGGTTTGGAGGGCTCAATGGTCCCACAGCCCAGGCTGCACCCTGAAGACCCCGTCACAATGCTGATTTATTAAGAACCATCATTATGCATTTCCCAGACTCTTTTAGATGAGTTCCAATGCCCAACCCAGGCACATACCCTACAAAAGGGGTAGGAAATATATTTTTAAAAGGCTAAAGTTAGCCATATAATACCATAAATGTCTGACTTCAGCAAGGAATATGCACAATTATTTTTAAACAAGTTAATCATTCTATATTTTAATTACTTATTACATTTAAGTTTCATATATGTCAAAGAGGATTCAACTTCAAATGCCATTGTAGACAGTGTTCATGTGCTGAATATTCTGCAGGAAGTGTACACACTGAAAAAAATCCCCCATAAAGTGGATTTGTACGCTGAAAACAGTCTCAAACTATTGTAGGGTTTGTTGTTTATCATCTATCACAGATTTCTATGCAAATATGCTTCATTTACAAGTAAAAACTATTTTTCCTCTTAATTCCCAGCCTCAAGAATCAGTCAAGCTAGCACCCAAGATAGGTTGTTTGTTTTTTCTAATCACCAGCAATCCAGCACTTGAAGTCAATGGGACCACACGTGTTCATGTACTTTGCTGGATCAGAACTAGAGTACTCAGCATCTTGCAGTAATGAACCTTAATTAGTAAACCAATATTAAGAATTATATTTTGTTTAGAATTTAATTTCACAGCAGTGCTCTCAACTTTCCCTTGAAGTTGTTTTCAAATCTCATTAACATCAATAAGAAATAACTTAGAGTGTTAATAGCAGAGATCAATGCAAGGGAGGAAGATGGTTCGTTACCTCTATGTAGAAATATGGTGATAGATAAAAATAAAATCACCTCCCACTTCACAAGAAAAAAAATTCAAGATTAATTTGCTTCCCCTTCTTCATCTTAAATCTTTTGTATAATTAATGGCCTTCATAGAAGCTGTCAGAAGGGCTAATTATTTACTCAACTTGCACACTGAGAAACAGGAAAAATAAAGAGTGGCAATCACATGCAATTGACTGGAATGTTTATTACAGGTGTCACAAAGCTTCTAGAGTCATAAAAACACTGCCCCCCCCAAAAAAAAAATCATGCAAGATCCTGAAAGCCTGCACCATGAATCACAGGGGACCCTGTACTTAGATGACAGTGTTTACCTTTAATAATAGAATTAAAACAGTGAGAAGCCACAGAGTATGAAACAAATGATATCTGGCCTACAGAGGAAATGAGATATGTACAAGTAGCATATTCGCTCAAAAGTGCAATTTTGAAGACAACAGTAACTTTTCATTAAATCTGTTTAATGTAGGACATTGGATCTACAGTCTGTAATTCTAGTTTCTACAGTTCTTTGTTCATGAATATCCCTAAACAAACTATGTAACCCTGTCCTCCTCATTGAATTTATTGCTAACACAGAAACTTTCCAGTGATTTCAATGGCCTTTGGATCAGGTCTACAATTCTGAGAGCCAAACCGTACCTCCCATGGTAAAATCAACAGGCCTCTCAAAATTTCATTAGATTCAGTATGTGGTATTTGTCGTGAAGGCTCCCCTCTGGAGGAAAGAAATACAGGACCTCCAGAACCAGAAGATCTGAGGAGCAAAAAAGTCTAAATCCACTGATCTTGGGGTCTCCTTGAGCTTTGCTCGTCCATTCTGCTCCTCAAAACAGGCCTTCCCCCCTTTTCAGAAACTACATTGTACTGTCAATGCAGTGGAACCTAGCCATTGATAGAGCCTGGCTTTGGGGAAAAGACTAATGGCCTAAGGATAATAGACCATTTGTGTGGAGTTATGGGAAGGCCTAATTTTCCTAACCAGTGTCTTGCTAAGAGAATAAGTCTACTTTGACTTGTTTTGGTAACCTGGATTTCTACTGATAGGTTCACAGACTGTTTAGAGATAACGTGTGCCTGGACTATAAAAAAAACATTCTCCAGATAAGATAAGTCCTGACATGTGTAAGGGTTTTGAAGGAAAAACATGGAAAGTTCCAGGAGTCCATCACATGACCAGTGGTAACCTATGGATGACAGAAATATAAGACAAAGGGCTTCCCCCCCACCATTTGATGTGTCTGCCCCTTTTCTTTTGGTTTTCTTATTTTCCACTCAAAGTTGCAGGTCTAGTGGGTGATAGCCAACTAACACAAGTAACATTCCGTACAAGACAGTGTTTTTTTCAGTTATTGTTAGGGTTGCCAACTTTCTAATCACGCAAAACCGAACACCCCTGCCCTGCCCCTCCTCTGAGGCCCCACCCCCGCTCACTCCATCCCCCCTCTCTCAGTCATTCACTCTTCCCAACCCTCACTCACTTTTACCAGGCTGGGGCAGGGGCTCTGGGGGCAAGGGCTCCATGGTAGGGCCAGGGATGAGGAGTTTGGGGTGCATGATGGGGCTTCAGGCTGGAGCAGGGGTTGGGGTAAGGGAGGGGGTGAGGGCTCTGGGCTGGGGCCACGGGATTTGGAGAGCAGGACGGAGCTCAGGGGTATGGGAAGGTTTGCAGGTTCTGGGGTGGGGCTGGGGGTACACCAGGGGGCTCTGGGAGGGAGTCTGGAGTGTGGGAGGGAGCTCAGGCCAGGGGCAGGGGGTTGGGGACCAGATGACACTTATCTTAGGGGGCTCCAGGAAGCGTGTGGCATGTCCGGGTCCTAGGTGGAAGGGCTAGGGGGCTCTGCGTACTGTCCGGGAACCATGGCCAATGGGAACTGTAGAGCCAGCATTCGGAGGGGGGGGCAGCGTGTGGAGCTGCTGTGGCTGCCCCTGCTCTGAGAAGCAGACACACCAGCCACATCCATGATTTGCAGGGAGCTTGCCTTAGTCCTGCTGCGCCGCCAACCGGACTTTTAGCGGCCCGTTCAGCAGTGCTGACACAAGCAGCCAAGGTCTCTTTTCGACTGGGCATTCTGATAAAAAAACAGATGCCTGGCAACCCTAGTTGTTGATGGATGTTTTCTCATCATTTTTCCATCTAGCTTTTTGATAGCTACTATACCTATTTAATCTTACTTCTGTTATTTCAGAAAGACTAACTTTCTGTTGGAACAACCTAATTATCTTAATATACAGTACTAGTTTCAGTTTCTTTTTAACAATGTTTTTACAAGTGTTCAGAGTGAAGCAGTTTATGACAATAGTTTACACAGTTTCATATTTCAGAACTTCACACTACATTTTTCGCCACACATGAAGGGATATTTAAGTTAAGCCATGTTCATGAGGATTTTCAGAACAACATGCATGAATCCAATTTTACAATAAAAAGTTGTTTTTAAAACATCGAAGTCTCACTTTTGTGTCATACTGAAGAGCGTATTCTGCCAAATTATCTTTATTGTACTTTGTTCTACAATTTATATCAGGGACCGACCATATCACTATTTCTCAGCAGACAGAAAAACAGAATATTTCCGGTTGCATTTAATGTTTTCTATTTTCCTACACATTTAAACAGTGTTCTAATACTACAGAACATTTTTCAGGACAACTAATGATTTGGGGTCAGATTTTCAGAGATGCTGAGCACCCTCAGCATTATTAACTTTAGTTGGAACTGACGGTGCTCAGCACCTCTAAAAATACATGCAATATACAAAAACACAGGCTTGTACTTGATGGTATAGGAAAATGATTATCTGAACTTCAACTATTCAAGATTCAGGTTTTCTGAATTTTAGATATATGTCATCCAAGTCAGAGAGTTGAGATTAATCTATGTTCAGAAGTTTTAGACTATATATAGTTTGAAATTAGCGTAACTCTTCAATATGTATTTATTCAGGATTTTTTAAGGAGTTAATTTAGGGCTTGTGAGTAGTTGCTGAATTAATACCTGAAGACTTTATTCACATACAGCATGGTCAGTGGTAACGTAAGCTTCCCCAGAAATACCTGCTCCCTGCAACAAGAACACACTTCAAGGATGAAAGGGAGGTTTTCCACACTCCAGTTATACACACAGATCCATGGCCCCCTCACAATACGGTCAATGGCAGTAGCAGTGCTGTTGGGGAAACTTTATGACCCAGAGACAGAAAATAGAAGCAATGCCACTCATCACTAAGTACCCAGTTCAAATCCAACTCAACATAGTATATGCAAAAAGCAGTTACCATACAATTGTTGCACCAGTGGCTATGATGAAATGAGATTGTGGTTTTAATTCAGTTCTTACTGGACAGATGATCCGGCCATTCTGGGATCCTCATTTAAGTCACAGAAAGTTGTTTTGGTGCAAATGCTCAGACAACAATTCTCATGAATACATTACAAAGAGATATTAGTGAGACAAGAATTCTCTATTTTTATGGCTGCTTCAAATCTTGTATTAACAGATACAGATATTCTGTAACTGAGTACCGACAGTATTTTGGGAGTTCACATTCATTTTATATCTATGTTTGACTATGTAAGTAATGTTGTCAATTATAATTTGAGGATGGGTCAGATGCATCTTCCACTTTGTCAGCCCAGGGCTCCTCACCTGCATTGCATTTACTCACCAATTTTTATTCCATAGTTAAAAATTTATGTTGCCCCAAATTTTAAAACTCCTATTCAGTCCTTACTCAGGCAAAGCTACTGATGTCAATGAGTTTTGCCTGCATAAAAACTATGTAAAAACAAACTAAGGACATTCAGTTTTAGCCTCATTTGTATGCACTTTTTAAAATTTGAAGTTCATGTCCAGCTTAAGTATTCTTAAACGGAAGCATGTTGTAACTTGGGATGTAAATACCATTTAAAAAATTAACCGTTTAAATGATTAGAAATATTTTGTTTAAACGTTTAACCGATTAAAGGGCAGGCTGGTGCAGGGCCACTGGGTCTGGCTGGCCCGGGGATTAATGGTTCAGGCAGGTTAACCGGTTAACATCTTACATCCCTACTTGTAATTAATCTTGGGCTCAACTATTTTGTAAATATAGTTAAGGCTTTCTAAACAAAGGCTTGACAAAGTAGCTTCCAGTATTAATTGGCTCCCCACAGAAAAAGCCTAAGGCAGTTCAACTGCATGCATTTTGGAACAAAATTCAAGGAAAACAACTCAGCCATATACCACTAGGATGTTTCTTTGTTTTTTAAAGACACCAATTATTGAAACCCACACTGCTCAATGATGATGAGTGCACATCGCTAGGCATGTGATATTACTTGTTATTTATAACACCCGGTCACATTTGCTATTAGTTGAAGCTTTAATATAATCTACAAAAAACATTCTTGCTACAAAAACTGTCTTGTGAATTCATGTTGCTCAACTAATCTAATTTTCTTTAAATTTCACAGAAAAAAGTCTAGGTAGTCTCTAAAAAGCACTTATTTGAATTTGTTAAACAACCTGCTAAGAGAAGAAGCAGTTTATTTGATTTGTGATTTTGTAACTACAGTTTCCCAAAATATCAGATTTCAAGGAAGTCTGAAGCACAGAGTGATATTTAATTGAATGAAAACTCTGTTGCCAAAACACTAGATGAGTAAGTCAATGACTTCTGAAGTGCTATATTCAAGACTAGATCTATATACACACACACACTGAGAATGAAACCCACAATATCTAATGGATTGGATTGTCACACAGAATACAAGATTCTCACTATCGTTCACATGGAAGCAGAAGTAATCACCAATAAAATTCAAGGCAGTTGAATTAGTGAATCTTTGACTGTAGTGGCACCAAGTATTTGCATTGTTCTCCTGTACTTCACTGCTTAATACAAGATTTGTTTATGCCTCCTCCAAACTTTGATAGAGTTTGCTGGAAAATATGGTGAGTGTCAAACAACAAGTTTATGGCATTATTAGTTCATACACGCTGAACGCCAGAATTTGAAAATTCATATTTGTTGCATGTATTTTCTTCAATTGATTAAATAACTGCTGTTTTATAGCTCATTCTGCCTTCCAGTAGCTATTCACTAAACTGTCCAAAAGAGAATGAAGTTCAGCTGTTGGCAGGCAATAACCTCTTCATAAGGGACACTTCATAGAATCATAGAATATCAGGGTCGGAAGGGACCTCAGGAGGTCATCTAGTCCAACCCCCTGCTCAAAGCAGGACCAATCCCCAACTAAATCATCCCAGCCAGGGCTTTGTCAAGCCTGACCTTAAAAACCTCTAAGGAAGGAGATTCCACCACCTTCCTAGGTAACGCATTCCAGTGTTTCGCCACCCTCCTAGTGAAAAAGTTTTTCCTAATATGCAACCTAAACCTCCCCAACTCCAACTTGAGACCATTACTCCTCGTTCTGTCATCTGCTACCACTGAGAACAGTCTAGATCCATCCTCTTTGGAACCCCCTTTCAGGTAGTTGAAAGCAGCTATCAAAATCCCCCTCATTCTTCTCTTCTGCAGACTAAACAATCCCAGTTCCCTCAGCCTCTCCTCATGAGTCATGTGTTCCAGTCCCCTAATCATTTTTGTTGCCCTCCACTGGACTCTCTCCAATTTTTCCACTTCCTCCTTGTAGAGTGGGGCCCAAAACTGGACACAGTACTCCAGATGAGGCCTCACCAATGTCGAATAGAGGGGAATGATCACGTCCCTCAATCTGCTGGCAATGCCCCTACTTATACAGCCCAAAATGCCATTGGCCTTCTTGGCAACAAGGGCACTCTGTTGACCCATATCCACCTTCTCGTCCACTGTAATCCCTAGGTCCTTTTCTGCAGAACTGCTGCCTAACCATTCGGTCCCTAGTCTATACTGGTGCATGGGATTCTTCCGTCCTAAGTGCAGGACTCTGCACTTGTCCTTGCTGAACCTCATCAGATTTCTTTTGGCCCAATCCTCTAATTTCTCTAGGTCCCTCTGTATTCTATCCCTACCCTTCAGCGTATCTACCTTTCCTCCCAGTTTAGTGTCATCTGCAGACTTGCTGAGGGTGCAATCCACACCATCCTCCAGATCATTTATGAAGATATTGAACAAAACCAGCCCCAGGACTGACCGTTAGGGCACTCCACTTGATACCGGTTGCCAACTAGACATAGCGCCATCGATCACTACTGGTTGAGCCCGAAAATCTAGCCAACTTTCTATCCAGCTTATAGTCCATTCATCTAGTCCATACTTCTTTAACTTGCTGGCAAGAATACTGTGGGAAACCGTGTCAAAAACTTTGCTAAAGTCAAGGAATAACACATCCACTGCTTTCCCCTCATCCACAGAGCCAATTATCTCGTCATAGAAGGCAATTAGATTAGTCAGGCATGAGTTGCCCTTGGTGAATCCATGCTGACTGTTCCCGATCACTTTCCTCTCTAAACGCTTCAGAATTGATTCCTTGAGGACCTACTCCATCATTTTTCCAGAGACTGAGGTGAGGCTGACTGGCCTGTAGTTCCCAGTATCCTCCTTCTTCCCTTTTTTAAAGATGGGCACTACATTAGCCTTTTTCCAGTCGTCCAGGACTTCCCCCGATCGCCATGAGTTTTCAAAGATAATGGCCAATGGCTCTGCAATCACATCCGCCAACTCCTTTAGCACTCTCGGATGCAGCGCATCTGGCCCCATGGACTTGTACTCATCCAGCTTTTCTAAATAGTCCCAAATCACTTCTCTCTCCACAGAGGGCTGGTCACCTCCTCCCCAAGCTGTGCTGCCCAGTGCAGTAGTCTGGGAGCTGACCTTGTTTATGAAGACAGAGGCAAAAAAAGCATTGAGTACATTAGCTTTTTTCCACATCCTCTGTCACCAGGTTGCCTCCCTCATTCAGTAAGGGGCCCACACTTTCCTTGACACTTCCAAAATAAGTTAACTATATCTTTAATTTATACAAGAAAAATCCCTGTATCACATCGCCACATCATTGCAGTTTTGTTAGCTTAGAAAAGCTTTAGACAACACACACATCTTGAAACTTCTAATAATCTCAAGGCTTGAAATTCAGGAAGAAAAACAAGTTATTCCTGCCCTTACCTACAGGTCAAAACAACAAAAAATTAAGCTGGCTTGGAAAGAATAAAATATGGCAATAGTATGTTAATATGCTAATTAAGAAACGATAATATTTAGAATTGTGGTAAACCCAAGACAAACAGCTACAAAACGGGGGTAGTAATTAGTCCCAGGGGATTAAAAGGCACCTCCCTATCCACTGAGAAGAGATAACCATGGGGCAACAAGGTTCAGCTGGAAAAGGGGTTGCTAGGGAACCAATTAGGTTCAGCTGACTCCAACTACTTGGGACCTTTTTAAACCCTCCCCTGGATGGTAGGAGGGGGAGAGTGAGGGAGTGAGAGGAGCAGGGAAGCTGCCAGTAGGCTGTTTCCAGCAAGACACCAGACCTTCCCAGTATGGAGGCTTCCCTCGCTCCCCAGAAGGGAAGGAAAACAAGAACAAGGAGGAGAGGAGTAGCAGGACCCTGTGCCACCTACAAGGATTCGCCTTGCCCCAAACCTGAGTCTCCAAGGTTAAAAAGGACTGAGCCTACTGAGGTGAACAAGGTATTTTGCCACACAATGTACAGAAAGAACTGAGTTTTCATCTGAAGAATGTTTACTAAATACAAAGGAATACATATTTATCATTACCCTTGGGGAAGCATGTTTGTCTCTTCATTTAATGAACTTCAGGAACAAAGCATATTCCACTGTAACTTGTCATGACGACATAATTATATACCTATTATTCCTTCTGGTAAATTTAATGAAGTATTGTTACAGCTGGTAGTAAAGCTGCAGGGAATTAATAAAAGTATTGTATGAATGAAATTAACTTTCACTCTTTAATCTCTCTCACTTCAGTGTAATTTTTATTCAAGTTAAGCTTCACAAGTGACAAGCAATAATCTCTTGTCCCTTTACCGTGAAGCCAGTAAAAGAATAAACAGAAATATAACTTCTGTACAACTGATGAAATGAAAATAGCATTAAATATCAAAGCTTCATGCACAACTAAATTTATTTTCATTTACTTAAAGAAAAATTAATACAACCAACTATAATTGTTGCACAGCTTTATTTATTTGTATTAACTTAGCACCTAAAATGTGAACTGAGATGCAAGTCCCATGCACACCAGCCTCTATACATACAAATATTACTGCCCCCATGGACTCCAACAGAAGTTCTGTGGCCCTCTGGGACACTTTATGCAGAAGCTTCAGCCTGGGAGGGATTTGACCCTCCCCGTATAAGCTATTTGGCCTGAGGTTGATAATGGGGGGCTGATAGCTAAATAAGACTAATAACTTGGGGAAACAACAGAGATAAGGAATTGTTGGTTTATTTGATATGATTTAGTCAAACTAATTAGATAAAATGTGATGATTTGATAGTAACCCACTTTATTTTAATTTGATTTGTTTATATGTATTTTATGCTTTTGCTTTCTTTAGTTTTATTAATAAAACATGTAAAATTGGAAACTTAACTACTCTACCCAGCCTATCACTGGGAAAATTGGTTCCCCTTTTATGAGGAGAAAGGGCTATACAGTATCCATTTCAGCAGAAGGGGAACCAATGTTCCACAAAACCAAAACCTTTTACAACCACCTACCTAGCCAGCAGTTCACTTCCAAATTTTTTCAGGATCCACAGAATAAAAAGTGGTACAAACAAATAGTGCCTGGAAGTGTGAGGAAAGTGAATAGTACATACATGGATATGTTAACATAGGTCTCCAAAACCTGTCAATTTCAGATTGCCTGTAAATTAGTCCAATCCAGAACATGAAAACTACATTTTCTGTGATTTTCCTTCCCTAAATTTTAAATATGCTCTGAATTAGATACTCTATTATGAAAAATCTCCATAATATAGCAGCAATTCACTGCAAGAGAAAAATAAATCAGCTACAGAAGTTATGATGCCCATGTACAAATGTAATCTAATGTGCTAATATAACCAAGACTCATAAAATAATCCTTTCATACAAAATAAAATTTAAGATGAGGAAGCATTCTGATTGGTTTTACAACACATCACTCCAATAAGAAGAAAAAAAATGGTTCCTTGAAGCATATACTTGAAACAATACCCACAATAGAGTTGTTTTCAAGGCTCCAATAATGTATTTTTTATGGAATTAATTTTGTTCATAACCTGTGTGACAGAGTGCTGGGCAACAACAGCTGAGCCAGCACTCTGGTCACCACAGCTCCAATTAAACACTGCATAATAGACCTTGTTAAGAATAGCTGTGCCTAATTGGTGGGTGGAGGAGAGCTGGAAGGCAATTTAGCCATTAGGCAGAGAATACAAAAAGGCACAGGAACCAAGTAGGAAAGGGGAAGCAGGCAGATGAGAGGGAGGAAGAGAGAGACGGAGGGAGAGATTGCTCTTCACTGCTTGCCTCAGGAGCTAAGGATTCCCTAAAATCGTAGGAATAAGACTGCATAGTGTAGAAGGGTGGTGGGAACCAACATTGTAAATAAACTGCACTGAATGTTTTACCAGCATAAAGCTCTCCCAACCGCTTATGAGCAGAGACGAGAGCAAGTGGGCCCAGCCACAACCAGCAATGTTAACAGCTGAAGAGTACTGTTAAAACTGCTACATTTCAGAAAAATAGAAAACATGTCCCCAGATATGCTTTCATATCTGAATGATTTTCATTTACTAGTCACTTTGAACATTAAACAATATATGAAAACTGTTCAGAGACAAGTATGAAGATAAGCATTTCTGGATTGGTCCTGCTTTGAGCAGCGGGGTGGACTAGATGACCTCCTGAGGTCCCTTCCAACCCTATGATTCTATGAACACTCTCTCCACACCATTCTATGAACTAGCAATAACAAATCTGACTGCTCATAGAAATTTGGATATTTCAAATATACATAAATAATTGAGAATCCACATTGTTTGCATTACTTCAAAAAGTATTAAACAAAATTAATTCCAGTAATCATATTGCTTCTGCTTTTTACAGCATGTTTACATTGAAGTATTCAGTTGAATTATTTTTATGCTTTCCAGAATCTGAGAAAACTCAAATAAAATGAAAAAACCCAACTCAAACAAGATATGAACTTAAAAAGGGGGAAAATATCTATTTATATGGGAAAAGAGTTTGTTGAAGCTGCGTGTGAGGGTCAGCCTTGCAAACGTGCCACTAGGTATAGGCCCTTTCAGTGCCGCTGTGGAACTGATCGGAGAATTGGGAGCTACTGACTAAATTATTATTAAGTACTTGTGTAGGAGAAGCATTTTCAGCACTGCTATTTCAACCATCCACACATTCATGTGGAGGCACGAGTCTTTGTAGCTGTGAAAATAACCTTCAAAATGTGAACTGAATACAAGCTGAATCTGCCTGCTTCTAGAGACAACTTGAAACAAATTCAGAAATGTCAAATGCCCATTCAACTCCAGGTATTACTAATGAAGACTAAGAGGATGGGTAACAATGTTGGCATTTTAAAGTATTTAACTATGAGTTATTTGAGGAGGGAGATCAAGCTATTGTGCTCCATCATTGCTGGACATGGTAGCAGATATTGGCACAGACAGTTACTATTAAAAAATTTCTTCATCATCCCAAATTTAAAGTCACCTAACTGCTTTGCTCAAAAGGAGGAAGGAAAAAGGAGATGCATTCACTCCCCAGAGCCAAAAGCCTCAACTGTCTCTTGGTCACCAAAAAGCAGCAACAAAAGATCACCACATCTTTCTGAATGTCAGAAGCCCCAACAATCCCCTATTCAGTGAGATAAACATCCTGCTTTCTCACAACAGGCTATGATGCATGTATGTGTTTTCCTTACAAAATCCTGTGGAACATTTAAAAAAAAATGGTTACTCCTTCCTCGTAACTGTTGTTCTTTGAGATGGCATTATTAAAGATTCAGAGAAGGGCAACTAAAATGATTATGGGTTTGGAAAGGGTTCCATATGAGGAGAGATTAAAGGGGCTAGAACTTTTCAGCTTGGAAAAGAGGAGACTGAGGGGGGATATGATAGAAGTATATAAAATCATGAGTGGTCTGGAGAAAGCGAATTAGGAAAAGTTATTTAGTTGTTCCCATACTACAAGAACTAGGGGCCACCAAATGAAATTAATGGGCAACAGGTTTAAAACAAATAAAAGGAAGTTCTTCTTCACACAGCGCACAGTCAACCTGTGGAAACTCCTTGCCTGAGGAGGTTGTGAAGGCTAGGGCTATGATAGGGTTTAAAAGAGATAAATTCATGGAGGTTAAGTCCATTGATGGTGTCCCTAGCCTCTGTTTGTCAAAGGGTGGAGATGGATGGCAGGAGAGAGAACACTTGATCCTTACCCATTAGGTTCACTCCCTCTGGGACACCTGGCATTGGCCACTGTTGGTAGACCGGATACTGGGCTGGATGGACCTTTGGTCTGACCCAGTATGGCCATTCTTATGTTCTTATGTGTTGTTCATGTCCATTCCAGTCAGGTGTGTGCATGCACACATGAATGATGGCCGGAAGATTTTTCTCCTAGTAGCATCCATTGTGTTGGCCCGGGCGCCCCTCAAAGTCATGACTTCATGGTGTTCAATATAGAGCCCTGCCAACCCTACACCCCTTAAGTTCCTTCTTGCCGGCCACTCTGACAGAGGGGTAGGAGAGTGGGTATTGGAATGGAAATGATCAACACATTTCGAAGAACAACAGTTATGAGAAGTGTCTAACTGTTTTTTCTTCTTCGAGTGCTTGTTCATGTCCATTCCAATCATGTGACTCCCAAGCCCAAGTTCAGGAGATGGGGTTGGAGCTGTCCACCGATTGGAGTACTGCTCTTTCAAAGGTCACATCGTCTCTGGCCTGTTGAGTAATCACGTAATGCACAACGAAAGTGTGTATGGAGGATCACTTCACTGCTCTGCACATTTCCTGGGTGGGACCCTGACCCAGGAATGCTGTAGATTAAGCCTGTGCTCTGGTAGAGTGCACAATGATCAGAGATGTGGGAACACCTGCCAGGTCATAGCACTCATGGACGCCCATTTTTACAGTGACTGTCAAATACTTGCATTCAGATTGTTATAATCTGATGGGAAATATATGGATTCTAGGCTTCTTCAACTGTACATTATGTTACTGCTAAGAAATTAAATGAACCAAAATCTCAAACAGCTAACTTTCAATCATAATTTCACTATATTTTTAGTCTGCACAGCAGAGATGGCAGAAAGAACCACACTCCTAGAACTGTGTTTACACCACAGACAAGAAAGTCCACTCAGCAGAGCTAAATTAGCTTGTACTCCATAAAAAATGCAGATAAAACACTAAAATAACTGAAGTTTACCAAGTGTTAAAGTACAAAAACAGGAAAAAAAATATTGTATGCATCTAAGATATTACAAACAAGAGAAAGGTGAAAAAAAACCATTGGAAACCCTTTTTAAAGCTGTTAATTATACCCAGTCATAAATAACTGAAAAGATTTTTGGTTTTTGGCATTATTAGCACAGATTAGCGACTTATTTTGCTCTTTAACAGGTCAATATATATTAAACTACTCATAAAAATACATTTATTAAATTATATTCCCAGTAGTCTGAAAAAGTAGAAATTCAGCTAACAGCTGAATTAATTACTAATCATTTTAGGCATGAACTTGAAAAATCACTTTTGTCTAAACCAATTTAAAGTGTAAATAAATTACTATAAAACACATTTAATTATTCTAATATATTACAATCATATGGTAAAAAACTAAAAAGGTCTGTATATAACTATAAACACATAAATTAGTTTTCAGATTCTTTTAAAAAGAATCTTGAACAAATTTCTACATCTTTCCATAAATTGTTTTATTCTAGTTTAGACAACAGTATAATGTGTACAATTAAAACAGCAACTTTATGGTTTAATAGAAACTGACAAAGCACTAGCAGTATGAGAAAGTAATGTATCCCAAAGGCCTATGATTCTAGCACCCCCTATAGACTAGCACTACAACAGACAAACACAGGACTGCTGGTAAAATACCTTTATTTCCATCCCCAGTTGCATGAGGGTTACAAACAATTTAAATTTGTTACATGGCAGGCTGTCAGTAGCTACTATGATAAGCAGGTTCACCATAATACTACCAGTTAATATCACTCAGCAGCACTTTTGCCATTGATTTGTGTTAGATTGTTAAAATGTTTAGATCAGTGGTTCTGAAACTATTTATTATTGTGGGCCACATATGCAGCTCTCTGTGTGGGCCTCATCCACACAATATATACACTACCTGAACAGCTACACACAAAAAAAGTTTAGTATTTGTTATATGACAGCAATACAATTCAAACTGATATAGCACCTTTCATTTCAACACTGGCAAATGCCTACCACAGGCATTTTAAATTAGCAAAGTAAGTCAAAATATTAACTGCTAAAATTAATTTACTGTAAGATTGGCATGGCATGGTGTATTGCCACCCTCACTTCTGCTCTGCTGGTGGTGGTGTGGCAGGGCTGAGCCCCTGGAGAGCACAGCTGCCGAGCCTGCCTGCCAAGATGGAGAGCCCTGCACAGTGCAGGGCACCCAGCCCCCCCAGCCAGGGACTGCCCCCCATGCACCCTATCCCCCAGTCAGGGACTGTCACCCATACACCCAGCTCCTCCACCAAATGACTGTCCCCCAGCCCCTCACCAGACTGCCTCCCCCCACATCATCCAAAACCCCTGGGACTGTACCCCCAGCATCCAGATCTCCAGCATCTAGACCCCCCCCCAACACTGGGCTAAAACTTGTGCCTGCCCTGCAGAGACAGGGTGCCCCGTCCAGGGCAGATCGGCCACTTGAGGGACTGCCCCCCATGAACACAGCCCCCACCTAGGAATTGCCCCCCAGCAGCACCCAGCAACTGCACTCCCAAGGAGTGTCCCCCACTATTCAACCCCCCATCCAGAGACTGTGCCCCAGTATCTAGCCCCCCCATCCAGGGACATCCCCCAGTCACCAGTACCCTATCTACAGTCTGTCCCCCCCATGCACCAGCTGAACCCCCCTCCCCGTGTCCCTGGACCCCTGCACCCGCTCCCCACACGCCAGGCCCCTGCACCCCTTCCCCTTTGGTCTCCTACCTTGGCTGCACTAACTCAGCCATGCAGCCCACACTGCCCCTGTGATCCTAATACTGGGAAGTTAGCTCTAGCCAGGGTCACTGGATCCACAATTCTGAGGGGGAGGAGGGGAGCGCTGAGCTCCCTAGCCTCTGGCTGTTGCTGCTGGACCCGATCCTGCGCCATCCCATTTTACACCCTCACCGGCAACTCTGCACCCGGGGCAGGAGTCCCTCCCGCCCAGCTCTAGTTACAGCCCTGAGGAGGTCACATGGACTGCAGCTGTGCGCTGATTGGGCCGCAAGCAGCCTACAGGTTGAGAACCACTGGTTTAGATGGATAACTATTACTCTTGGGCTGGCCAGACAGTGGAGTTCCACACAAGGATAGTGGGGTGGGAAATGCATGTCCTGAGCTGCAGCAGAGTTAACACACTTAATTCCTGACTGCTTAGTACAGCGACTGTAGCACTTAAGTGAAGATACTCCTACACAGACGGGAGAGCTTCTGCTGTCGGCATAGTTAATCCACTTTCCCAAGACTGGGTAGCTATGTTGACACAGCACTGTCTGTTAGGTGGGTTAGGTCAGTATAACTACATTACCATGGGATGTGGATTTTTCACACCTTTGGGCAACGTAGTGTGACAAAGTTCCTCCTCTGCCTTGGTGGGTCCTGCGCTTATTGGTGGATTCGCTCGCCTCAGAGATTCACGGTGGCCCTCAGTTTGGCCACTTTTGCTAGTGGCTCAAACCTGCCATTCACTCAGCTAACCTCATCACTGGCCAGCATGGGGAAAGGGAGGAGAACAATCCCCACAGTCTCTGCTGGTCCACCTAGTGGGTCAGGGGATAGCTCAGGGACCTTCCCCTTCGGGGGGACCCACATTCCAGGTCAACACCTCCTGTATCAAATAGGGAGTTGGGGAGATGGGGGGAACCTGGGCCCGCCCTCTGCTCTGGGTTCCAGCCCAGGGCCCTGTGGGTCACAATTGTCTCTGGTGTTTCATGTAACACCTGTGTGACTGCTACAACTCCCTGGTCTACTTCCGCATGGCCTCCTCCCAACACCTTTTGTATCCTGACCATAGGACCTTCCTCCTGATGCAAGATAACGTTTGTACTCCTCAGTCCTCCAGCAACATGCCCTCTCACTCTCAGCTCCTTGTGTGTCCCTCCCTGACTGAAGTGAGGTCCTTTTTAAACCAGGTGCCCTGATTAGCCTGCCTGTCTTAATTGATTCTAGCAGCTTATTAATTGGCTTCAGGTGTCCTAATTAGCCTGTCTGCCTTAACTGGTTCCCGCAAGTTCCTGATTGTTCTGGAACTGCCCCTGTTACCTTACCCAGGGAAAAGGGACCTGCTTAACCTGGGGCTAATATATCTGTCTTCTATCACTCTCCTGTAGCCATCTGGCCTGACCCTGTCACAGTAATTATACTGCTATAGGTCTGTAGTATAGACCTGGCCTCAGTCACCAGCTAACCTCTCCATCGTTGCAACTGCTTATTTTGAACTTTAGGAAAAGCTAATTGTGTTGTAGCCTTTGACACCCAGAGGAGACCACTGATAGAAGAAGAGTGGAAAACAGAGGGAACTTCTGCATCTGAAGATTGCCTCTAAGAACCCCAACACCAGGGTAAAAAAAATTAGACTTGTTTTGGGGATAGGGCTAAAAGAAAATGTTCTTTGGCAACAGCACTGGAAATTACAAGTAAGAGCTGTCCTTTGTTTCCTTCTATTTTTATAAAATTCCATCCAAACAACTCCTAATAAAGAGAGGAGTTTAGGAGTTGGTCCTCTTGTCACATTGGCTTGTGGTACATCATGTGACCAAAGCTTAACAGAACAGACACTAAGTGCAAGAGTAATGGATCACTAATTTACAAAGGAGACTTCAGTGGTAGTGGTTTTTCAATTCAATATAGAAAGAACTTTATTATGAAAAGCCTCAGTTACACTTCAAGGTGAACATAAGCAAATGTTTTAGTCTCATGTCAAACTGTACCATTTTTATTATAATCGCAAACTTTGTTTTGGGTAATGGATTTAAAAGAAAAATCTTTTCTTGCGTATTCTTTTAATCCAATTCAAATGTCTAGGTTACATTTCTTCTTTCTTTTCAGGTGATATTTCCCCCCTTTGATTGGGGGATTCATATTCAAATTACTTCTGGTTTCAAACCTAACAGGAGAACACTATTTGAGCTGGAGCTCAAAGGCTTAAGAAAAATCATCTGCTGAGTATAGTGACAAAATACTGAACCATCAGGCCACTTGAAAAATCCTGTCCTAATCAGAGCGAAGCATTCAAAACATCAGCCAGGTACTTTTTATTCTAAATATCAATTTATAGCAGAGGTGGGCAAACTACAGCCCGCGGGCCACATCCGGCCGGGGAGGCTAGCCCCCGGCCCCTTCCCCGCTGTCTCCCCTCCCCTGCAGCCTCAGAGTGATGCGCCACCAGCGCTCTGGTCCATCGCTCCTGGGCAGCATGGTAAGGGGAGGGTTGGGTAAGGGGCAAGAGATACCGGGGGAAGACAGGGAGCAGGGGGTGGTTGGATGGGGTGGAGGTTCTCGGGGAGAGGGGCAGGGCAGTTTGGATAGGCGTGGGAGTCCCAGGGAGGCCTGTCTGGGGGCTGGGGTGTGAATAGGGGTCGAGGAAGTCAGGGGTCAGGGGGGATTGGATGGGGGTGGGGTCCTGGGGGGTGGTTAGAGGCCAGGATCCCAGGATGAGGTGGTCAGGGGACAAGGAGAGTTGGATGGGTCGGAGGTTTTGGGGGGGGGTGGGAAGTGGGAGGGGGCAGATAGATGGCAGGGGCCAGGCTCTTTGGGGAGTCACAACCTTCCCTAGCCAGCCCGCCATACAGTTTCAGAACGCCCATGTGGCCCTCGGGCCAAAAAGTTCTCCTATCCCTAATTTACAGAAAGATAATGGTTCTTAAAAAGTAGTTAGCCCAGAGGAGGGCAAACTACAGCTCGCGGGCTAGGTCCGGTCCATCAGGGATTTCAATCTGGCCCGCAGGATTGCCAGCCCCGTGGTGCAGTTGAGCTAAGGCAGACTCCCTGCCTGCTCTGGCCCTGTGCAGCTCCCGGAAGCAGATGGCACAACATCCCTGCAGCCCCTTGGGGAGGGGGTGGCAGAGGGCTCTGTGCATTGGCCTTGCCTACAGGCACTGCTCCTAGGGTGACCAGACAGCAAGTGTGAAAAATCGGGACGAAGGTGGGGGGTAATAGGAGCCTATATAAGACAAAGCCCCAAATATTGGGACTGTCCCTATAAAATCACAGCATCTGGTCACCCTAACTGCCCCCCGCAGCTCCCATTGGGAATTGGCGGCCAATGGGAGCTTCAGGGGTGGTACCCACAGGCGAGGGCAGTGCACTGTGGAGCCACCTGCCCCACCCAACCCCAGGAGCCACTGCCGAACATACTGGCTGCTTCTGGGAGCGGCGCGGAGCCAAGGCAGGCAGGGAGCCTGCCTTAGCCCCGCTGCATGCCGTTGACACCCCGGAGCCATCACAGGACCTAACCACATCAGCCACACCATCAGGGGCTCATTCACCTGCATATCTACCAATGTGATATATGCCATCATGTGCCAGCAATGCCCCTTTGCCATGTACATTGGCCAAACCAGACAGCCTCTATGCAAAAGAATAAATGGATACAAATCAGACATCAAGATTTGTAACATTCAAAAACCAGTAGGAGAACACTTCAATCTCCCTGGACTCTCAATAACAGACTTAAAAGTGGCCATTCTTCAAAAAAAAAAACTTCAACAACAGACTTCAAGGAGAAACTGCAGAACTGAAATTAATTTGCAAACTGGACACCATCAAATTAGGCCTGAATAAAGATTGGGAGTGGATGGGTCACTACAAAAAGAAATTTTCTCTTTGCTGACACACACACCTTTTTGTCAACTGTTGGAAATGAGCAATGTCCACCTTAATTGCATTGGCCTCGTTAGCACAACAAAAGTAATCAACTGTTGAGAATAGGCCACTTCCACCTTAATTGAATTTGCCTCGTTAGCACTGACCCCCCACTTGGTAAGGCAACTCCCATCTTTTCATGTGCTGTAATATATATACTGCTTACTGTATTTTTCACTCCATGCATCTGATGAAGTGGGTTTTAGCCACAAAAACTTATGCCCAAATAAATTTGTTAGTCTCTATGGTGCCACAAGGACTCCTCGTTTTTATAAAAATTACATTGATGCACAAACCAAAACAGCATCCAACTCTCTCTCTTGAAGCTGTGTTGGTTCTGTCATTTTTCAAAGGACAACTGCACTTTAAGAACATCTTTAGAGTCACCAGTTTCCAACCAAGCTACGGGGAATTTTTTTTAGACTTGTGTGTATAGAGGTCAGTAATGTTAAAGGAAGTTGTTCATGCATCAGTACGTCCCAATAGAAATGTTGACAACTTTTCAAGACATGACTTTGCCCAGTAAATCTAGCAGCCACTAATTTCAGCTGGATCAACCTCTAACTGTGTATATTGAGGAGTGAAGTGAAACTTGCTGATATCTTTCCAAACAATCAATTGTCCACATTCTAAATATACATTAAAAGAAAATGCAGAACTTTCACACCATGAGGTGGACTTTACTACTTATCAAGACATATTTAAAAAATGAATTAAATTTTGTGCATGTTATTCTAAGAAATCAAAGTGTTGAATATTAAAATATTTATATTTGTTGTGACAGATTAGATGAAAGACGCGTGTATAAGAAGTCAGGATACTAATGCTAGCCCAAAAAGAATGTGTACTTTTTTATTCAGACTTGAAGAAGAGCTCTGTAAGCTTGAAAAGCTTGTCTCTCTCTCATCAACAGAACTTGAGCTTATAGAATATGTTACCTCACCCATCTTTTCTAATATCCTGGGACCAACATGGTTATAACAACATGGTATACCAAAAAAAAAGCACTTGTCAGATAAGCTGTAGTGAATGAGTAAATCATTCTCTCTTTCAAATAAAGGATATAAAGGGTAGATAGCTCTTCAACCTTCGTAACTTTGGAAACTTATTCACTGACATTCCCATTGTGGATGTAAGGTTTATCTTTTTTGACATGCCTGTTGGATCAGCAAAAACAATGAGGAGTCCTTGTGGCACCTTAGAGACTAACAAATTTATTTGGCCATAAGCTTTTGTGGGCTAAAACCCACTTCATCAGATGCATGGAGTGGAAAATATAGGTGGCAGGTATAAATACATAGCACATGAAAAGACAGGATTTGCCTTAACAAGTGGGGGAGGGGGGTGTCAGTGGTTAACGAGCCAATTCAATTAAGGTGGAAGTGTCCTATTCAATTGGCTCGTTAACACTAACCCCCCCACTTGTTAAGGCAACTATTGTTTTTTCATGTGCTGTGTATTTATACCTGCCTCCTGTATTTTCCACTCCATGCATCTGATGAAGTGGGTTTTAGCCCATGAAAGCTTATACCCAAATAAATCTGTTAGTCTCTATCGTGCCACAAGGACTCTTCCTTGTTTTTGCTGATACAGACTAACACAGCTTCCACTCTGAAACCTGTTAGATCAGGTCACTATCAGAGAGGTACCTTTGCAACAAATAATATTAGTGACAAAAATACTATAGGACTGTTCAAGGCAAGCTTCACATGGCAATAAAACATAACCCTGTCAAAAAATGCCACAACAGTAAGCTATACCCAAGATTTAATTTCAAGAACTAAACACTCCTGTATCATCATTTTGTTTGCATAGCTCCCAGTTAAAATATGTCTTGCTTTACAAATACAGACAGACAACTGTATTGAATTATGTTTCTTACCTATAACAAGTAGTTCCATATGGACATTCAGGTCTGTCATCATCATCTTGACTTATAACCTCCACGTCATGATAATCGCGGTCACCAGGGTGACTGAACTGCTGAAAATGAACTGGATTCTTCCTGTGATATTAAGGAACATATGTAAGTAAAAGTAAACAATATGACATTCACTACTCATGTGCATACAGGAACAGGGAATGATGTGCAGCTAATTCAAGCAAGTTTACATTCAACAATGCATAGTTATTAATCTGTTTGTGGCTTTGTATGTCGTGGTAAACTTCAGTTCTGTAATGTTAATCATTTAAGACCTGTTTTCATAGCAAATCATATAAAAGTTTTCAGTTTCTTTGCTCACGGGACTTGATTGTGCTCCGATAAAAGTTAAATAGGAGTTTTCCCCATTGACTTCAAATTGAAATAGTATATGGTAACTAATGGCCTGATACAAACTTCACGTGCTTTTTTCAGTACTTCTGTACCAAGATGGAACATGAGGAAAAAAGTTTTTCTATGGAGAGGTAAAACTCTATTACAAAATACCTACAAAACTGATAACCCAGTTGTAGAGACAAGGCCTTACTTAGGAATAGCTGGGTCTTATTTTCCTGACACCCAACTCTTAAGATCAGTTTCTAGAACAGTAAACCACCCTACTACAGTACAGAATCTCCCCTTAGTGGTCACCTTCCAAAGTATGTTTCAATTAACTATTTCCATACAATATACACATTAATGATGGCTGTTTTACTTGCCCTACTTAAACAGTTAAACTGCAGCCTCTTTTGTATTTGCAACTTTTATCTTTTAAAATCCATAAATAAATACCAACACCTATAGGCATATTCACACAATTCTTTGCCTTTCTCTCTCTCGCTGACAGGAGTACAAGATGCCAAAATGCATCTTCCTCAGTCTACTTGAGCAGACCATGAAAATAGGCTCTTTTCTCTGACAAAAAAAAGAATGCCCGAATCTCAAACTGCAAGATATAATTATTGGACCATGACATGTAAGGTGCGATCATTACATTCATAAATAGCTTTCATCCAGATCATACCACACGATCCATTGTCTACAGCCAAGCTCTACGATATAACTGCATTTGCTCCAACCCCTTAGACAGAGACAAACACCTACAAGATCTCTATCATGCATTCCTACAACTACAATACCCACCTGCTGAAGTGAAGAAACAGATTGACAGAGCCAGAAGAGTACCCAGAAGTCACCTATTACAGGACAGGCCCAACAAAGAAAATAACAGAACGCCACTAGCCATCACCTTCAGCCCCCAACTAAAACCTCTCCAACGCATCATCAAGGATCTACAACCTATCCTGAAGGACGACCCATCACTCTCACAGGTCTTGGGAGACAGGCCAGTCCTTGCTTATAGACAGCCCCCCAACCTGAAGCAAATACTCACCAGCAACCACACACCACACAACAGAATCACTAACCCAGGAACCTATCCTTGCAACAAAGCCCGTTGCCAACTCTGTCCACATATCTATTCAGGGGACACCATCATAGGGCCGAATCACATCAGCCACACTATCAGAGGCTCGTTCACCTGCGCATCTACTGATGTGATATATGCCATCATGTCCCAGCAATGCCCCTCTGCCATGTACATTGGTCAAACTGGACAGTCTCTACGTGAAAGAATCAATGGACACAAATCAGACGTCAAGAATTATAACATTCAAAAACCAGTCGGAGAACACTTCAATCTCTCTGGTCACTCGATTACAGACCTGAGAGTGGCTATTCTTCAACAAAAAGAATTCAAAAACAGACTCCAACGAGAGACTGCTGAATTGGAATTAATTTGCAAACTGGATACAATTAACTTAGGCTTGAATAGAGTCTGGGAATGGATGAGTCATTACACAAAGTAAAACTATTTCCCCATGGTATTTCTCCCCCCCACCCCACCCCCCACTGTTCCTCAGCTATTCTTGTTAACTGCTGGAAATAGCCTACCTTGCTTGTCACCATGAAAGGTTTTCCTCCTTCCCCCCCCCCCTCCGCTGCTGGTGATGGCTTATCTTAAGTGATCACTCTCCTTAGAGTGTGTATGATAAAACCCATTGTTTCATGTTCTCTGTGTGTGTATATCAATTTCCCCTCTGTATTTTCTACCAAATGCATCCGATGAAGTGAGCTGTAGCTCACGAAAGCTTATGCTCTAATAAATTTGTTAGTTTCTAAGGTGCCACAAGTACTCCTTTTCTTTTTGCGAATCCCATTCCAGACACTAGTTCAGACAGTAGGATTGTTATATACTTGAAGCCAGAAGCCATGTGGGACAACTCCATGGTTGTCATAGTGGCCATGAACTCCTAAGAATCATCATCTATACGACCACGAAAGCCACAAAAGCCTCAGCACATCAGTGCCACCATAGTGAGAAGCCTGGGGATTTCAGCTGTAGCTTCTGCAAAGTGCTCTATACGATCATATTAAGCTCATTTTACTCCAATCCTGGGACCCATGCATTAGCAGAAACTCAAAATTTTGAAGCAGGTGATTGTGAAGCTTCTGCTACATCTGAGACCAGATACTAAAACTATTAACAGCATAATGTACTTTTACGTAGTACAAGGATTTCAAAGCACTACACAAATATACCCATTTATAGATGGGTTAACTGATGATAAGGTAAGTGATTTGTCAAAAGTCACACAGCTAGTTATTGTCAACTATACCACTTGAATCCAGACTCAGTGTTTTGCTCAACTCACTAGGCCACACTTGAAGTTGCGTGCACTGACTGCAGAAAGACACTCTAAGGTTGCATTTAACAGTCATTTTATCTTTTTAAACTATCACTGAACCCTTTAGAGATCATCATCACTTCCTTCCGTCAGATTAAGCACAACCAATTTAATGATGTCTTGGGGAATCAACTGACCTTTTTAGTTTAAGAATAATCATTAAGATGAAACCAAACCTTTCTAGAGTTAGTTGGTTCAATTAGTTTTCTAGAGGTAACACTAATATGTTACCTAGATAAGCAAGGAGAATAGAAGACCACCAAGGCTAACTAACACAGCTTCCAGAACGATCCAAAAGAAAATAACGCTCTTGAATTGATTTTTATGTTCATTTCCACTCCAAGATTCAGACAGCAGTAGGTTTCTATCTAATGCCTCAAGTCCAACAGCAGTCATGTCTAGAAGTTACAGAATTTTATGTGTCAGTTTTCTTTTTAGGGATACTTTATACAAAACATGAAGATCACTGAATAATGGGCCTTTCACCAGAGGAGGTCCTTCTGATCATTTTTTGTTCAATCAAGCAAATAGATTTCTTAGGAACACTGACTGATTTAAGTTAACTGTCAAATTACATACTATGCGTGAAGAAACTTAAATGGCCATCAAGGCAAATAAAATATTAAACTCTACCCTGTCCTGTCTGACGAAGTCCTAGCTGTTCTGCTTTCATTTCATGCTCTGCTCAATGTTACCAGCATGCACAGTAAAAACATCAAATTATATACCATAGATAAGCCAATGTTTCCCTTCTTGACAGCAGAACAACCACCTACTCGTTCTCCCCATTGCTGTACTTACAGTTAACTTTCTACTTTTCTAAGGCACAAAACAATTCAGACAAAAGTAAAGGAACATCACATCCATTACACTACGGAATGACCCGTAGGCTACACTGTCGAAATGGCTGAATTCTGTAATAAACTCTTGGACAGTGGGGAACACTAATGTTAATGTAAGTAACACATTACTTACAAGAGTATTTTATATGCCTATACAGATTCACAAGCTATGCAGCTTTGTAAAATAAAAGCTTTAAATTATACTTGATATACCTGAGTTACTTAATACCTGCAGCTTTACAGTAATTTATAGAAAATTTTAGTTATTATATACCCAACTGGCTGCTAAACAAAGCATTTGAACAAAAAATGACAGTTACCAAAAATCAATGGAATTAATCACCAGGAAAAATCTTCCTGCTGTGACAATGAGCTATTTACTATAGTTTTTTAAGATTCCTGACTAGCTAAAGGATTTTTAACGAAACCACTTACAAAGTCAGTCGAGCTGATTTGAATCAATAGATTGGATTTTAATTCTCATTTATTTCCTAGAAGGCTTCTGATAGGTATACAAGCAACAAACTCATTTGGAACATCATTTTTTTAAAAAACAATGACTTTGCTGCTACAAGAAAAGCAGTACTTGTGGCACCTTAGAGACTAACAAATTTATTAGAGCATAAGCTTTCGTGAGCTACAGCTCACTTCATCGGATGAAGTGAGCTGTAGCTCACGAAAGCTTATGCTCTAATAAATTTGTTAGTCTCTAAGGTGCCACAAGTACTGCTTTTCTTTTTGCGAATACAGACTAACACGGCTGCTACTCTGAAACCTGTCGGTTTGCTGCTACAGTATCACCACCATTGGAGTCCCATTAACAAAAATGCAATCACAAGCCATAGCTATTACAATATTGATTGTAAACCTGAAGAGTTTAAATCTAAAGTTCTGACATGCTAGGATGTGTCTATAGTAACATCCTCCATCATTAAGTTTACTGGAAGAGAGAACTTAGAGAGGCTTATCAAATGCTGGGCTAAGTTTAATTTTAAGGAAAACTAAAAATATTCCATTTTCAGAAGGGAGTAACATATAAAATATTTAGAAAAAAAATGAGTATGCAAAGCCAAGAGTCCCTATGGGTCCTGTTCTGCCAGATCAGACAACAGATTCTGTATCTGTCCCTTCTAAGAAGTGCAGACATGAAACACAAGAGCTTTGGTGAGGTCACTGTCCCTATATAAAGAGTGCAACAGCTTCCAGACTGAAGCTGAGTAAATTAAGCTGAGACTACTTGAGACAAAGTATGGTATTGTGGTTTAGTTAAAGCACTGGCTTGGGACTCTGGAGATCCTAATTCAGTTCTTGGTTGTACCACACTCCCTTTAAAAGCCTGGACAAATCACTTGATCATTCCCCATCTGGAAAATGGGGATATACAGTCTTTCCACCACCCTTTATCTATTTACACTGTAAGCACCATGAAGCAGGGACAGTTTTGTACTATGTATATACAGCACCTTGTACAGAGGGAGCCTGATTTTGTTTGCCCCATCTAGGCATTAATGCAGTTCAAACAAACAAGAACAGCAGCAAACCAACAACCATCTACTGACAGGGAGAACCATTTGGACTGGCACAAAAACACATGAAAAACAAATCAGCATGTAAGAATTTAGCCTTTACTATTGTCCTGAGCGAGCCTAGACAATGGGGTTGGCTCACAACTGAATTGAACACTGATCCAATTTATTTTATTCTAAAGCAAAACTGGGGTTGTTGTGATTAGGGATAATGGAAACTGTCACGTAGCCATTAGTGACACTATCTTATTCTTGGAACAAAGGTGATGTGGTATCACTGAATTTTAATCTGCAGACATTCTCGCAAAGCCTGGTGATAGAATTAGTGGTATGAGAGCTGATCACCAGGCCTTCTCCTCTTACTGAAGTGCCTCCAGCTCGGTATGGGAAGAAACTGCCAGTTTGTGATTTATAAAAAGGAATGCCTGAAGGTACAGGGAGCATAAGTGTGTTGCAGAGGTCAATTTTTTTTAGTTTTTATTGTCAGCTACAATTTTAAAAGACTTGAACAGGGGGAGGGTTCCTCGGATAGACACACATAATAGGGAAGAACCATTATGTTTGCAAAAGGTTCACCTGTGGCCCAGGATTTCTCTTAGAAGGATATGCTGGTTACTGTAAACTTAGTACATATGGAGTAGAAGGTTGAATGCTATTTTAATCGGTTATGTGTTACTAGTCCAAGGTCACATCCAACAAACAGGCTCTTCTGGCAGGAGTTTGCCAGCCTGAAAGTGAAACTCTCAAGGTCATTCAACTGCTGCGGAAGTGGAGAACAGTGAATGAAGAGACATAACTAACTGTAGGAACACTCATGAAGTCTGAAAAGAAGCACCATTGCCATCTATGGAAGAGGAGGATTTAAGGGAATAATTAGTCGTGGAAAAGCTCAATTGCACAAGCCCAAGCTTGTTTTAAGTCAGGATTCATCTTATATAATTTAGAAGCAATGACTGAAATGGCAATACAAGTATCAGCGATAGCAGGACATACAGCTGGTGGCAAAAGAATTTCAACAAGCTTATCGTCTTCTAAACTCATACGAGATGCTTGTCTTTTCTGAAGAAGTGGTGGTGTGACCGCTGCCAATTTAGAAACGTTTTTGTTATAAGTTGTGAAAAAGAACAGGTGAATGCATACAGAGGTTTAGTAGTGGCTGAGAGATTTTTATCCACAGTCCCCAAAGCTAACTTCTCAAAAAGGAGGACTGAGGTCCTTTTCTTGTAAAAGAGGAACAAAAGGAGAAACATCCATCTGACATTTTGCTTGAGCAAGACACTGGTCAGTGAAGAAGATAGGTCCGTTGGAAAGGAAGGTAACAAAAGCATTAGAAAACAGGGCCAATTCAAGCACATCTGTTGCCCTCTGCAGATCAATTTCTGAGCCCCTCACCCCTATACATTGTGATCATGGCACCTCGGCTATTAGAACCATATGTTGTGTTGTACATAACCAACAGCTTCCCATTCACACTTCTTTACCTAAAAACTCCGTCACCCTCAACTGCATACACAAATCTCCAATCAACCAGCATTCTTAATTATTAAAAAAAACTGCTTTTAACATGATGACCAAAGCTACAAAATTATTTCTCAAGCTGTAAACAAGTAGGGTAAGGTTGATCCATGTTCACTTTCTAAGTGACTTCTAAAGTAAGTTGAAGCTGCTGCTTCCAATACTGAACAGTATTTACATGAAATTCTTGTCCACAAGCACAAGGTTTCTGTTATGCATCACTTTGTGACTAGTATTCCTTGTCTTACAAAGTTAATGGCTTCTGACAGACTCATTGCCAAGAACAGAAAGTCTATTTTAGGATAGATAAATTGAAAGGACTAAAACATGAGTTGCCAATAAAGAGAATATGAATTAATGTGAATTGCAACCAGACAGATTTATCAATAAAGATTTTAAAACTATGGTGTTAGTGATTCTTTTTGTTAATTCAAAAAAATTGTATTACAACTCTGTGTCTTAACCCACATGTTCTTATGGACATCCTCATGGAAAATGGAAACACGGCAATAAGTCATTACTGACTATGAAAGTGGAGTAAAGATACTCTCTCTTGTATGCCTTCATTGTTCTTTCAACATGATCATCCATCATTCCATAAAATCCTGTCTCAACTTCCTCCCTGCCACAATCTCACAAACAAATGCAGCTAAGACGGACTTATTAGCATGTAGAGACAAGGTGGGAAAGGTAATATCTTTTTATTGGCCCAACTTTTGTTGGTGGAAGAGACAATCTTTCAAGCTACACAGAGCTCTTAATCAGGTCTGGAAAAGGTAATCAGAACCTTTTAGGGCAAGTTTATGATCCTTTGGTCATATTTTGGTATCTATTCCGTTTTACCTACATAAGATTTTATGTATGCAACACTTTGACTGGCTCCCCTTTATCCTTTGCTCCAAAGTGAAATATGCCTTGAGAAGATGTAAATAGCCCATCTTTAATCAAGCCCCCACTGTCCCCTGTCCTGAATCATGAACCCTGATTTCAAATTTGCTTGTGGTTAAAATTTCTTTGAATCCCAAGCTCAAATATGGCTGGCTACAACCCCTTCAAACTTTCCACATAGTTAAATCTCCTTAAACTTTTGCATAGACTGTATTGGAAGAGAACTGTCCTATTTAACCAAAGTTATGAGCAATACTTGATCCTGACTATAGGCTAAAGAATCATAGGACTGGAAGGGACCTTGAGAGGTCATCTAGTCCAGTTCCCTGCACTCATGGCAAGACTAAGTATTATCTAGACCACTTCTGACAGGTGTTTGTCTAACTGGCTCTTAAAAATCTCCAATGATTCCACAAGCTCCCTAGGCAATTTATTCCAGTGCTTAACCACCTTGACAGTTAGGAAGTTTTTCCTAAGGTCCAACCTAAACCGCCCTTGCTGCAATTTAAGCCCATTGCTTCTTGTCCTATCCTCAGAGGTTAAGAATAACAATTTTTCTCCCTCCTCCTTGTAACAACCTTTTATGTACTTGAAAATTCACTTCTCTTCATGTGTCAGTATAATAATGCCTGAATCTGTAATTTTCACTCCTTGTATCTGAAGAAGTGGTTCTTTACCCAAGAAAGCTTATGCCCAAATAAATCTGTTAATCTTTAAGGTGCCACAGGACTCCTTGTACTTGAAAACTTATCTCCCCTCTTAGTCTTCTCTTTTACAGATTAAACAAACCCAATTTTTTCAATCTTCCCGCATCGATCATGTTTTCTAGACCGTTAATCATTTTTGTTGCTCTTCTCTGGACTTTCTCCAATTTGTCCACAACTTTCCTGAAATGTGGCACCCAGAACTGGACACAATACTACAGTTGAGGCCTAATCAGCGCTGAGTAGAGTGGAAGAATTACTTCTCGTGTCTTGCTTACAACACTCCTGCTAATACATCCCAGAATGATGTTTGCTTTTTTCGCAACAGTGTTACACTGTTGACTTATATTTAGCTTGTGGGTCCACTGACCCCCAGATCCCTTTCTGTAGTACTCCTTCCTAGATAGTCATTTCCCATTTTGTATGCGTGCAACTGATTGTTTCTTCCTAAATGGAGTGCTTTGCATTTGTCCTTATTGAATTTCATCTTATTTATTTCAGACCATTTCTCCAGTTTGTCCAGATCATTTTGAATTTTAATCCTATCCTCCAAAGCATTTGCAACCCTTCCCAGCTTGGTATTATCCACAAACTTTATAAGTGTACTCTCTATGCCATTATCTAAATCACTGATGAAGGTATTGAACAGAACCAGACCCAGAACTGGTCCCTGCAGGACCCCGCTCATTATGTCCTTCCAGCATGACTGTGAACCACTGATAACTACTCTCTGGGAATTGTTTTCCAACCAGTTTTGCACCCTCCTTATAGTAGTTCCATCTAGGTTGCATTTTCCTAGTTTGTTTATGAGAAGGTCATGCGAGACAGTTATCAAAAGCCTTACTAAAGTCAAGATATACTACGACTACACCTTCCCCTCATCCACAAGGCTTGTTACCCTGTCAAAGAAAGGTTGGTCTGACACGATTTGTTCTTGACTAATCCATGCTGACTGTTACTTATCACCTTATTATCTTATTATCTATCTCCAAAAGTCTAAAATATTAACTAATGTTTTAAAAACACTTCTTTACACAAGTCAGCCTTATTGTCTGACTTAGCAATACTCATGGCTGGACAAGCCTTTTGCTATTGTAAAAGTCTATGCAGGGCAAAGGGAAGTAGAGGACAAAAAGGAACTCTATGGGGCAATTCTTAAGCCATTGTAAGGTAGGTGGCACTGAAGATAAAGGAACACATGGAATTCTGGATCCTGTTGGGCAAGGAGAGGAAGAGGGAGCCCAAAGGAACCACTCTATAAAGCTAATAAAAGCTTCTCAGGATATTCATAATAGGCAGCATTCCAACGTTTTGCACAGCTCATACACTTTGCAGGACTGAACAAGTCTCAGAAAGACCTTGAAGTCCTCCTTGACTCAGTATTGCAGAAGATATAAGGGGAGCCAGGTGTAGAGTTTCTAAGTTCTGTATTGCTCAATTTTATTTTTTAAGCAAGAATTAACATATAAAAACCTTTAATTTTTATTTGCTACAAACAAATAGACACTAAGTTATATTCAAAACAAAATATGTCAAAGTATAAAAAGATTTGTGAAGTAACTGTGGTTCTTCAAGATGTGTGTCCCTATGGGAGCTTCGCTTTAGGTGACTACTGAGCAGTTCCCTCTGAGGTGAAGGGGGCTTCCGAATAGAGCAGAGCATGGAAAAAAGTACAGCAAAAGAACAGCAAATACCGTATTGGAAGCAGTCATAAGTTATTGCATAGTATTCCGCGAATGTATGAATATATGCCCACATAGAAGCTTTACATATTTCAATAATGGGCAGGTTTTTGAGAAATGCCGGAGAGGTGGAAATCGACTCTGTAAAGTAAGTTTGTATGTCTGAAGGTGCTTGAACTAATCCAGTCAGATATCCACCTTGAAAGTCTTTGATTAGAGATTGCAGACCCTTTTGATATATCTGTGAGCGAGAAACAATTAGGGAATCTTTCTGAAGGGTTTAGTCCTATCCAGATAGAAGGCTAGGGCTCGCCTGACAGTAACAGTGTGCAACAGTGCCTCTTGTTTATCTAGGTGAAGTTTAGGGAGGAAGACTGGCAGGTGAATGGCTGGGTTAATATGGAACTCAGAGACTTTAGGTAAAAATTTGGGGCATGATCACCAACGTGACCTTGTCCTTTAAAAATTATTGTGAAAGGGGAGCTTGCCGACATGACGGCTGTCAGGAATCCAGTTTTCATTGATAAATGGAGGAGTGAACAAATAGCCATTGGTTCAAATGGTGGTCTTGTAAGGCATTTAAGAACCAGACTGAGGTCCCTAAGAGATTTCCAAACCTCCTGAAGGATTTCACTGTTGTTGGGTGGGCAAAAACGGAATAACCCTCTATTTAAGAATGGAAAGCAATGATGGCTGCCAGATGGACTCTAATGGAGCTCAGCAATAGTCCCAAAGTTTTGAGTGTTAGCATATTCCAGCATAGTCCAGTATAGCTGGCAGCAATGAGGTCATCAATGGAATACGCTTGAGGTCACACCAACAGACAAATCTTGTCCATTTTTGAAAGTATGTGTAGTGAGTAGACTGTTTTCTGTTGGGTATAGGACTTTTTTACCTCCTCTGATCAGGTTGTCTCTAATCCCAAGAGCCATCAACCAACCATATTTTGAGACGAAGCACTCAAGGAGACTGGGGCGAAGGATCTTCCCAGTAGAGGAGATGAGGAGCGGCCTGGAGAGTGAATGGTCAGCCGTAACAGGTAAGGAAACTATGTTTGTCTGGGACAGGTCAGAACTATTAGGATGACTCTGGCTTTGTTCTTTTTTATTTTGAGTAGAACTTTGGCTATTTGAGGAGTCGGTTGGAATGCATTCAGTAGATCCGACTACCAATGAAGGTGAAAGGCATATCCCCGGGATCAGTGACCCAGACTGCCTCTGGAGCAGGACACAGCTCTTGTTTGTCAAATATAGAATATGTGGTAGGTCTCCAGTGGCCATTCTTTTTTGTTATCAGAATGAATCTGGAACATATCCCCTTTCCTCTGTGCTGCATGGGAACTGTTTTGTAGCACCCAAGTGTAGGAGAGAGTCTATGTCTTGATGAACCAAGTTCTTGTGAGAGGGGTCCCTGAAGAGGGATGGAAAAGAGGTGTTGTCAATGGAAGAGTGAAAAAGTGGATGATGTACCCTGTGGAGATGACCTCCAAAACCCACTTATCTGTAGTGATAGACTCCAAGCCTGCCTGAAGTGGTAAAGGGAGGTGCCAAAGGGAGGAAGGCAGGTGAATTGATACATCTGGTAAGGATGAGGATAGTAATTCAGACCCTGGACCAGTCTATCAAAATTACTGTTTGGAGATGAAAGGATTAGAGGTCAAAGCTAAAAGGTGGATGGTTTCCTTCTCTGGAATTTCTCTCTCTTCTGATGTGATTCATACCACCTCTGGGAGGTTGGGAATTGGGCAGTATGGGATCTCTCAGCTGTCTGGGACGTGCTAAACGTTCTTTTGTAGGCAGGTGTGTAAATCCCAAGAGAATGCAAAGTAGCCCTGGAGTCCTTTAACGTGCACAAAGAATCATCTGTGCTATCTGCAGACAGTTTAGACCCATCAAAAGGGAGGCCTTCCACCGTATTAAGGACCTCTTTCGGAAATCTGGAGAGCTGGAGCCAGGAAGCCCTTCTCAGAACTGCCACTGTAGAAATCAAACAGGTGGCAGTATTAACAACATGAAGAGAGCTGCTTGTAGTGATTTTCTGTCAAGCAGCTGGCCTTACCTAATAATTGCCTTGAATTGCTTTCCATGCTCCGCCAGTAGGTGGTCCACAAAAGAGTTCAGTTTGGTGAAATTTATATGATTATACTTCATCATTAACACCTTGTAGTTCACAATTCTAAATTGTAAGGAGGCTGACAAATAAGATTTTCTATCAAGTAGGTCTAGACGCTTATGATCTTTGTCATGGGGCGTGGATTTAGCATGATGCTGCCTTCCACATTTGTTAACTACGTTAACCACCAAAAAATTAAAAAAGTGATGAGAAAATAAAAACTCAGTCCTTTGCTGGAACGTAGTATTTCTTATCCACCCTTTTGCATGTAGGTGGAATAGAAGCTCAGATGTGCTGAATGATCTTTGCGGGGTCCAGAAGAGCCTCATTGACAGTTAAGGCTATGCAGGCAGATGAGGCTTTCTGAAGGATGTCAAGCAGCTTATGAGGAGGCAAACTTCCTTGAGAGATATCTGCAGAGAGAGTCAGCAATTCTCTTGACCAGATCCTGAAACTGCTTAAAATCATCTACAAAGGATGGAGGAGGAGGCAAAACTGCTTCATGAGGAGATGTTGGCTGAAGGAGAGACCTCTTCATGGGCTCTAACTTACAGCTTCTCAGAGGTTTCTTCTTGAGGATCAGGACTCCTAGAGAGGGCAGGCAATGAAGACTGCCTCTCTCTGTGATGGGCTGTATGAAGTCCTAGAAAATTGCTGGCAATAGGTAACCAAGGATCTCAGTATGGCCAAGAAGGTGGTATAGGAGGGGGCACCCATGGGTGTTCAAACCAGTGAGATGGTGGCTGCGACCTTGGGCCACGAGTGGTCATAGGCTCAGAGACTTCTGGAAAGGGGCCTCTATAAGGGTGGGGAGGAGAGCCCTGGACCAATATTTGGGAAACTGAGAAAAGGTCTTCATCAGAATCCTGTTCCTTAAAATCACTATAGAATGATGGAGCACCCAGAGAAATGAGGTGAAACTATCGATACCAGGTGAATTTCCGGTGATCTTGGTATTGAAAATATGCCAGAGCTAAACAGCAGAGATTCGGGCATCTCAGATACAGCCAGGTCCCTGGGAAAACAAAAGCTCCTGCTGTACCGAGTCTGTGGTCTGCAAGAAGGTAATAGTGGCCAAAGGAGCTGAAAGTACAGTGAGACTCGGTCCCTCCAAGGGAAGAGCAATAGGAACTCGAGCAGGCTTCCTCAGTACTGAGGCAGGAGAGGAAGAGCTCTTCTTGCCACCTCAGTCTGCTGACACTACTGATGATCTTTCCCGGTTTGCTGACAGTACTGATGATCTTTCCAGGCCTGAGGTTTTGCTGGTTTTTGGTCTAGCAGTGCCCTCGATACCTGAGGAACCAGCAGCCTCATGGGTACTGGACTGGAGAGCAGATGGTGTCTTCAGCTACTTCAGTACAAACGACAACGGCTTTTTTGAGGTAGATTCCTGACCTGGAGAACTCTGAGCATGATCTTTGGAAGATTTATGAGAGGAGCCTTTGGTCTTCCTCTTAGATGCCTTTGAGGCACGTGGCTCAGAGATAGTGGAGGCAGCAGACTTGCTCGGAGACCAATATACCCAGAAGGATGGGGAGCGGGGACACTTGACCTGGGTCAAAAGCTGGACACAGAGAGCTCTTCATCATGTGGAGAGGAAGTTTGATCTCCCTGTTATTTCTGGCTCTAGATTTTAACACCAGACAGAAGTTACACTTCTGGGCAACGTGCAATTCCCCGAGACAACAGATGCACCAGGAGTGCCTGTTGGTTACCAGGACTACTTCTTGGCATGACAAATCAACATCTGAAACATAGGCATATGATAACCTCCCAGTGAACAAGAACAATCTACTAAGTAATATCTATATAATATATATGAAATAATTTTTTTTTAAACTAGGAAGTTAAAGCTACTACTACTTACTAACTAATTATACGGATGCTACGAACCAGAATAAAAACTGGGACATAATTGAGGTAATCTCAATGGGGACAACTGCCAGAGAGCCATCTTGGGCCGATCTTGGGAAGCAACTGAGGTCAGTTCGCCTGCTCAGGGCTATATAACAATGGCACGTGCACTAAGCTGACTACCACACATGCACAGGCCGAACAGATACTGCTATGAGAAATCTCTGATCAAATGTGCAGGGTGCAAAAGTGCACCTAGAGTGGAGTACCCATCGGGACAATAACTGAAGAAGAATTAACTGTTGGGAGAAGATAGAACAAGCAATTGCTTCAATAAATGCACATACATAAAATTACAATTTCTAATGAAATCTTTGTCTGTTAATAAAATACACACACACTGGCCATTTTCTCCGATTCAATTTCTTTTCTCTCTGTACTTGTAACTGCCTGGTGCAAGTTGTTCTATTGCTTATTGAACTGTGGTTTCTAATTTGCTGAACTATTTCACCCCCTGCTGAGGTTATATTGACTGGTCAGTAACATTTCCAGAATATCCCTTTTTATGCTTCTAAAAAGATTGCTACTCTATTTGATCTTTTCTAATCCTTTCCGTACAATATTTTTAAAAAGGAGACTAATGAATCTACCATTATCTCCCATTTGGGAGATAAGTAGTGACTTGCTAGCAGTAATTTGAATCTAGCTTAATTACAATTCCACTTTACCTGTAGCAACCTGTCCCATACATGCAGGGTGTTCTCTTCTGCTTGGTCTGTTTAGTACTCTGTAGAGCATCTGTGCTTCTGGCCAAGTTAAAATCTTCAGCTTCAGGATCCTGATTTAAATCAAGCTCTTGAGTATCAGCTAGGGAAACATGAGAGTGGGATGGCTTGTCCTGGTGAGTCTGTTGGCTTGCAGAATGGATTACCTCGTCTTTGTTTTCCCTTTCATTCATTTTACTTGTGTCAGTGGAGAGCTGGCTTTTTGCATCTAGCCTATGGTCAGGCCTCTTGCTGTGGAGCTGACAATCACTTTTCCCCACAGAACTTTCAATCTTTTGTGACACAGTCTTATCATCATTCTCTTCCACTTTCCTCATAGCCCTGCTAAGAGGTATTCCCGATGCATCCTGTGAAATAGAAAATAAAAGATCACAGTATAGTTTAATGGCTGAAAATGCATAGTTAAAAAAAATCTTTGACAGGCCCATAATGATAAATTCACATATTAATTTTTGATGTAAGAAAGATCTTTAAACCATTAAAATAAAATCAAGTGACTGGTGGAAGACTTTTTCTTTAAGATTTTTTTTTTTAAATAGATGTTCAAAGGCAAACATTTTTCAGGGAAAGCCTCATTATCTTATCACAAAATGTGGCTTTTTCATAATTAGTTGCCAGTAATTATATTTACAATCCTAGCAGCAAGAAAGAAAATGCAATAATGGTGACAACGTATTGCAGAAGTTGCAATGTGAATTCTTGTTTCCTCTATGTAGCAAAACAAAACTAAGGTACATACTGTATGTCACGCTCTGTGTTTATGAAAACTCAAACAGCCACTATTTTGACAATAAAATTATGACTTCTGCTGCCAGAAAACAAAAGTTCTTTCACCAGCATTTGTTAACTCATTATCATTTTACTTCTCAGCTTGTCTCCCAAGTAGTAGTAGTAAAAAAAAACAAAAAACAAAAAAAAACAAAAACCCAGCTCACACAGGAGCTAGTTTTTGCCTAGGACATGGCTACAGATACGGTAGGAAAAACTTATTGACCAACAGGCACCTGCTTTGGACTGAGATCAGAAAGTTCCCCCCGCCCAAGCAACAGGAAGCTACTAAAATGGCCTACTCACAAAAGGTCATGATTTAGTCTAATCTCAAAACACCTTTTTAGGAAATTCCATCCCACAAAAAAAAGCCATGAAATAGGCGACACTGCCCATGCATTAAACACAGCCACTGAGGCTAAAACAGGTGTCCATTCCTCTCGTCTCCCAGATCACCATGAGTCTCAGATAACCTGAGACAGAAGGAGAAGGAAAGAAGAAAACTCAAGCATTGAAGGCAACAGCACAGGCAGACACTCAAGCACAAGGAATTCTTGCAAATCTACGAGTTAGCCATGGAAAAAGCAACAATTGCCACCTTTTCTCCAACGTAAGTTAAGAAACCCTCCAATTTCTGCAGCTATCCACACCACTTAATGTAGCTGTCCATGAAATGCTGCTGCTCTGCCTCACAGATGTGGTTTATAGGACTGAACTAAAATGGCTTCACTAAGACTGCATCCAGACTGTCGCCTACTTCTCAATTTCCAGAGCCCTTCCTGGGGAATAGCAAAGAATCCAGCCTCTGCTATAGTCTGCTCAGCATCTTTGCAAAGCAGCTAGTGGAGATTGCAAAACATAGATTTGCTATAGATTTAGCAACTTGCAGACAAAACCAAGCTTTATATTCCCATCACGCTAGATAGCACCACGTATCAGCTGAATCAAGGAAAGATTACAGTGATGTTGGCAGACAGAAGGAAGCACTGAAGAACCTGTCACCTCCATATCATCAGCTTCCATTGATGGAGTTTTCCCTTAGATTGTTGTGACTGTCCACAGACTTCATGATCTCCTGCAATCCTCACTGCTTCTGGATATCTCAAAAAAAGTCATGGATGCAAAAAAAAAAAAAAAGCCTCTTTCCATCTGCAGGATTAAAAAGTAACCATACTGTTGGATACATTTGCAGCCTCTAGTCTTGATTACTTCAACGTTCTGGATCTAGAAATAGAACCGACAGCCTTAAAAGAGCTCCAATTGGTTCAGAACACAGCAGCTTGCTTGCTCAGCAATACTGAGCCAAGAGCATGTCACCCTATGCTCGGTTCTCTTCACTAGCTTCTTGTTGAACACTAAGTCAAATTCAAGATTTTTGTCTTAATTTTTAAAGCACTCCTATTAAATTTGCCCAAGTTACCTTAGGGGCCAGTCACTGATCATGACATCCCACAACAGATAAATTCCACTGAAACAATGGAACTGGCAACCCAAAGATTCAGATCCATACAGCTTTCTTGGCAACTAGTCAACAACTGTAGAACTCACTTCTGGAAGAGATCAGAATGACCACAAATCTGGGTGCCTTCCAAAGAAAATGTAAAGCCCAGTTCCCTAACCTAGCTTTCCCCACACTACCAGCATCTCCACCAAAATCACATATTAAAATCTAAAAACCAAGAAATCCTATAACAAAAACTTCACATCCTGCCTCCTCTATGAGCTGGAGAAAATTTAGGGAATGTTTATGATAGTGGAGGGGAAGCCATAAAGAAGTCTTAGAATTACAAACTGAGGTAAATAACATTTCAGCAGGTGATCATACAAGCCACAAAAACATACATGAGGACAAGAAAACTATATCTTACAATAATCACTGCTATTAAAAATAAATCCACTTCCACTCTTCCCTATACTAATCTCAACACTTGTAAATGGTGCTACCGACCAAAAAACAAAACAAAACAAACCACAAAAACCTGAGCAAATTCACAGAAGGTAAAAGTATCAGAAAAAACATAACTGTCAATAAGAGGAAAAATTACAGAAAATAAAGACATGGAGGTTTCTTCATCTTTTCTAAAACTAAACCATCAAGCCAAAATCTGTTACCTTCTAACATATGTTGGAAAATGTGATTAAAACATAAAATACTATCAAGTTATCACCACTAATTTTTAAAAGCCTTCAGATTATCCTATGGTATATTTCAATTTTTGAACCCCAAAACACGGATACAGGTAGTACAGTTAGCACTGGGGTGGCTGATTATTGACAGAAGAATCTTAACAGTACTTTATATCCTAGGTTTCTTGTTTTACCTTAAACATAGTAATTCCTGTTTCTAGTTTGTACAACACTGGTAAGGCACGTTTTATCTGGAATAAACATTTTATCATGAGATAAAAAGCTGAAGATAGTTATAATGCAAGAGATGAACCAATTGTAAAGCTCTAACACTGCTAACTGCACTTCAGTAATATTGAAATAATGGGACTCAGCAACATACAAAAAACATTACCCGTGATGGGGGGCCAGTGGCTTCCTCTTCAGTAGTTTTGCTCTTTTTTCCCTGATCCTGTTCCATCTCTTTGAAATCCCCTAAACGCTCTTCAGAAGCTAACCGTTTTCTCCCTTGCACATTTGCTCTTGACTTTGATGGTTCCATATAGTTTTTTCCTCTCCCTTTGCCTCTTGTTACTCCACCACCTTAAAGAAAAAGAAATGGGGGACATTTATGGGATCCAACCTTGAATGCAACCTTCAAGACCTCAGGAGAGGTCCTAGAAGACTGGAGAAAGGCTAACGTAGGGCCCATCTTTAAAAAGGAGGGAAAAGGAGCCAGGAAACTATAGACCAATCAGCCTGACTTTGATATCTGGGAAGCTACTAGAGCAAGGTATAAAACATTCAATTTGCTAATACCTGGAAGATGAAAGGGTAATCACTAGCAGCCACCATGGATTTACTAAGAACAAATCATACCAAAACAGCTTGATTTCCTTCTTTGATAGAAAGGATAGGGGGAAATGCAGTCGACATAATATACCAGGACTTCAGCAAGGCTTTGACATAGTCCCACATGACATTCTGATAAGTAAGCAGGAGAAATGCAGGCTTAGCAGAACCACTATTAAGTGGATACATAATTGATTAAACAACCATAAACAAAGAGTAACTATTAATGGAATGATGTCAGATTGGAGGGAGGTCGCAAGTGGGGCTCTACAGGATCTGTTTAGGTTTGGTGTTGTTTATTAATGACCTGGATGTAGGAATAGAGAGCATACTGATCTGATTTGCAGATGAGACAAACTCTTCTTCCCATCTTAGCTCTGCTTAGCTCAGTTCTCAAATTCTGAATATTTATGACTCCACCCACCATGAAAACTTACTCTTTAGCTTGTGGGAAAACAGTGATCTGCCCACTAACTACCTGCCCTTGCTTCAAGGCACTTCAAATTAATGGCCTTGCTGTAGCTCCTTGCATGTGTACACAGAGATACAAACAAACAGGGGACTTATGTAACAAGAGAGAAGGAACAACTTGTGCAACCAGAAAGAAGCAATGCTGGTGTCAGTGCAAAGGACACGGTGGGGAAAAAGGGACAACATTCTTCAGAGTGCAGCTCTAGTGTTGATTTCAACATCTGGGAAATGGAGGGAAAAAACAGCACTGGCTGCAAGTCATAAAAAAGGGAATTTCTTCAAAAATCCCTGTACCTCTGGGTAAAAAGAAGGAACATGTGCCAAATATAAACAGTGCAGCAAAAAGATGCAAGGTCTGGTTCTCAGAATGGAATATTATGAAAAATGCTTCTCGGAAGGCAATGACTTTGAAGATGATGCTGCAGACGTGTCTGAATAATCTTGATGAACTGGTTAGCGAACTCATTTTTGCACCATTCTTTTGGGCTGCCTACCATGTTTTACTATACTGGTAAATTGCAGAGTTGTTGTAACTGTGTTGGTCCCAGGATATTAGGGAGAAAAGGTGTATAGCTCAGAAGTTGGTTCAATAAAAGACATTACTTTGCCCACCTTGTCTTTTTATACTAGAGAATGATAAAAGTAGTCAACAACAAACTAAAGAGAAATGTAGAAGATATGCTAAATACACTGAAACCTATTTCCATAGCCTTGGACAAATTGCAGAAAGAGTGCTGCAGTATTGCTGATGCTGTTGAAATTTGGAAAAAAAAAACCCTTCAAGACATGTTTTTTTGGAATTACATGCACTATAAAACTGACCAGTATTGTTATATAGGTAAATCTGTCATCAAGGTGTAATCTATCAAGAAAAAGAATTAACAAAACCAAACATGTAAAAGAAAGAAATTATCAACAAGCTTTTAGGAAGGCAAATGTGCCCTCTGTGTCAGGCTTACAGGTCAAAATAAAAGTGCTAAAACATCAGCTTATTGTTAGCTCACTCACCCTCTCTTTGGATGCATGCTGCAAACACCAGAGACGATAACGTGAGACAAAGGAAGCAATAGAAGTGAATATGTTCAGTCATCTGTCAAACTATGAAGATGAATGTAAAGAGGATTCCATGGGGGAAAAATAATCAATTTATACCCGCACTTTATCATATTGATGGTCAGAAGAGATTAAAGCAGAGAATATGCATATTGTCATAAGTACTTTGTATTGCATTACTAACTTACCTCTTTTAGTGACTGGAGTTGAAAGACTTTGAACCATGAGGTCTCCTTGCAACATCCAAGATGGAAGCATCCTCTTCCTCCAGACAGGTTTTAGCTCCTCACTTTCATTACAACTAGCAGAAAAAAACTGAAATAATGTTTGTTGATTAGTAACACAGTACTTTTTTTTTCTAGTTTTAGGATACAGAAACTATGAAAAAAAGACTTTGTGCAAAAGATATTTGTAAGCAGCTTTGTCTTCATAAACAGCCTAAACAGACCTACTTTTCTTGTAGGTACAGCTTAACAGAAGCAAAAGCCAGTCATAATGCTGAACATTTTGGCACCTCCTACTCTCTCAGCCAATCAGTATTTAAAGAAGCCTCTCTTTACTCCCACAGTTAAGACCTCCTTAACACTCAGAAGAAAACCTATGTTCGTTTACAGACCAAAAGGTTCATAAAAGATCTCACTGATACCTTGTCACTGATGCCACATGGTTTGTGGCCACTGAAGCATCAGAAAGCCTGGAGACAGTGAGAGTAAGGAACACTGAATTACTATACAGAATGGGAGATGCAAAAAAGTTCAGCATTTTTCAAGTGCAATTTCACTCCCAATTAAGTTATGCTCAGAAACAAAGACTCCAGAACTGGGCTAGAGAAACAAGAAAAACATACAAACTCTGTTTATGACATGATCATTGACTGGTATAGTCAGTTTTAAACCAGGATAACCTCTACTTTTAAGAAGAGATAAAATATATTTTGGAAGTCTCATAAGTGTGATGAAGGCTGGCATTTCAATTGTACTTATAAAGAAAAATATCAGCTATAGTATGTTGTCAAAGAGCAATTGTCCTGCGTGTCTGTCTTTGCATTATATTGCTTTCTCCATTATAAAAGCAACAGTAGTAAAAATAAAAAAAAATTGGCATCTCAATAATTACACTATCAGAAAGCCATTTTTACTCAGCCAGAGTAAGATAACAAGACATTAGAGTTTTGAAAATTCGGTTCTGTTTGCAAATTCTGGCTCTAAGCCTCTTTATCACAAACATAAGGAAACATTAACACTACAAAAGCAGGGTAATATGAACCTTTTTTCTGTATTCTGTCTGACCCTGAACACACAGCTCCAGAGCTGTAAACAAGTGGAAGAAGCTGTGTGAACAGTACATGTGGATCTTATTCCCTGACCCAGCTCCAGAACAGTGTGTCGGCAGTTCTAGATACATGTGAACTTCAGAGGCTTTTCAGCAGGCTATAAGCACTGTGTTGTGTTGTACATTCCCCTATGTAATGGCTTTTGGGGCACATCCCTGTTTACAGTCAGAGTCCTGACCTTACCCTTTTTTTCAGTATATCATGGTGCTTTGGAACGCAACAGGATTTGTAAAGACATAAGCAGAACTCAACACTTTTTTCTCCCACAAAATACACATTTTATTTCTGATATCACTCACTAACAAAGCCATTCTTTGTTCTGAAGAAATCTTTTACTGCTTTGCACCTGTTAATAAGGTATAAGGAAAAGTTCAGGCATGTCAGCTGAAGGCTTTTGTGATAAGCAAAATTTTTTTGGAAATTCTATTATAGTACATAAAACCAAGATAATGTATTCTCAAACAGCCTCTTGATTTGTCAAAGAACCTACTCCCCCATGATGGGCTTAAAAAAGGTATAGAGACAAGAACAAAACCAATTTTCATTTTACTCGATTTTCAGACCACCCTTCCAATAATACAGACATGTTGCAATATTTAATCAGATATTAACACCCACCAAACTCTTGAAAGAAGTCTCATTTTTTGGAATTTCTGCTGTCCTTTCCAATAGAGAATGTACTTTCACTTGTATGTTATTATTGGAACATGATGTTAATTCTACTAAAGATGGATCACAAGACATCTTGATAGGATGACCACTTGAAGAGGATTTATTTGCTGTTTCATCTGCAGCAATCTTGCTATTTTTCCTATAGTATATTAAAATGCATCTTTTAGTGGAAAAAAAAATCTCAAAAACTTCCTTTATCTATTTGAACTGAACACAAGTTTATTTGTATTCTAAATGTCTATTTTCACTCAAATGTCATAACATAGAAGCAAACCTCAGTTTCAGATATTAAGAGACCAACAAAAAACCTCTACTGTATTGCATCTACCATACATATTAATGGTGCTAGAATAACTCTCTCTTAAGTCTGTTGGCAATTTTTTACTATGATGTTTCTGGGGAACAAACTACATGGTTGCCTAAAAGCAACAAATCGTCAGTCAGCACTGCTTAAGATCCAAGGTTAAGGGTAAGACCATACAAAACCCCAATATGACAAGGTGAAACTAGATTTGCATTACTGACCATAAAATAAACTGGTTTCTGCCTTCATTTAACTGTAGGAGCTGTTAATTTACAATACTACTACTGCATTATTGAAAATGATCATTTTTACCATAAAATGAATACAGGTTTTGAAGTGTGTTATTCAAATTCTAAAAGATACAAATATTACAGAAGTAATCAGCAGCATAAAATCCTAAAATAGAACAGCTAGAAAAGCAAACTTTCATTCCCAGCTCTCATATCTCAAACAAACATTCATTCCCTGTAGCAGTAACTCATTTTTCATTCTGTCATACTAGTTTATTTCAAAGTAGAGAGTACAGATTGTTGTTGCTTTATAAATCAGAAATAGTAAACAAAACTATATATAATAGATTAAATGCACTTCTTCATTTGGGGCCTAATTCAGCACGGTACTTGCGCATAGGTTTAATTTCTACTTACACACTTGTATAATTCAACATACATTGTTTTGTCATAAAATAGCTGGTAATTGATAAACATTTGCACTAGGCTGAAATGTGAAACTCATCTATTTATGTTTTTCAATCTTTACATAGGTTTTTGCTTTTTTAAAAAAATTGAAATCTTGTTGGCTGTTCCAGTCTTGAGGCTTGTGGACAACTATAGTGCCCTTGGGAAAACTAGAAGTCAGTGTATTTTAAAAAAAATTCTGAAGTTTAAAAATTTCTAAGAGTTTAAAATATGATTCAGGATCTTCAACTGTACTTTAACATTTGCCCGTCTACTAGCTCTCTCCTCTCCACAGCTTGAAAAGTGTGTAGTATCAAAGAAAATACACAGTGAATTGAAAACATAAGGTATGCAGTAGTTTTTGGTTACTATAGGAACCATCTGAAGTACAGTGTCTATCAGCAATGTAAATGTTTTATTCTTTCAAATCAGTTGTCCCCCGAGAGAGGTGTTCGTGGTAATTTTTCTGCTCCTCCACCAATAAATATTTTGGTAACTCACTTACCAGAAAAAAAGTTAGATCTAAAGGGTTACATCTAAAATGTCTTTAAAACAAGATTCCTACTTGTAAGATCAGGATGTATGGACATAGAATCCTTTTATTGGTTGTTAACCAAAACTTATTTTTTAAATTAAAATTATATTAAACATCATACTACCTATTTAAGTAAAGTTCAATTTTCCCCACAATTTCTACAACAAAGATTTTCAATGGGAGTTGGGTGACATGCCTTTGAAAATCTCACCCTGAGATACAAAAGCACTTTTGATTACATTTATTAAAACACTGACAGGTAAGAATGATAAAGCAGGTACATGTTTCTCATTCCCCACAACCTCCCCGCCAGATACTACAATAAACAACTCACTGGGGCTCCAGGATTGGGACTGCAGTATATATCGGATATGGATTGATCTAGTTACTTCATGCTTTCCCTCTATCTTCTTAATGAAGAGATAAAATAATTTAAACTTGACTTTAAGCGGATGTTTATTTGGATTTATTTTTTGTTCATTCAAGATCTGCTGTGCCTTAGAAAACTATAATTAACAAGTTTCTATTACAACTAGTATTACTATTGGTTTTTCCACATCGGATATTGTTACCTTAGTGTGCTTTCCACATCTGAGTGTGTAGAGAGGACCTTGAAAATGTATTTGTCGATTAACAGGGAAAAGCTGTCACCTGGGCTCAAAGCGTGCCATTCATCTGTTTCCAATGGTAATAGATGGCTATTCTCAGGTGATTGATAAAAACAAGGATTTACATGGACCTGTCAATTTAAAAAAGAACATTGGTACACCATGTGCTATGCCATAGGAATCCTAGTAGCTTATATTATGCAGCGAAGCATAGACTCAGTTACTAACACAATTCCAGATATTGCTGCAACCTTTGAATAGTTGTTAGCATGTTAAATAGAAATAAAGTACAGTATTAGAAAAAACAACTGATTCCTACTTATAAACTTTTTTATATCGATATTATGTATGTACTGGTAGCTGTTCAATAGAAGCTATAAGGCTGAGTTGATATTTCCATTTATAGTTAAATTTTGTTTGGTTTCTAAGAAGATTAAATAATTTTATACCTATACCAATTTTACACCAGAGGCCTAGGTAAGATTTAATTCTGGGGAAAATGTTGAAAAAAAAATCCAATATTTTCAGTGTTCTAAACCTTTTAAATGCCTCATATGATAAATTAGACCTTGTAGATAGGACCAGAGTAACTCAGAGGCAAACTAAGCATATGCCTAGTAGGACCCCAATTTGGAGGGTGGGGGAAGAACGACCAATGTTTTGTTTTGGCCATTGCAGATTTGTGTGTGAACTGAAAGAACTTAACTTACTTGAGGGGTACTGTGACCCGTGTGCTAGGTAGTGCCACCACGCACTCAAGTGAGTGAAGTTTTTTCACTTCACGCATACATCTGCACCGGTGGATGCATGGGAAGAGATAGTCCTCACCCTTCCACCACACTACAGAGACTCACTTTTCCATTCCCAACATAGTAAAGGAGAGGAGGGTGGCAGTGGGTAAAGAAGCCACTAGTAGTAAGTGTACAGTCAACAATATGCCCATATGCTCAGGGTTTAGCTGATCCCCATATTTGGGGTCAGGAAGGAATTTTCCTCCAGGGCAGATTGTAGTGGCCCTGGAGGTTTTTCGCCTTCCTCTGTAGCATGGGGCATGGGTCACTTGAGGGAGGATTCTCTGCTCCTTGAAGTCTTTAAACCATTATTTGAGGACTTCAATAGCTCAGACATAGGTGAGGTTTTTCGTAGGAGTGGGTGGGTGAGATTCTGTGGCCTGCGTTGTGCAGGAGGTCGGACTAGATGATCAGAATGGTCCCTTCTGACCTTAGTATCTATGAAGCTATGAATAGTAAATGTACAGTCTGGGATGGGAATTTACTGCAATGGCATGTATGGGAGGGAACATCACTGAACTATATTTTTCCCTTCCTTCCATCTCTCCTCCTCCTTGCCCTCCCCCCTTTATGCTTGCATTTCCCGTTATTTTGTGACTATTATAGCAAACGATGCCTCTTTTGGGACCAGCAATGAATAAAAAAAAGGAACTGGAGGCTGCTGCTGTTATTCAGATTAGAAGGCAGGATCCCAGAAGTGTATGTTTCCCTAGGGCCCAGGGACGGGTTAATCCAGCCCTTCTTGTAGACTAACTTTTTATTGATCTCTCTAGTCTCAACAGTCAGACTTCAAAACTACCTACCTTTGTGAATATCTAAGATTTTAGGCACAGGATATATTAGATGAAGTATATGAATTAGTGCATTTAATTCTATTAACCATCAAAACTACTTTGATTTTCATGGAGAAAGCTTATAGAAAATCATGTCTGCTATGAGCTTGCGTACATAAGAACTACTGTCCAATGTGCTGGGAGAGTCCGCAGCTAGGAAGAGCTAGGCCTGTATCCTGCAAAAAACTTACCTACGTACCGTGTATCATGCACTATCAGTCCAATTGGAATCAATGGCACTACTCCCAGTGCATAAAGTTAAGCACTGAGTACTACTAATCAGTGAAACGAGCAATTTTAGGTGACCTCAGCATTATAATTGTTCTCTATAGAATAAAGTCACCTAGGTCATCTTCTCGGCTTCTCCTTTCAATTCTACAAGCTGTAGTTGCAAAGATTGCAATCACTACTTATTTACATTTCTAACTGGCTGACAGATGGCATTTATTTACACTCACAGAGAATAATTAAAATTAATAATTCAGTGATGGGGAGTGAGATAACAGTATGAACTTTGTTTAATTTATTTAGACAAGAACATAAGTGAAGATCTCTGAAAACTTCCCTGTCCTTACAGCATATACACATCACAATAAGATTCTATTCCTGCAATATAAAAAGCACAGGGTTAAATTTCAGAAGCATGACACATTTATCTTATCTTCTGATCTGTTCCATAATCCTCTAACTGTAAACAGTTTTTGAAAAATATCTATTAACTCTGTCAAGAGAAAAGGTCATGTGCTCTTCAGGATAAATGTAAAAGTTAAAGTAATTACTTGTCTTTGATGTGTCTAAGGAATTGGGGGGAAAAAATAGTGGTACTCTATCCTTGAATTATCATTGGTCCTCCACGATTATCCTGCTTGAAGACAACTCCTGCAACTTCTGACAATTTTTAAAATAAAGTTCTTTATACCTCTGTTTTTCCTATTTTACTGCAATGTAGACAAACCCTGAGTGACATCAAGCACAGCAGCCCTGAACTATGAATCAGAGGAAAGAGAGGCTGAAGGAAGAATGGCAGAAAAGAACAGTAGAAATTAACCGCCAGTCCGAGATGGGAAAATATGGGCCTACTGTGTGTCAGCCATTCAACTAATGCTTTGGGAGAAGAATACAGCAAAGGTCTGAGGTAGAACTTATTCAAATGTGTGCACTGAGCGGAGGTCTGTGATGACTCAGAAGCCATGAAATTGGATCTAAGTTGTTCAGTTACAGTCAAGTTGCTAGCCGTGCAAGAAAGGCAAACAGTAGTTTAATTTTCTAGACAAGCCAGAATAGGCTATGTAACAACTTTCAGAAGCTTGCAAATTCTACTCCTGGAGGGATTCTTTGCTTCCCCGCAGAAGAATGACTTTCTGACAGGGAAGCAAAGGAAAGCCACAAGAGCAGTCATGTGACTCTCCACAGCATTAAGTTTCAGGTGCCCAGGGCAGCCAGCAGAGAGGTAAATCATGGTGGGGCACAGGGCGGCACTGGGGAAGATCTGGCCAGTGGCTCCCACCCTGTGCCAGAATCAGCTGCTAGTCCCAGTTCAGCTGAGGAGCACGGGACTTCCTCTTTCCCTGCATGGCATCCGGGGCCAGGTCAGACTCACCCCCAGATTTCTTCCCCGGCTGCAGGAAGCTCTCCGAACTCCCCCCACACACTCGCTTCCTGCATCCATCACTCCTCAGCTGCAGGGGGAGGGATCCGTGTATAGGGAGCTGCTCCCCCATCCACACAACCCCCATGCATCCAGACCCCTCATACCTCATCGAGCCACCCCACTCCCCCTGCACCTGGACCACACTGACGAGCCACCCACACCCAGATCCCTACCCCACCAAGTGCCAACCAACTGCACCTGGTTCCCCACCCCACTGAGCACCACTCCACCAGCGTCTGGAACCCCCAAGAACCCCTTAAACCCAGAACCCTCCATGCTGAGCCCAAACCACCTTCACCTGGACCCCCCTGCAGAATCCCATTACCGTTGTACACAGAACCCACCCAACAAGTCCCTGCTCAGCCAGATCCCCCTCCACCTGGATCCCCAACTGAGCTGCCCACACCCAAATTGCCCCACACAGAACCTTCTCAACCCACACCTGGATTCCCCCACACTGAGCCCCTCCACACTTGGATCCTGTCTTGCTGAGCCTGCCTGGCCACATCTGGGGTGCACCTGGCATGGAGGGGCAGGGGCCCGGGGTGTTTCTGGGGCAGACCTGGTCATTGAGCTGTGTCAGGGATGGGTGCAGCCTCACCACTGAGTCCATGCCCCAGGAGGGGGCTGCACAGTGATCTCTCACCTCTGTGCCTATGTGTCTGTATAAGAAATGTATTTACACCTGGGGAACGCCCACTAGGCAAAAGATTGTCACTCTAGATGGCTGACTGGGAAAAGAGGCGGGAGTTTGTATAATTTTGGCGGTACCCAGAACGGGTCCAAGTCCTGGCCCCGACCCCACACCTGCCTAAGGCTCAGGGAGGAAGTTTGAGTGCAGGAGGGGTGAAGGCTCTGGGCTGGGGAGGGGGTTGGGGTGCAGGAGGATTTTTGGGTGCTGGGTGCGGGCTCTGGGCTGGGACAAAGGGTTGGAGTGCGGAATGGGATGAGGGGCATGGGGCTGGGGGGAGGGGGAGCCCTCCCGACACGACACTCACCCAAACCCCCCTCCCCGCCCCGGGCTGCTGCTCAGGAGGTCCAACCAGGATAAGCCCCCGCCCCCCCCGAGTCGACTTTTGCTTTGTCTAAAACCAGTGTGTGGGAGTTTATAACTTGGGGCAGAAATCTGTTGTATATATGCTCTCAACAATTGAGGGGGAGGCAACTATCATGAGTTTATGTTGTACAGATCTCTGTGCAGCGCAAGATGGTATAATTTTGGGTTTACACTCAAGAAGGGGGTGTGCACTTGAGTAGCTGGGCAGTTCCTTAGCTGTAGCCTCCCCGTGCAGAGTTGATCACAGCGTCTGTATGTACTGCAGCAGGGTGTGTCCCTCCCTGCGTGTGTGTGCTGGAGCCTGGGAGGGGGCCTGAAGGCTGGTCACAGCAGTAAAATGTAAAGGAAGCCCAGGCTAGTCGGTCTGGAGGGCTCAGTGTTACCCCAGTTCAAGGTGGCACCCCGGAGGGAACCTGTCACACAAGAATACTTGTCTCATTTCTTCAGCTGAGTGCTGTTTGTACTGGTGCACAGTGGACAATCCTAATTACTGACCAAAGCCTCACTCACACCTCTAAGAGGATGTCTGGACTGGCAAGTTTCTGCACCACAAGTTATACCATTTTTATTAAAATGCTGGAATTAAACTGCTGTCGCACCCACATTAGCTGTTCTTGCAATGGCAAAGACAGCAGTGCATTGTGGTAGGTATCCCACTGTGCAACTGGCAGCAGGGTGCTTTGGGAAAGGTTTGCAGTGCCTCATGGGGCAGGTACAGCGTCACATGATGCAGGTTTTCCAATCCCATTGTTCCATGGGCATCCTACTATATTGCCAGCTGCTTTTCAACTGAAATGTGGGGGCAGGGAAGAGTGTGACACAGAGAGTATGTGTGGTGGGGGAGAGAGAGACTGTGTTTTGGGGGACAGAGTGTGTCAGCATGCTGTCTTGTAAGTTCAGACAGTGGGAGGAAGCAACCAGTCTTGAGGCAGGGGAAGGGGAAACCCCAACATCAGCCTCTCACTCACTCACACAGACACAGACACACACACACCCCCCTCTGTGTTCAACAGCAGGAGCACTCATCATTAATGGTTTGCTTTGTGTCCCAGAGCAACGGCTGTCAGAAACAGTGATTTGAAAGCGGGAGGGGAGCATGTCTCCAAGGCAGCCGAGTTCAAAACAATGAGTAGAGCGGTCACTTGAGGCATTATAGACAGCTCTGAATGCCAGTTACAGGGCAGAAAGCAATCAAGTATCTACCCTGGCAATAGAGCCCTGGAGCCTCTGTGCAAATAGCCTTACAACTCTCATCAAGGTGGGTTTTTTTTGCAGAGCTGCAACTGAGGAGTTTCTGCACATAAAGTGGCTTGGCAGTGTGTACACGTCTGCAGTTTCAGCACAAAAAGCTGCTTTACTGCACAGAAACTTGCCAGTGTAGACAAGCCCTATAATCGGAGGCAAACAACTAGCATTCCCCCAAACAGCCTTTTACAAAGGGAGAAGTTGTACAAGTTCAACAAAGTCAGTTCTGAGAGAGCTGGGAATAGAACCTAGTTCTCTACTATGAAAGCGCCAAGTGCTATCTCCTTGACCACACTGTCTTTCAGAATGACTGTCCCAGCTCTATGAGCTTGGTACCCCATCTGTAATCACTGCTCTAACCACTAAACAACACTCAGCTACCAAAAGTAGGAAGATAACACAGTAATCCTGATACAGCAGTTGCATGCTGGTTATACAAATAGTTGTGTAACACACCAGCAAACTGCGCCATTTTCCTCTACTCTCCATTAGCCTACTTTGGCTTCTAGTTGCTTCTTTAGCTCAAGCAGAAGACGACTATGCTGTGCATCTAAAGATCCTGGGTCCAAATCTTGCCGACCAACTACATAGGAGAAAAAAATAGAATGCAAGTATATATTATATCATAATGCTCAGGCAAACTTAATTCTGGCATTTCCAAGTGTGAGTGCTTGACTTGGCAAACTTCATGTCCTTTTTGTATAGCATTTTGTATGTAGTATAGATTCATAGATACTAAGGTCAGAAGGGACCATTCTGATCATCTAGTCCGACCTCCTGCACAGCGCAGGCCACAGAATCTCACCCACCCACTCCTACAAAAACCTCACCTATGTCTGAGTTATTGAAGTCCTTAAATCATGGTTTAAAGACTTCAAGGAGCAGAGAAGCCTCCCTCAAGTCACCCATGCCCCATGCTACAGAGGAAGGCGAAAAACCTCCAGGGCCTCTCCTATCTGCCCTGGAGGAAAATTCCTTCCCGACCCCAAATATGGCAATCAGCTAAACCCTGAGCATATGGGCAAGATTCACCAGCCAGATATCCAGGAAAGAATTTTCTGAAGTAACTCAGATCCCATCCATCTAATATCCCATCTCAGGGGATTAGTCCTATTTACCCTGAATATTTAAAGATCAATTACTTACCAAAATCCCATTATCCCATCATACCATCTCCTCCATAAACTTATCGAGTAGAATCTTAAAATCAGATAGATCTTTTGCCCCCACTGCTTCCCTTGGAAGGCTATTCCAAAACTTCACTCCTCTGATGGTTAGAAACATTTGTCTAATTTCAAGTCTAAACTTCCTGGTGGCCAGTTTATACCCATTTGTTCTTGTGTCCACATTGGTGCTAAGCTGAAATAATTCCTCTCCCTCTCCTGTATTTATCCCTCTGATATATTTATAGAGAGCAATCGTATCTCCCCTCAACAAATTATACAGATATGAATACATACATATTATTTCTGTGAAGAATGTGAAGTCCCTGGAGTAATTGCAATAATTTTATAATGCAAAACAAATGAATTGGGATGTTACCTTAGAAATACAATGAAAAATAGTGTGTAGCTCAATTAATAGGAGCTGCCCCTTTAAGAACAGGACGGGTACTTCATTGTAGCATGTGTTTGCAGACCACTGAAAACCACAACAAGAAAATAGGTTGAGACCACTGCTCTAGACCAGTGGTTCTCAACCTAAACTATGGGGCGGGCCTCCCAAAGGATGCACAGGAATGTGTCAAGGGAGGTGCAGATTCTATGCTCCCCCGCCCTGCCTTTTTATTAATTATTATTATTATTATAAAGCTCTGGCTGTTGGTCCCAGGTGGCTGGGTCTCATGCAGAAGGGCCATGCACACTCAGGAGGCAGGGATAAAGGAGAAATCCAGAGGCCTGTTGACCTAGGACTCTCCTCCCTCCTGCCTAATCAATCCCTCATCTGGCTGGTGCTCTCCTTCCCCCACTCCCCAATCCCTCACTGCAAGGCAGCTCAGCCTCTCTTCCCCCTCATCTCTCACCTGCAGATGGCTGAGCTCCAGCTGTCAGCCCTGGAGTGGCAGCAGCAGCACAGAAATGAGGGTGACAACGAAGCGCTAAGTCTGCTGTGAAAAGTGATATTGACGAATATCACTTTTTACATTGCGACCCTTACTTTTGCGCTGCTGCTGGGGTGTGCTGCCTTCAGAGCTGGGCACCCAGCCAGCAGCCACTGCTCTCCACACTCCCTACGGAGCTGCATGATAGTATATGTACTTGGGGGAGGGGCGTAAATGACTACAGACGCACAGAAGGGGGGCCCAATCAAATAAGTTTGAGAACCACTGCTCTAGAGAATATGCTCCGCCCCAGAATAGCCTTAAGGCATGCTGGCAGAGCAGTGGAAAACTTGTCCAAATATATATAGAATTTCATACATCAGGGCTGTCACACCATTGCCTTTCACGAGCATTGAACTGCCATTTTTTCTAAATGGAAGTTTATAGTTATTATAGTTATTTTCAAATATGCAAATCAATCTATTAAAATGGCATGAAATGGGTGACAGGATATACCCCTATGTTCACCCCTTTTACATGACTAAAATAAATTTCATACAAAGTATGCCTTGTGTATCATTTGAAAACTCCTGGTAAAATGTGAGGCAACACTATGTAAAGTTATAGGATTCTAGTACAAGATATTACTAACGATATGTTCTGAGTCTGGGGAAGAGTCACAAACCACCCAGAGACAAAAGTTTATCCAACGCCTCAAGCAGGTGTCAACGAATTAAATGGACTATCACTTGGCTAACTGACCGTTCTTTGGCAGGAAAGAGGACGTGAGCAGAAATCTACATCTTGACAAAAAACAACTGAGGGTTCACGTTGACAAAGACTTTATGTCTCCTGAATCTCAGCTGGAGATGATTATCAAAGAAGAGAAAGGATTATAAAAGGAAAGTGTGGAGACGCTCCAAATTATTCCTCCTTTAACTTTACACACAGTATCCACAACACCTGAAGAACAAAGGGAACAGCTTTGGACTGGGGGAAGGATCCTGACTAAAAGATTCAGCCAGTAAGACTGCTAAAACATGTTGTGAGGGAGACCTTTGCTTTGAATTCACTCTAGCTTGTTAAGTTAGGCATTAGTTGAGATTTACTTTTATTTTCTTGTAACAAGTTTGACTTTTATGCTTCATTACTTGTAATCACTTAAAATCTCTCTTTTGCAGTTAATTAAACTTGTTTTATCTGAACCAGTGTGTTCAGATTGAAGTGTTTGGGAAACTCCATTTCGGATAACAGGATTTGTGCATATTATTTTCCATTAATAAAGTGACAGATCTTATGAGCTTGTGTTGTCCAGGAGAGAGCTGGGCAGTACAAGATGTGCATTTCTGAGGAAAGACTGGGAATTTGTGGGTGTTACTTTGCAGTGTAATTCAAGAGTGGCTGACGGTAGCACTCAGAGTATAACTGGGAGTAATTTACATGCTGGAGGTTGAGAGGGAGCAGACTAGGAATGGTAGCTCTCAGCAAAGCAGTGTAAAAGGCACCCCAGGTGAGAGAACTGAGGGGACACAGCTGTTCATCAGTCCAGATTGTATGCTGGGTAATGTCACAGTCATACAGAGCTGCACAAAATTGGACAGTTATGTCTGTAGGTCAGTGGTTCTCAAACTTTTTTACTGGTGACCCTTTTCACACAACAAGCTTCTGAGTTTGATCCCCCTTATAAATTAAAAACTCGTATTTATATATTTAACACCATTATAAATGTTGGAGGCAAAGCAGGGTTTGGGGTGGAGGATGACAGCTCGCGACCACCCATGTAATAGTCTTGTGACCTCTTGAGGGGTCCTGAGCCCCAGTTTGAGAACCCGTGCTCTAGGTTATGACCTCAGATGTATGGGAGGGAGTTAGAGATTCCAAAGCTCCCGCAAAACAGCAACCCATCAACAAACAGCCTTGTCAGAAGACATCCACAGTTTGATTCTTTCATTTTAACAAATGTTAAAATCTGTCCTAATTCATATGACTATTACCCTGGGAATAGTTATGAAAGATATTTATACATCCTGCTCTTTGAATATTATTTCCCAAATCACCCATTTTCAACAAAGCAATTAATTATAATATCCTGATGTCACAGTAATTTGCTTACTGCTAGCAAGTCAGCACACCAAAATTCAGTCACTTATCTTACTCTGAGAAATATTTTGCCTCTCCTCAACAGCAGAACAGACTTGAAATAAAACACTGTCCCACAGTACCACACTGCTTTAGAAACAAAATGTCAGTCCTGAAATTATATACTACCTAAGTGGTATAATATGCAGTTTAGGAACCAACACCGTTCCCTCAGTCCAAAAGCTACTTTATACTCTTGAATGCAAAGGTGTGAAGAGATGGTCACGTAAAAACTGAGTGGACTCTGCTGTGTCAATACACAACAAATTTTTCTTTGGATACATCCCAACTGTTTGGCCAGTATTCGGTGCAAAAACGTATATTTAATCCTATGTACAGTAACACCACAGTATGTTGTCCCTCTTAAAAAGGTTTTCTGTCAGTCATGTTTAGAATAAGGCACTGGTAAATGGTACAGGACTTGTCCTAGAAATCTCTGCACTGCTGGACAAGCCTTTGCTACATTGTTCAGATGGTATATTTAAATAGAATATCTTCAGCTGAAAATAAACTGTTAGATTCTATTTGGTTTCTCTCACTCCCTAGATCTGAAGTTTAAACTAGAATTCAGGATCTACCTTTAATTTTTAGTATTATATTTCAGTTTTATTGTTACGTTTAAAGTTTGATTATCTTCGTGAAAATAAGGGTGAGCACTAACTGCAACAGCAGCTGTTCCCACTACTTTGGAAAAGTGTATTAGCACCAACATTTTACCCGCTATATGAATGGATTTGATCTTAAAAGTAAAGCAACATTAGCTAAAGAGAACTACCTGTTATGCATAAGAATAAAACAATGTCACGTGCAAACATGCAGATGACTTGCGGGAAAACTGACAGACCTATTGATATTTTTTTTCCTTTTCCTATTTATTGGTATAATGAAGAAACTATGCTGAAAGGTACTGTAGAAATAATTTATAAAATATAGTATATTCTAATATCTAGACTAGATAGTAATGTCCTAAAAATATTCTGCCTAGAAATCTGGTCTGGACTTTTGGAACATAAGGAAGAGACTGTCCCTTGAAGTCCATTTGAGAGTCTACTCCAAGGACATTGATCTCTAGATCAGGACATTTGGAGTTCAGTCAGTGCTGCATGGATATTCATGTAATACATGTTAGAGGCTCATAGTTGTTTGTCAATATTCAGTTTGTGATTTGGTTGAAGAAGCTTCCAAATAATTTGCAATACTTACTAGTAACTTCTGCTTAGAACTTCATCTGCTCCCTCTTATTCATCACACAAAATCTTGAAGAACATAGGCCTACCAGGCATGACAGCATGTCCTATAATCATTCCCATGGCTACATTATATATATGCTTATATAGTATTTGGAACAGGTGAGATCTGATGCCATCTTATCAGTAGGGCAGTTATGCATGTCAGAAACATGTATGATGAGATCAAGAAAGTCTTGGATCCAACTTCAAAGAAGACAGCCCCACTGAAATCAACAACAGTGGAAACAATCAGCGATCACACCAAGCAGATGAATTGCTGGGTAGAACACTACTCTGATCTTTACTCTTATGAAAATATTGTTAGGGATGCGGCCATCAACACCATTGAAAGCCTTCCTGTTATGAACCAACTCAATGATGAACCAACTGTTGAAGAGCTTAGCCTTGTCCTAGATAGCTCCCCAGTGGAAAGACCCCTGGGAAAGACTGCATACCATCAGAGGTCATAAAATGCAGAAAACCTGTTCTACTGCAACATCTTCAGAAATTGCTCTGCCTGTGTGGGAAAGAAGGCTAAGTGCCTCAAGAAATGAGAGATGACATCATCATCACTCTTTATAAAAAGAAGGGTGACAGGAGTTACTGTAACAACTATTGTGACATTTCCCTTCTTAGACTTATGGGAAAAGCCTTTGCCCGAGTTGTCCTAAACAGATTCCGGACCCTTGCAGACTGAATCTATCCTGAATCACAGTGCAGCTTCAGAGCTGAAACGTCTATTATCAACCCAACCTTCTCAAGTATCAGAGGGGTAGCTGTGTTAGTCTGTATCCAATGAACAACAATGAGGACTCCGGTGGCACCTTAAAGACTAACAGATTTATTTGGGCATAAGCTTTCATGGGTAAAACACCCACTTCTTCACATGCATGGAGTGAAAATTACAGATACAGGCATAAATATATATTGGCACATGAAGAGAAGGGACTTACCTTACAAGTGGAGAACCAATGTTGAAGGCCAATTCAGTCAGGGTGGATGTAGTCCACTTCCAATAACTGATGAGGAGGTGTTAATATCAAGAGAGGGAAAATTGCTTTTGTAGTGAGCCAGCCACTCCCAGTCCCTATTCAAGCCCAAAGATGGTGTTAAGTTTCCAAATGAATTGTAGTTCTGCAGTTTCTCTTTGAAGAGTGGTTGACTTAGAACAACGCTTCCTCAGCTCTCCTCCACTAGCAACCCTCCTCTACTTATGCTATGTTGACGACATCTTCATCATATGGACCCACCGGAATGAGGCCCTTCAAGAATTCCACCTGGATTTCAACAATTTCCACCGCACCATCAACCTCAGCCTGGACCAGTCCACACAAGAGATCCACTTCCTGGACACTACAGTGCTAATAAGCAATGACCACATAAACACGACCCTATACCGGAAACTTACTGACTGCTATATTTACCTACATGCCTCCAGCTTCCATCCAGGACACATCACACGATCCATTGTCTACAGCCAAGCCCTAAGATACAACTGCATTTGCTCTAATCCCTCAAACAAACACCTACATGATCTCTATCAAGAATTCTTAAAACTACAATACTCACCTGGGGAAGTGAGGAAACAGATTGACAGAGTGAGACGGGTACCCAGAAGTCATCTACTACAGGACTGGCCCAGCAAAGAAAATAACAGAACACCACTGGCCATCACTTACAGCCTTAAGCTAAAACCTCTCCAGTGCATCATCGACAATCTACAACCTATCCTGGAAAACGATCCCTCACTCTCATAGGCCTTGGGAGGCACGCCAACCCTTACTTACAGACAGCCCCCAAACCTGAAGCAAATACTCACCAGCAACCACACACCACACCACAGAAACACTAACCCAGGAACCAATCCCTGTAAGAAACCCCATTGCCTTCTCTGCCCCATATATACTCTAGCGACATCATCATAGGACCCAATGACACCATTCACACCATCAGGGCCTCATTCACCTGCACATCTACTAATGTGTTATATGCCACCATGTGCCAGCAATGCCCCTCTGCCATGTACATTGGCCAAACTGGACAGTCTCTACGTAAAAAGATAAATGGACAAAAATCGGACATCAGGAATGGTAACATACAAAAAAGCCAGGAGGAGAACACTTCAGTCTCCCTGGACATTCTATAACAGATTTGAAAGTAGTTATTCTTCAACAAAAAAAACCTTCAAAAACAGACTTCAAAGAGAAACTGCAGAGCTACAATTCATTTGGAAACTTAACATCATTAATTTGGGCTAGAATAGAGACTAGGAGCAGCTGGCTCACTACAAAAGCAATTTCCCCTCTCTTGGTATTGACACCTCCTCATCAATTATTGGGAGTGGACCACATCCACCCGGACTGAAATGGCCTTCAACATTGGTTCTCCACTTGTAAGGTAACTCACTTCTCTTTACGTGACAATCTTCTCACTGAGACAACTACAAGAGAAATGCAGAGAACAAAAAAAAAATCCCCTTTACATAGCCTTTGATGATGTCACAAAGGCTTTTGACTTTGTCAGTAAAAGTGGACTATTTGCACTTCTAAAAAAGACTGGATGTCCCCCACAAGCTTTTAAGCATGATTCAATCCTTCCTTAAAAACATGGACAGCACAGTTCAATACAACAGCTCAGTCTCTGAGGCCTTCCAGATTCGTAGCAGAATTAAGCAAGGCTGTGTACTTGCCACAACTCTGTTTGTGATCATCTTCTCCTTGCTACTAAAACAAGCTTTTGGTTCCTCAACTGAGGGAATCTACTTGCACACAAGATCTGATGGAAAGCTGTTCAATCTTGCAAGACTCAGATCTAAAACCAAGACTCAGAGGCCCTTATCCAACACCTCCTCTTTGCTCATGACGCAGCAGTGACAACCCACAAAGAAGCTCATCTCCAAAACCTTATGGACAGTTTTTCCAAAGCCTGTCAAGACTTTGGGCTTTCCATAAACCTAAAAAATATGAGCATAATGTTCCAAAGAGTTGAGGAAGCAAGATCAACAACTATGAATTTGAAGAGGTGCACAAGTTCATATACCTGGGGTCCACTATCACAGTCAACCTTTCACTTGAAACAGAACTCAACATCCACATTGGAAAACCTGCCACAACACGCCTACACTGGCAAAACAGCAAACTGATAGAACACACAAAGATCTGTATGCATGTGTTATCAGCACACTTTTGTATGGGAGCAAGACACGGACCTTATATTCTCATCAGGAAAAGAGGCTCAACAGCTTTGACATGCATTGCCTTCGTCAAATTTTTGGAATCTCCTGGAGGGACAGAGTCACCAACACTGCATGCAAACACTCCTCAAACAGAGATGCCTCCGGTGGCTTGGGCATGTGTGTGAGGAGTTGGATCACAGAAATCTCCTGGGAGCTTCCACCTGATGTGCCAAGACTACTTCTGCCCCTGCTTTCCTGCCCAGTCAGCTTAGGACTCCAGCACCCTGCTTGGTTTGAGACAGACCCACTAGCCTGCTGCAAACCCAGACCCAGGTCTCAACCACGTCCCCTAACAGCTGTAGGCTTAACTGAAAGCAGCTCACAGACGTGTGCCTGTCTTTAACACTCAGATCCCAACTCCCAATGGGGTCCAAACCCTGAATAAATCTGTTCTATCCTGTATAAAGCTTATGCAGAGTTAACTCATAAATTGTTCACCCTCTGTAACACTGATAGAGAGAGATGCACAACTGTTCCTCTCCCACACCCCCACCAGTATTAATACACACTCTGGGTTAATTAATGAGTAAAAAGTGATTTTATTAAATACAGAAAGTAGGATTTAAGTGGTTCCAAGTAGTAACAGACAGAACAAAGTGAATTACCAAGCAAAATAAAATAAAACCCACAAGTCTATGTCTAATGAAACTGAATTCAGACGAAACGTCACCAGTTCCAGTAAGTTTCCTTTTACAGACTAATCTCCTTCTAGTCCACGTCCAGCAATCACTCACACCCCTGTAGTTACTGTCTTTTGTTCCAGTTTCTTTCAGGTATCCTTAGGGATGGAGAGGCTATCTCCTTAGCCAGCTGAAGACAAAATAGAGGGGTCTCCCATGAGCTTAAATAGACTTTCTCTTGTGGGTGGAGACCCCCTCTTCTCTCCTATGCAAAATCCAGCTCCAAGATGGAGTTCTGGGCAAGTCACATGTCCATGCATGACACTCAGTTTTTACAGGCAGAAGCCATTGCCCACATGGTATCTTGAATGTCTCCAGGAAGACTTCTTATGTGGATTGGAGCATTCCAAGATGCGTTGTTCCTTAAGTGCGTCTTGATTGGGCACTTAACTTTGCGAATTCCTTTCTCCAGGAATTAACCAAATGCTCTACTAAGATTATTTAGGTTTCAGAGTAGCAGCCATGTCAGTCTGTATCCGTAAAAAGAAAAGCAGTACTTGTGGCATCTTAGAGACTAACAAATTTATTAGAGCATAAGCTTTCAAGAGCTACAGCTCACTTCATCGGATGCGTACAGTGGAAAATATAGTGGGGAGATTTCATATACACAGAGAACATGAAACAATGGGTGTTACCATACAGACTGTAATAAGAGTGATCAAGAAAGGTGAGCTATTACCAGCAGAAGAGCGGGGGGGGGGACTTTTGTAGTGATAATCAAGGTGGGCCATTTCCAGCACTTTACAAGAACAGTAGGAGGGAAAATAAACAAGGGGAAATAGTTTTACTTTGTGTAATGACACATAAACTCCTACTCTTTATTCAAGCCTAACTTAATTATATCCACTTTGCAAATTAATTCCAATTCAGCAGTCTCTCAATGGAGTCTGTTTTTGACGTTTTTTTGTTGAAGAATTGCCACTTTTAGGTCTGTAATGGAGTGACCAAAGAGATTGACAGGTTTCAGAGTAGCAGCCATGTTAGTCTGTATTCGCAAAAAGAAAAAGAGTACTTGTGGCACCTTAGAGACTAACAAATTTATTTGAGCATAAGCTTTCGTGAGCTACAACTCACTTCATCTACACATTCAGTGAAAAATACAGTGGGGAGATTTATATACACACACAGAGAACATGAAACAATGGGTTTTATCATACATACTGTAAGGAGCGTGATCACGTAAGATGAGCTATTACCAGCAGGTGGGGGAGGGGAAGAAAACCTTTTGCGGTGACAATCAAGGTGGGCCATTTCCAGCAGTTGATAAGAACGTCTGAGGAACAGTGGGGGGGCAGAGGGGAAATAACATGGGGAAATAGTTTTACTTTGTGTAATGACACATCCACTCCCAGTCTCCATTCAAGCCTAAGTTAATTATATCCGGTTTGCAAATTAATTCCAATTCAGCAGTCTCTCGTTGGAGTCTGTTTCTGAATTCTTTTTGTTGAAGAATAGCCACTCTCAGGTCTGTAATCGAGTGACCAGAGAGATTGAAGTGTTCTCCGACTGGTTTTTTAATGTTATAATTCTTGACGTCTGATTTGTGTCCATTGATTCTTTCACGTAGAGACTGTCCAGTTTGACCAATGTTCATGGCAGAGGGGCATTGCTGGCATATGATGGCATATATCACATTGGTAGATGCGCAGGTGAACGAGCCTCTGATAGTGTGGCTGATGTGATTAGGCCCTATGATGGCGTCCCCTGAATAGATATGTGGACAGAGTTGGCAACGGGCTTTGTTGCAAGGATAGGCTCCTGGGTTAGTGGTTCTGTTGTGTGGTGTGTGGTTGCTGGTGAGTATTTGCTTCAGGTTGGGGGACTGTCTGTAAGCAAGGACTGGCCTGTCTCCCAAGATCTGTGACAGTGACGGGTCGTCCTTCAGGATAGGTTGTAGATCCTTGATGATGCGTTGGAGAGGTTTTAGTAGGGGACTGAAGGTGATGGCTAGTGGCATTCTGTTATTTTCTTTGTTGGGCCTGTCCTGTACTAGATGACTTCTGGGTACTCTTCTGGCTTTGTCAATCTGTTTCTTCACTTCAGTAGGTGGGTATTGTAGTTGTAAGAATGCTTGATAGAGATCTTGTAGATGTTTGTCTCTGTCTGATGGGTTGGAGCAAATGCGGTTATATCGTAGAGCTTGGCTATAGACAATGGATCGTGTGGTGTGATCTGGGTGAAAGCTGGAGACATGTAGGTAAAAATAGTGGTCAGTAGGTTTCCGGTATAGGGTGGTGTGGGGGACATCCAATCTTTACAAAAACTAGACAAGCCATTTACAACTCACACTTGGCTTCTCTACAAAAGAAAAAGGACACTAAAGTATCTAAACTACTATCTGCCACAAGGGGCCACAACAGTGGTTCCCTTAACCCACACCCAGCAATATTGTTAATCTATCCAACTATACTTTTAGCCCAACAGAAGAATCTGTCCTATCTCGGCGCCTCTCCTTCTGCCCCTCCACCCCAACGAACATGATACAGTTCTGTGGTGGCCTAGAATTTTATTTTTGACATCTCCGACTCAAGGAATATTTTCAACACACCTCTGAACAACATACTAACCCAAAGAGACCTTCCTACCAACACTACAAAAGGAAGGATTCTGGGTGGACTCCTGCTGAAGGTCGAAACAACAGACTGGACTTCAACATAGAGTGCTTCCACTGACGTGCACGGGCTGAAATTGTGGAAAAGCAACATCACTTGCCCCATCATCTCAGCTGTGCAGAACACAATGCCATCCACAGCCTCAGAAACAACTCTGACATCATAATCAAAAAGGCTGACACAGGAGGTGCTGTCGTCATCATGAATAGGTCAGAATATGAACAAGAGGCTGCTAGGCAGCTCTCCAACATCACTTTCTACAAGCCATTACCCTCTGATCCCACTGAGGGTTACCAAAAGAAACTACACCATCTGCTCAAGAAACACCCTGAAAAAGCACAAGAACAAATCCGCACAGACACACCCCTAGAGCCCCGACCTGGGGTATTCTATCTGCTACCCAAGATCCATAAACCTGGAAATCCTGGATGCCCCATCATCTCAGGCATAGGCACCCTGACAGCAGGATTGTCTGGCTATGTAGATTCCCTCCTCAGGCCCTATGCTACCAGCACTCCCAGCTATCTTCGAGACACCACTGACTTCCTGAGGAAGCTATAATCCATCGGTGATCTTCCTGAAAACACCATCCTAGCCACTATGGATGTAGAAGCCCTCTACACCAACATTCCACACAAAGACGGACTTCAAGCCGTCAGGAACAGTATCCCCGATAATGTCACGGCAAACCTGGTGACTGAACTTTGTGACTTTGTCCTCACCCATAACTATTTCACATTTGGGGACAATGTATACCTTCAAATCAGCGGCACTGCTATGGGTACCCGCATGGCCCCACAGTATGCCACCATTTTTATGGCTGACTTAGAACAACGCTACCTCAGCTCTCGTCCCCTAATACCCCTACTCTACTTGCGCTGCATTGATGACATCTTCATCATCTGAACCCATGGAAAAGAAGCCCTTGAGGAATTCCATCATGATTTCAACAATTTCTATCTCACCATCAACCTCAGCCTGGACCAGTCCACACAAGAGATCCACTTCCTGGACACTACAGTGCTAATAAGCGATGGCCACATAACCACCACCCTATATCGGAAAACTACTGACCGCTATGCTTACCTACATGCCTCCAGCTTTCATCCAGACCACACCACACGATCCATTGTCTACAGCCAAGCTCTACGATACAATCGCATTTGCTCCAACCCCTCAGACAGAGACAAACACCTACAAGATCTCTATCAAGCATTCTTACAACTATAATACCCACCTGCTGAAGTGAAGAAACAGATTGACAAAGCCAGAAGAATACTCAGAAGTCACGTACTACAGGACAGGCCCAACAAAGAAAATAACAAAGAAAATAACACCACTAGCCATCACCTTCAGCCCCCAACTAAAACCTCTCCAATGCATCATCAAGGATCTACAACCTATCCTGAAGGATGACCCATCACCTCACAGATCTTGGGAGACAGGCCAGTCCTTGCTTACAGACAGCCCCCCAATCTGAAGCAAATACTCACCAGCAACCACACACCACATAACAAAAACACTAACCGGGAACCTATGCTTGCAACAAAGCCCATTGCCAACTCTATCCACATATCTATTCAGGGGAAACCATCATAGGGCCTAATCACATCAGCCACACTATCAGAGGCTCGTTCACCTGCACATCTACCAATGTGATAAATGCCATCATGTGCCAGAAATGCCCCTCTGCCATGTACATTGGCCAAACTGGACAGTCTCTACATAAAAGAATCAATGGACACAAATCAGACGTCAAAAATTATAACATTAAAAAACCAGTCGGAGAACACTTCAATCTCTTTCGTCACTTGATTACAGACCTAAAAGTGGCAATTCTTCAAAAAAAAACCCTTCAAAAACAGACTCCAATGAGAGACTGCTGAATTGGAATTAATTTGCAAACTGGATACAATTAACTTAGGCTTGAATAAAGAGTGGGAGTGGATGTGTCATTACACAAAGTAAAAGTACACAAAGTATTTCCCCTTGTTTATTTCCCCTCCATCTGTCCTTGTAAAGTGCTGGAAATGATCCACCTTGATTATCACTACAAAAGGTCCCTTCCCCTCGCCCCTGCTCTCCTGATGATAATAGCTCACCCTTCCTGACCCCTCTTGTTATAGTCTGTATGGTAACACCCATTGTTTCATGTTTTCTGTGTATATAAAATCTCCCCACTATATTTTCCACTGTACGCATCCGACGAAGTGAGCTATAGCTCACGAAAGCTTATGCTCTGATAAATTTGTTAGTCTCTAAGGTGCCACAAGTACTCCTTTTCTTTTTAAGGTTATTTAGAAATCAAGCCAGTACACAGCCAATATTCATAACTTGGTATACAAAAATGATACATGCATACAAATAGGATTAATAGATTCAGTAGATCATAACCTTTACATCGATATGTTACATGGCATATGTAACATAGAACATATTCCAGTTATGTCATATACATTCATAAGCATATTTCCATGAAGCCTTATGAGGGCACCATCACCATTTGTGCCAAATGAATGACGGGCACATCCCAAAGGACATCCTCTACAGCAAACTGGCATCTGGAAAAAGACCCAAAGGATGCCCAAAATTATGTTTCAAGGATGTGTGCAAGCGAGACCTCAAGGAAATGGACATGGATGTGGACAACTGGGAAGATCATACTCAAGACCACAGCCTTTGGAAACAAGAGCTTATAAAAGGTCTCCAGAGTTATGAGAGGAAGTAGTCCAGCTTTGCTGAGGAGAAGAGAGCTTGCAGGAGGCAGAGTCCAAAGGGTTGAAACATCACCTTTAAATGTGACAGATGTGGGCAGAGATGGTCTCTCTTGAGTGGGTCTTCTCAGCCACAGCTTTAGCTACCAAAAAACCAACTGAGTAAATTCTTTACCTCTCTGTAGTGCATACCCATGGTCCCTCGAGACTGAACGATGTCTACTACTATTACTATGCAGCTACTACCAAGGGAAAGAAGAGAGAGTGATACTTGAAATTGCAACCATGGAGGCTGATGACTTTGTCACAGATGTCTGACACTTCTGTGGGCGAGTGGCCATAAAGGCTGATTCCACTGGAGGAGCCCTAAAGGTCCCCATTCTGCTATCATTTGGGTTAACAAGACCTACTTTATCCAGCGATATGTTTATGAACCTGAAAGAACTGAAGCTTGCAGCTCTATCTGGAATATAAATTATGTTTGAGTGTAGGAAATTTAAGAACTTTCTTAAATATAAAGTGGCTGGAGCACTTTATTATAGAATACTTATTGTAGCAATCAATGAGAAATTTATTAGCAACCATCCAGGCAGAAAAATATTTATTAGAATTTGCTCATTTTCTTTTCCAGATAAATAGATGCTCTTAGGAAACACTGTGACCATGAAAAGAAAAGGAGTACATATGGAACCTTAGAGACTAACAAATTTATTTGCACATACGCTTTCGTGAGCTACAGCTCATTTCATTGGATGCATGCAGGATGTGACCATGGTAATTCATTTTTCCCATTTTGACTAGTTACCACACTAAGCAACAAAATCATAGAATCTCAGGGTTGGAAGAGACCTCAGGAGGTCATCTAGTCCAAACGCCTGCTCAAAGCAGGACCAATCCCCAATTTTTGCCCCAGATCCCTAAATAGCCCCCTTGAGGATTGAACTCACAACCCTGGGTTTAGCAGGCCAATGCTCAAACCACTGAGCTATCCCTTCCCCCATATATGACTGATAACAGAGATAACTGGCTCTGTGGATGAGTGGAAAGCAGTGGAAGTGTTGTTTCCTGACTTTAGCAAAGCTTTTGACACAGTCTCCCACAGTATTCTTGCCAGCAAGTTAAAGTAGTATGGGCTGGATGAATGAATAAGGTGGATAGAAAGCTGGCTAGATTGTTGGGCTCAACGGGTAGTGATCAATGGCTCCATGTCTGGTTGGCAGCTGGTATCAAGTGGAGTGCCCTAAGGGTCGGTCCTCGGGCTGGGTTTTGTTCAATATCTTCATTAATGATCTGGAGGATGGTGTGCATTATACCCTCAGCAAGTTTGCAGATGACACACTAACCTGGGAGGAGAGGTAGATACGCTGGAGGGTAGGGAGAGGATACAGAAGGACCTAGACAAATTAGAGGATTGGGACAAAAAAAATCTGATGAGGTTCAACAAGGACAAGTGCAGAGTCCTGCACTTAGGATGGAAGAATCCCATGCACCGCTACAGACTAGGGACTGAATGGCTAGGCAGCAGTTCTGCAGAAAAGCACCTCGGGGTTACAGTGCACGAGAAGCTGGATATCAGTCAACAGTGTGCCCTTGTTGCCAAGAAAGCCAAAGGCATTTTGGAATGTATAAGTAGGGGCATTGCCAGCAGATTGAGGGACGTGATCATTCCCCTCTATTCGACATTGGTGAGGCCTCATCTGGACTACTGTGTCCAGTTTTGGGCTCCACACTACAAGGAGGATGTGAAAAAATTGGAAAGAGTCCAACAGAGCGCAACAAAAATTATTAAGGGACTGGAACACATGACTTATGAGGAGAGGCTGAGGGAACTGGGATTGTTTAGTCTGCAGAAGAGAAGAATGAGGGGGGATTTGATAGCTACTTTCAACTACCTGAAAGGGGGTTCCAAAGAGGATGGATCTAGACTGTTCTCAGTGGTAGCAGATGACAGAATGAGGAGTAATGGTCTCAAGTTGCAGTGGGGGAGGTTTAGGTTGGATATTAGGAAAAACTTTTTCACTAGGAGGGTGGTGAAGCACTGGAATGCGTTACCTAGGGAGGTGGTGGAATTTCCTTCCTTAGAGGTTTTTAAGGTCAGGCTTGACAAAGCCCTGGCTGGGATGATTTAGTTGGGGATTGGTCCTGCTTTGAGCAGAGGGTTGGACTAGATGACCTCCTGAGGTCCCTTCCAACCCTGATATTCTATGATTCTATGAAAAGATTTGCTAGTTTACCTATTCGCCAATAAATCCAATGGAACGCCCATATTAAGATGGCTAAAATAATTGTTTTGTAATTATAGTTAATTTATTGTAATTCAGCAAGAATTCTATACAGAATTCTTTTCATATGTTATATGAACCTAACTGGAAAACACAAACCTGGTTTCATTTTTAAAGGGGACTTAATAAAATTGTCATTCCAAAAATAAGTAAAAGTAGCCAGAGCATGGTTCAATGGTACAAAAGACAAAAATTAAACTGTATAAATAAAACCAGTGAGATAGAGGGTAATGACAATGAAAAGTAATTACATCTTATTTTAAGAGATGGGATGAATTAGCTGGTGTCACTTATTTTCCCGAACAAAACATTATGTAAGGTTGAGACTAAGTATCAATAATTTAAGGGCAGAAAACATTACAAGGATGTTTTAATTATCCCAAAGCCAAGCATTATAAACCCAGAATCAAAGTTACCGTAATATGCTTGGATTATTTTAAGAAATACACAATTAAGGCACTCAAACAACCTTAACTCTGCCCTGTAGCTACATAATGTAATAATCATATGATTATGGTGACACCATTTTAGTTTTTGTGGTCGCAGATAAGAATAAACTGATTTTTAAAGACATGAAAAAAATCTAAATTCCCTCCTGCCGCCCCTTGTGGTAGGGCAGAGTTACAATTCTTACATTAATATATTCAGATTTTTTTATAATTTAACCTTAACTCCCAATTTCCTGGGTTTATAATGCTTGGAATTGGGGATAATTACAACATCCCTTTGCTTTTACTTTTTTACTCTTAAATTACTGATACATACAGTCAACCTTAACTCCATATTTATTTTGGGTTTTTTATCTGGGAGTTTCCTTAATTTAAATTGCTAACACTTCACATGCTAACACTGAACAAGAAATCCAAAGAGAATGCTACCATGCAGTGCTTCTGATGATTTGATATCTAATATCAACTTTTTGTTATTATTTTAATTTTTAAGGGCAGAATCACCAGAACATCAAAGCAAAAGCAGTCACAGTTACATTTTGTTTACAGCTGCCTAGCAATGCAAGAGCAGCACAAAGCAGCTGACACATACTAATGAATCTGTTCCTTAATTGCAATTGACTTATTAATTTAGAGGGCTCCATTATTGAAACTGGCACTATGTGAAGCATGGACAGAGACAGCCCAAGTACCACTGTCTCTGTGCTTTGAGGTTTCCTCCATGTTCCAGTCTCAGTACCTCCAGCAGCACTGCCTAATGAGGCCATGAGGAGCCTTTTAAGCACTGATGTCCAAGCTAGTATATAGCCACAGAATCCTCAAAGAGCACTGGGCCAAGTAATCATCCACTGAACTCTTGAAACATGCCCTGTCTCCCTCATACCACTGAGTCATTACAACCAATAGAACAGCTGTATGTAAATTGCATAAAGGAAAAATGGTGATTGGCTGAGTTACCTCTGTCACAATGGCCCCACTTAAAAGTTACCAGCACTGTTGCCCTGAGCCCAACACTAGTCGCTATTTACAGCAATTATGAATAATTGTTAATAACTTAGCTTAATCACAATCTGTTTCTTTAAATAAAGCCGATGCTATATTTCAATTAAATTTAGACATCTGGAAAGTTTAAAGGGGATAGTCTATATCAGGGATCAGCAACCTTTGGCACACGGCCCGCCAGGGAAAGCTGCTGGCGGACCGAGACGGTTTGTTTACCTGCAGCAAATCGCAGCTCCCACTGGCTGCAGTTCGCTGTCCCAGGCCAATGGGGGATGCTGGAAGCAGCACGGGATGGCGAACCGCAGCCAGTGGGAGCTGCAATTGGTCGAACCTGCAGACATTGCAGGTAAACAAATCGGCCCGGCCCACCAATGGCTTTCCCTGGTGGGCTGTGGGCCAAAGGTTGCCGATCCCTGCTCCATATCCTAGTAAAGAGAAGAGGATAGAAGTTGATAAACTATAGGAAGGAACCGAAACAGTCACATTTAAAAAAAAAAAAGTTAAATCACCTGAAGGCAAACAATTAAATATTGACACCTGCTTGTATACAAATACAAGAAGTCTAAATATTAAGATGGATGAACTTGAGAGCCTGGCATTAAATGAGGATATTGATAAAACAGACATCCCAGAAACTTGGTGGAATGATGATAATCAATGGAACACAGTAATACCAGAGTACACAATATATAGGAATGACAGAGTAGGTTGCACTGGTAGGGGAGTGACACTATACAGGAAAGAAAACAGAAGTAAAACATAGTAAAAATTTTAAATGAATCAAAATTACATGCTTGAATAAAAAGAGTATAGCAGTAGGATTACACTACCGGTTCCCTACCCAGTACGGTGACAATGATTGTGAAATACTCAGGGAGATTAGAGAGGCTACAAAAACAGAAAACCCTACAAGAATGAGGGATTTCACCTATCCCCATGTTGACTGGGAACATGTCACCTCAGGACAGGAGGTAGAAGTAAATTTTCTCAACATCATTAATGACTGCTTGTTGGAGCAGCAAGTCCTGAAAGAGGCTTAAATCAGCCTCTATAACAGATGACACCAGAGGCGATCCTGGCAATTACAAGCAGTAAACCTAACTTCCATACCAGGCAAATTGGTTGAAATTATAGTAAAGAACAGAATTATCAGACACACAGATGAATACGATATGTTTGGGAAGAGTCAACACGGTTTTTGTAAAGAGAAATCACACCTCACTAATCTATTAGTATTATGTGTGGGAGTCAAACAAACATCTGGACAAGGGTGATCTAGTGAATATAATGTACTTGGACTTTCAGAAAGCCTTTGACAAGGTCCCTCACCAAAGGCTCCTATGCAAACTAAGCAGTCATAGGATAAGAGGGAAGGTCCTTTCATGGATCAGTAACTGGTTAAAAGATAGGAAACAAAGGATAGCAATAAATGATCCATTTTCACAGTTGAGAGAGGTAAAGAATAGGGTCCTCCAAAGATCTGTATCGGGACCAGCGCTGTTCAACATATTGATAAATAATCTGAAAAAGGGGTAAACAGTGAGGTGGCAAAGTTTGCAGACAATCCAAAACTACTCAAGATAGTTAAGTCCAAAGCTGACTGTGAAGAGTTACAAAGGGATCTCAGAAAACTGCATGTCTGAGCAACAAAATGACAGATGAAATTCAGTGTTGATAAATGTAAAGTAATGCACGTTGGAAAACATACACCCAACTATACATACCAAATGATAGCGTCTAAATTAGCTGTTACCACTCAAGAAAGATCTTGGAGTCATCATGTGTAGTTCTCTGAAAACACCCGCTCAATAAGCAGCGACAGTCAAAAAAGCTAACAGAATTTTAAAAACTAGTAGGAAAGGGATAGATAACAAGACAGAATATATCATAATGCCACTATATAAATCCATGGTACGCCCACACCTTGAAAACTGCATGCAGTTCTGTTCGCCCCAGCTCAAAAAGATCTACTAGAATTGGGAAAAGTACAGAAAAGAGCAACAAAAATGATAAGGGTATGGAATAGCTTCCATATGAGATTAAAAAGATTGGGATTATTCATCTTGGAAAAGGGATGACTGATGGAGGATCAGGCGGGTCTATAAAATAATTAATGGTGTAGAGAAAGTGAATAAGGAAGTGTTATTGACCCCTTCACATAACATATGATCTGCAGACACCCAATAAAATTAACAGGCAGCAGGTTCAAAACACATATAAGGAAGTACTTCTTAAGACAACAGAGTCAGCCAGTGTAACTTGTTGCCGGGGATACTGTGAAGGACAAAAGTATAACTGAGTTCAAAAAAGAATTAGATAACTTCACAGAGGATATTTCCATCAATTGCTATTAGCCAAGATGGTCAGGGACTCAATCCCATGCTCTGGTGTCCCTAAACCTCTGACTGCCAGACACTGGGACTGGATGACGGGAGATGGATCACTCAATGAACTGCCCTGTTCTGTTCATACCCTCTAAAGTATTTGGCACCAGCCAATGTGGGAAGACAGGATATTGAACTAGATGGACCACATGTCTGATCCAGTATGGCTATTCTTAACTTTATGTTCTTAAGAATCTGTGTTATTCCATTAAGATCATTCATGATAAAAGCGAATTTTCTTAAAGGACTCAATTTAATTTTCACTTCAACAAATTATCAGATTTTCTTACAAATTTTCAGAAAATTCATTCTGTACTCAATAAGTGCTGTAAACTTAGTGAGGATACACTATTTTTCATACAAAAGAGGATTTATCCCTGCTTTAAGTGGAAAACTAAACTAACTATGGAGTCACAATCAGCATTTCCATAATTATGTTCTATATTTCTTAGGTATTTCTAGTGCTACACTGTTGGAAAAGACAAAAATAAAAGTAAATTTTTGGAAATCATTTGATGGCAGAATTCAGATATGCCAATGAGAAAAGGGGTGGTCTATACAGAATGAGGGGAGGGGGGCGTGGTCAGGGGAACTGGCTCGTTCATTACTCTACCATCCTTCTCCCCCCCCCCCCCCGTGAACTGAGGCAATGCACAGTCTCGAAAAAATGGGGATAACACCCAGACAGGGATAATGAGTATGCTGATGTTTGTAAACCATGTTCCCATCCTTGGAGAATGCCAGTTTCACGCCATAATCACCTTTTAGAAAAAGCAGCGTTGAGTCTATGGGTCACCACATTAAATTCAGTAGCTTTATTTTCAGACATTCCTGATCAATTTCTACTTCTTACACAGATTTTCATTAAGCATTACTTAGATCCATGTGTATCTGATATCAAAGTAGCTTTTTTCTGGTGTAGCTTGACTGTTACAGAATCAACAAAAAAGTCAAGTTACCGGTTTGATGCGAAGCTGGTCACCCACCACTTCCAATATGGCATGTTTTCGGGATACTCTCTTGTCTGTAATCTGAAAAAAAGACAGACTGTTGAGATAAGAGCAAATTATGGCACTCATATCTTGAATCATTACAGCAAACAAGCAAACAAAAATCAAATCAAGATAAACCAATAGGCAGATTAAAAGGTTCAGTGAGTGCAGTTCATGCAGGCTGTAGGTTTCTGACTCCTTGTAAGTAGTTCCACATAACACAATTAGTTTTAAAAAAAAATTCTTTATTTGAACTAGATTAAAACATTAAAATCAAGATTTTCAGAACTGGGTGCCTGAAGTTATACTGTTTTAAATCCAGAAATGAACTTTCTAGCCTCAGTGTGGAGAAAAACTTGAGAATATGAGCCCTGCCAGCTCAAAAATTAAAAGGCAAGCAAAAAACCCCAGAATTTACCATTTGTCAAAATCTTATGATTTTTCAAGGTCTGAAAATGCTACTTAGAAGAGATAGTAATGTGTCTTGAAATGTTATAGAGTGCTGTGATTGTCTCAAAGCTACTAGCATACAGAGAGCAGGAATTCATGTTTTCTATAAAGAAAGTTTCAGGGTAACTCCAGTAAATTCCACCACCCTCACCTCAGTAGACAAACAGTTAAACCTAGAAAGAAAAGGAGGACTTGTGGCACCTTAGAGACTAACAAGTTTATTTGAGCATAAGCTTTCATGAGCTACACTTCACTTCATCAGATGCATTCAGTGGAAAATACAGTGGGGAGATTTATATACACAGAGAACATGAAACAATGAGTGTTACCATACACACTGTAACCACAGTGATCACTTAAGGTGAGCTATTACCAGCAGGAGAGCGGGGGGGGGGGACCTTTTGTAGTAATAATCAAGGTGGGCCATTTCCAGCAGTTGACAAGAACATCTGAGGAACGGGGGGGGGGGAGAGAAACATGGGGAAATAGTTTTACTTTGTATAATGACACATCCATTCCCAGTCTCCATTCAAGCCTAAGTTAATTGTATCCAGTTTGCAAATTAATTCCAATTCAGCAGTCTCTCATTGGAGTCTGTTTTTGAAGTTTATTTGTTGAAGTATTGCTACTTTTAGGTCTGTAATCGAGTGACCACAGAGATTGAAGTGTTCTCCAACTGGTTTTTGAATGTTAAAATTCTTGATGTCTGATTTGTGTCCATTTATTCTTTTACATAGAGACTGTCCAATTTGACCAATGTACATGGCAGAGGGGCATGGAAAAGAAGCCCTTGAGGAATTCCATCATGATTTCAACAATTTCCATCCCACCATCAACCTCAGCCTGGACCAGTCCACACAAGAGATCCAATTCCTGGACACTACGATGCTAATAAGTGATGGTCACATAAACACCACCCTATATCGGAAACCTACTGATCACTATTCCTACCTACATGCCTCCAGCTTTCATCCAGACCACACCACACAATCCATTGTCTACAGCCAAGCTCTACGATACAATCACATTTGCTCCAACCCCTCAGACAGAGACAAACACCTACAAGATCTCTATCAAGCATTCTTACAACTACAATACCCACCTGCTGAAGTGAAGAAAACAGATTGACAGAGCCAGAAGACTACCCAGAAGTCACCTACTACAGAACAGGCCCAACAAAGAAAATAACAGAACGCCACTAGCCGTCACCTTCAGCCCTCAACTAAAACCTCTCCAACGCATCATCAAGGATCTACAACCTATCCTGAAGGATGACCCATCACTCTCACAGATCTTGGGAGACAGGCCAGTCCTTGCTTACAGACAGTCCCCAACCTGAAGCAGATGCTCACCAGCAACCACACACCACACAATAGAACCACTAACCCAGGAACCTATCCTTGCAACAAAGCCCATTGCCACCTGTGTCCACATATCTATTCAGGGGACACCATCATAGAGCCTAATCACATCAGCCACACCATCAGAGGCTCGTTCACCTGCGCATCTACCAATGTGATATATGCCATCACGTGCCAGCAATGTCCCTCTGCCATGTACATTGGTCAAACTGGACAGTCTCTACATAAAAAAATAAATGGACACAAATCAGACGTCAAGAATTATAACATTCAAAAACCAGTTGGAGAACACTTCAATCTCTCTGGTCACTCGATTACAGATCTAAAAGTGGCAATACTTCAACAAAAAAACTTCAAAAACAGATTCCAATGAGAGACTGCTGAATTGGAATTAATTTGCAAACTGGATACAATTAACTTAGGCTTGAATAAAGAGTGGGAGTGGATGTGTCATTACACAAAGTAAAACCATTTCCCCATGTTTTTCTCCCCTTCCCCCCCCCCATGCTCCGTTCCTCAGACGTTCTTGTCAACTGCTGGAAATGGCCCACCTTGATTATTACTACAAAAAGTCCCGTCCCACCCCCGCCACTCTCCTGCTGGTAATAGCTCACCTTAAGGTGATCACTGTGGTTACAGTGTGTATGGTAATACCCATTGTTTCATGTTCTCTGTGTATATAAATCTCCACACTGTATTTTCCACTGAATGCATCCGATGAAGTGAGCTGTAGCTCACGAAAGCTTATGCTCAAATAAATTTGTTAGTCTTTAAGGTGCCACAAGTCCTCATTTTCTTTTTGCGAATACAAGACTAACACAGCTGCAACTCTGAAACCAGTTAAACCTAGAAACACTGACACAAAAACTGAAATAGAGACAGTACCTGGAAGCTTACAAAACTCAGGTAAAAAGTTATTAGTTCCTAAGAACTGGCATTACAAGAACATTTTGTGAGGAACTCGTTGTTTTAAAAAATTGAGATAATTTTTAATCCAACGTAATAGATGCTAATTCTCCTGTTTTTTCATTTGGCGCTCTAATGAGATTTTGCCACAGTCATTTGATTTAATATTATTTATTACAGTGAGAGAGCTCTCTCTTCTGTATATGCAGCAAAACTAATATTGATGGGTTAACTGGAAACCTGCTGCTATTTGCAAGGAAAGTTTTTCCTGTTCACACATTTTCTTTAAGTGTGACATTCAAGACAGCAAAAAGATCCAATTACATCTTTGTAGGAAACTGTAATTCATTTCTCTCAATGTTTATTAGGTTTAAAGATGTGTATTCAAACTGTCAGAAAACTGCTACCAGCCTTACAAGTGTATGTTGTGACCTCTAGTGAGGAACTATGTTACTTCATTTAACCAAATAAATTCATAAGAGAAAACACAGTCGCTATTTATGAGATTATTATACAAGAAAATACATCTGAAAGATTACTGAAGGTAAAACTTGTTAAATTTGATCAGTATAAATTCAATTGAAAAAATTAGACTTTTTCTCTAGTTGTAAGCACTTATTACAAACAAACATTACATGCAAAATATGAAACAAGTGCTGCAAGATCAAAGCTAGGGAAAGAAACAAAGCTTGCACAGGATAAGCATAAATGTGCTACTTCAGGACAGGGTCCTAATGTATTATCTTGAGAAGGAAGATGAAACAGTTTAGAGCGCACTGAATTGGGACATAAAAGTGTGTCACAGATGGGAGAAGGGGAATAGGTATTAGTCCAGGAGAAATTCACACCCTTAATGGCAAAAGCAGCATAAATTAAGAGGTGACACGTTGTGTGAAATGTTCCAAGCCAGAGATGGAATACAGTTAGCATGTGTATGGTGTATATATAGAAGTGTTATCATAGAATCATAGAATATCAGGGTTGGAAGGGACCTCAGGAGTTCATCTAGTCCAACCCCCTGCTCAAAGTAAGAAACAAGGTGCTGTGTGATTACTGAGAACACCCTATTAGGTCCAAGTCACTAGAACCCCATGACAATAAGAATGAGTACTGTTGTTGGACAGGAATAACAAAATTTACTATCCTTGTGAGGAATCAGAGTCCAATTCAAAACAAGATAATTAACTAGCAAAATAATCCATCAAGCTGCTATTGTGGCAAGAACAAACCCTTGATACCACAGGATCCTAATTAATGACTAATGGTCATAGACCCTTGTACACACAATAACCTCAAGGTGCTTGGAAGGTGTGCAGTAGCACATAAGCGTCCATGATTCTGCCAGACTGCCAAGCATTCTACATGCCCATCTGAGGTATGCGAATAAGAGAGAGAGAGAGAGTGTGTGTGTGTGTGTGGTGATGTGGTCCCAGGGTACGTCTGATACATGTCAGTGAGGAAGCCAAACACATGTGATCATGGGACCTGCATTGATATTTGGGATAGTCATCGTGGGGCACTTCCGTCTATTGGTAGTGGATATTATCTGAGCTGGGGTCTGCAACTTCCATGGTTTTCGCCTACAAAGTTCATAGATCTAGCCTTTATAGAAATAAAAGAACTTACACTGAGTAAGAAGATATTGTTCCAATATTTCTGATGTTCTTAGTTTTGTCAGGTGACAGAGAGAAATCAAAAGGACTCTGAGTGTCCTTTGCTATTAAGAACCTGTGGTCAATGAAACAGATAACAGTGACGAGGTGGATGAGGGAATATCTTTTATTGGACAAACTTCTGTTGGTAAGAGAAACTAGCTTTCAAGCGACACAGAGCTCTTCATCTGCAAACAACTGATAGATCAGTTACACTCTGCTGTTTGAGAAAGCTATGAACACTAACAGGTGTAAGCATTAGAATAAAAAAAAAAAAAACAGAAGCCTGGGGAGCGTAACAGAGATCCTTAATCTATAGATCCCTCCGAGCACCACTCTGATTGCTGCCCGGAGAGTGAAGGCGGGGTAAAGCAACAAAGACGCCCAAGCCAGCATGGCTCTGCAGCAATCAGGAGGTTCTGAGGGAGTAAGCTGGGAGAGTGTTCTTTCTTTTTATCAGCCAGAGGCTGTTGGTATGGCTTTCAATTTTCAAACACCCACTAGACAGAAACCAATACGAAAACTGGAGCATCTGAGCCGAGTCCACTGATAAGAATCCCAGCACCAGCCCCTCTACCAACAGTTGGGTGTGAGGGCTAGAATTCTCAGAGTGTTGCCTTTGGATCCTTCAAACTCCCCCACCACTGCCCATCTTTCCTACTGGTCTCTGGCTAGTAGGTGTCTTACATTTTTTCAGCCCTAATCCAGTTCTACAAATGAGATTTTGACATAATGGACATGATTTCATCTCTTTCCACAGAAGAACAATGTAGTTAATATGGGAAGAAGTGTTCCCACTACCAATGGCCTGCTCATATCTACTGACATTTCCAGTGCCAGAAAAAATGATCCAAATAAATCTTTCACATATCCCCACATTAAATAGGGGAAGCATTGCCTGCTAAGATCTTATCAGCAGCCTCCCCCAAGTCAAGCCTTCCTCAGCTCTTCAGAAATACAAAGATCATAGAGCAGTTAAGTCTAACATATTACAACAGCAGGTCTGGGAGCCTCATGAAGCGGTCCTCCTCCATTCTTTAGCCTTTGAAAATCAATTAAGCATGCAGACAAGCAACTAAAGCAGTTCTTATTAAAGCAAATGCTGACAATGTAAAATATATTAGAAGTCAGCTGGGAGGTATTCTATGAATTAGTAAGGATTACATTCAAGCCATAAAACATTACAAAATGAAAAAATGCCTCAGTTAAACTAAAGTCAAATATAATTCAACAGCACAGATCACAAACAGCCTAGTCGTCCAATACTGAAATACATCCCATGAAGAAGCAACATTGCCCTGTGCACAACTCTTTGAACCAGCCACAAACTCAGCTTAAAACTACATTATAGATGCTCTTAAAATACAAAAGTGAACCCAGGTGTACGAGAGAAACAACAAATGGCCATCTAATAGCAGAAAGTAACTTAAATGAGAATAATCTGACTTGCTGAAAAGGCTTCCAGTCTATGCATATGAAGACTACATAGCTTTTAAACCAGTCAGATTGCTTATGTCCCCCCACACACTTACTTTCATAACTATTTGACCCCTGTGCTGATGTCTACCTTTTCCACCCATGCAGTTTCATTTACTATGCATTAATATTGCTACAACTGCTTGATTTTCTCCAGGAAACCTTTGACGCTTGGGCAGCAGAGTTGGACAATCTGAATATGTACTTCAGGAAGTTCCCATTTATTTATTATATAGCTATATTGCTATAGAGAAGCCTAGAACAGGACAGCTTGTTGTTTTTAATGTAATGCTAATTATGCTGACTGTGAATGAGCCATCATGCCAATTAGAAAAATGCATCTGCCCTCTTCAGAGGAAGACTAGTCAAAGGGACAAATGCAAAATAATGGTTCAGTGCAAAAAACCCTAGGCTATAAAGGATATCTAAACATGAAAAAGGCCCAATTTGAATGCAACCAGAAGAATTTATTTTAAAAGGACTGGTTCCCTCCCTTCACTATACCTTTCCTACCACTACAAACAACAGCAGATGGCTTCTTTAACAGCATAAATGGGATATATCCATCCAGGTAGTTAATATGGTGCTTAGTCCTCTGGGCTGGGATTATGCAGACATGTGTCTACCTCAGAGCTGGAAAAAAAAGATGGAATGTTAAGTAATTTGGTATATTAGAATGTGTAGAACACTAAAAATTGTATTTACTTTCCACTAATTATACAGTTTCATTTTTGCATTCCACATCTAGTATGATGAATCCACACTGATCAGTTTCACAACCTTTTCTAGTCAAACTCACTTTTCTCACCTTCATGCACACTATTCTGAGTGTGGGCACTAGCATTACAGAAGAGTAAACACAGTAAACAACTGATCAAATTCTGCCCATAGTTAAATCCACTGGTTTGTATAGGGTGTAATTAAGGGCAAAAATGTATCCTACTGTTTTAAATGAGTTTAAAAATACTAACGCCATTTGTATTAGATTATCTTGAATTCTCTCCCCCAAATCTAACAGTACTTAACAGACTCATATATAAATGTGAATGCAGCCACATTTGCCACCTAGAGAAAGATACCATAGCAATTAGACACTAAGTGCTGATACGGCTGAGTGAAGTGAGTACAAGCCCTGATCTACACTGAACATTGAGACTGACATAACTATATCGTTTAGGGGTGTAAGAAAGGAACCCTTGAGCACCATAGTTAAGCCAACCTTAAGAATTCTAAGTTAAGAATTCTTCTGCTGGCCCAACTACTGCCACACGGGGATGTGGAATAACTGCATCAACAGAAAAACCCCTTTTGTAGATGTAGGACATGTCTACACTATGGTGCTAACGATGTACAGCTGTCACTGTAGCACCCTGTAACACCCATAGTGTAGACATACCTCGAACCTACCTGCAAAATAAGTTTTGTTGCAAAAGACACTGCCAATTTAAGTCACATCTTTCTGAAATGTTATTACCAACCTATTGTTACAAGTATACCTGAAGTTACTATTGAGAAAATTGACAGGTTTCAGAGTAGCAGCCATGTTAGTCTGTATTCGCAAAAAGAAAAGGACGACTTGTGGCACCTTAGAGACTAACAAATTTATTTGAGCATAAGCTTTTGTGAGCTACAGCTCACTTCATCGGATGCATATACATAGAGAACATGAAACAATGGGTGTTACCATACACACTGTAATGAGAGTGATCACTTAAGGTGAGCTATTACCAGCAGGGGGGGAATAAACTAATAAATTTGTTAGTCTCTAAGGTGCCACAAGTACTCCTTTTCTTTTTGCGAATACAGACTAACACGGCTGCTACTCTGAAACATGGGGAAATAGTTTTACTTTGTGTAATGACCCATACACTCCCAGTTCAAAAACAGGTTTCAGAGTAGCAGCCGTGTTAGTCTGTATACGCAAAAAGAAAAGGAGTACTTGTGGCACCTTAGAGACTAACAAATTTATTTGAGCATAAGCTTTCGTGAGCTACAGCTCACTTCATCGGATGCATTTGGTGGAAAAAACAGAGGGGAGATTGATATACACACACAGAGAACATGAAACAATGGATTTATCATACACATTGTAAGGAGAGTGATCACTTGAGATAAGCCATCACCAGCAGCAGGGGGGGGAAGGAGGAAAACCTTTCATGGTGACAAGCAAGGTAGGCTATTTCCAGCAGTTAACAAGAATATCTGAGGAACAGTGGGAGGTGAGGTGGGGTGGGGTGGGGGGGAGAAATAACATGGGGAAATAGTTTTACTTTGTGTAATGACTCATCCATTCCCAGTCTCTATTCAAGCCTAAATTAATTGTATCCAGTTTGCAAATTAATTCCAATTCAGCAGTCTCTCGTTGGAGTGTGTTTTTGAAGCTTTTTTGCTGAAGGATAGCCACTCTTAGGTCTGTAATCGAGTGACCAGAGAGATTGAAGTGTTCTACAACTGGTTTTTGAATGTTATAATTCTTGATGTCTGATTTGTGTCCATTTATTCTTTTACATAGAGACTGTCCAGTTTGACCAATGTACATGGCAGAGGGGCATGGAAAAGAAGCCCTTGAGGAATTCCATCATGATTTCAACAATTTCCATCCCACCATCAACCTCAGCCTGGACCAGTCCACACAAGAGATCCAATTCCTGGACACTACGGTGCTAATAAGTGATGGTCACATAAACGCCACCCTATATCGGAAACCTACTGACCACTATTCCTACCTACATGCCTCCAGCTTTCATCCAGACCACACCACACAATCCATTGTCTACAGCCAAGCTCTACGATACAATCACATTTGCTCCAACCCCTCAGACAGAGACAAACACCTACAAGATCTCTATCAAGCATTCTTACAACTACAATACCCACCTACTGAAGTGAAGAAAACAGATTGACAGAACCAGAAGAGTACCCAGAAGTCACCTACTACAGAACAGGCCCAACAAAGAAAATAACAGAAAGCCACTAGCCGTCACCTTCAGCCCTCAACTAAAACCTCTCCAACGCATCATCAGGGATCTACAACCTATCCTGAAGGACGACCCATCACTCTCACAGATCTTGGGAGACAGGCCAGTCCTTGCTTACAGACAGCCCCCCCAACCTGAAGCAAATACTCACCAGCAACCACACACCACACAACAGAACCACTAACCCAGGAACCTATCCTTGCAACAAAGCCCGTTGCCAACTCTGTCCACATATCTATTCAGGGGACACCATCATGCGGCCTAATCACATCAGCCACACTATCAGAGGCTCGTTCACCTGCGCATCTACCAACGTGATATATGCCATCATGTGCCAGCAATGCCCCTCTGCCATGTACATTGGTCAAACTGGACAGTCTCTACGTAAAAGAATGAATGGACACAAATCAGACGTCAAGAATTATAACATTCAAAAACCAGTTGGAGAACTCTTCAATCTCTCTGGTCACTCGATTACAGACCTAAGAATGGCTATCTTTTAGCAAAAAAGCTTAAAAAACAGACTCCAATGAGAGACTGCTGAATTGGAATTAATTTGCAAACTGGATACAATTAACTTAGGCTTGAATAGAGACTGGGAATGGATGAGTCATTACACAAAGTAAAACTATTTCCCCATGGTATTTCTGGCCCCCACCTCACCCCCCACTGTTCCTCAGATATTCTTCTTAACTGCTGGAAATAGCCTACCTCGCTTGTCACCATGAAAGGTTTTCCTCCTTTCCCCCCCTGCTGCTGGTGATGGCTTATCTTAAGTGATCACTCTCCTTACAGTGTGCATGATAAACCCGTTTCATGTTCTCTGTGTGTGTATATCAATCTCCCCTCTGTTTTTTCCACCAAATGCATCCGATGAAGTGAGCTGTAGCTCACGAAAGCTTATGCTCTAATAAATTTGTTAGTCTCTAAGGTGCCACAAGTACTCCTTTTCTTTTCGTTCAAAAACAGATTCCAATGACAGACTGCTGAATTGGAATTAATTTGCAAGCTGGATACAATTAACTGAGGCTTGAATAAAGATTGGGAGTGGATGGGTCATTACACAAAGTAAAACTATTTCTCCATGTTTATTCCCCCCCTCCCCCCCGTCGCACCCCCCAGGGTTCCTCAGATGTTCTTGTTAGCTGCTGGAAATGGCCCACCTTAATTATCACTACAAAAGGTTCCCCTCCCCTTCCTCCCCAACCCCGCTGTAATAGCTCATCTTAAGTGATCACTCTCGTTACAGTGTGTATGGTAACACCCATTGTTTCATGTTCTCTATGTATATAAATCTCCCCACTGTATTTTCCACTGAATGCATCTGATGAAGTGAGCTGTAGCTCACAAAAGCTTATGCTCAAATAAATTTGTTAGTCTCTAAGGTGCCACAAGTACTCCTTTTTTTAAAAAAAAAATTGAGAAAATTGTTTCACTTTAAATTTGTACACAGTGCTTCAGAGAAGAGGTGATTTTTCTGGAGGATGCCCTCTTGTACTCTATAGCAGTGTTTCCTGAATGGCGGGTTGTGGGCCAAGTGCAGAGAGGAAGCCACAGAAAGAGAGGGGGCAGGCTTGAAAAGTGAGCCTGTTCTGCTCCCACTAGCAGCTACTGCCCCACAGGGCTGAGCCTGGCTCCCCACTCCGGGCATTGTGACTTGGCACACAGATCACAGCCCCACTCAGGTTTCGCCCAGTCATCAGGACAAACCCGAGTGGTGCTGAGACCCACTGTGCCAGGTCACAACACCCAGAGCAGCAAGCCAGGCCCTGCCCTGTGGGAGTGGAACCATTGCTACGGAGTGAGTGCAAGGCAGGTTTGCTCTCCAACTTTCTCCTGGGGCAGGGCCTCCCCTCTGCACTGGGCTGGGATTAAGGTTGAAGTCAGGATAGAAGGTACTGCTACAGGGGGTCAATGCCCCCTCAGTGGGGCAATGAGGCAGTGGAGAACACCACCAGCCTATGAATTGGGCCCCACAAACATGCAAATTTGGACCCTAGGTGGATTGTGCACACACACACAAAAGAGAGAACACGCAATTGGTGAGTCACCTTTGTAAAAAATTTGGGAACCATTGCTCTAAATCTTAAGATTTCACTCAAAAAATAAATAAATAAAACAAAAAAGGAGAGGGCGTTTGCCCCTATCACTGCAAAGATACTTAATTTCACATTATTAAATTAATGGATGCAGTGAAATTGGCACCAAGAAATCTGAAAAAGGAGCTCTGAGAAAAATGTGCACTGTCCCTATACATTTCAATGGATTGGTAACTCTGAAGGCTAATGTTAAGGATGTGTTAACATTATTAGTTATTTCACTGTTGATGAAAGCACACAAGAGCCCGAGACACTATTGTGTTATTAGTCAAGTTTCCTGTAAGTGAAGTCTTCCTTTGATGTCTCAGAGCAGAGCTTAGTTTGCGTTAGCAGAAAGTTTGGGGGACTGATGTTATTCCCTCTCCCCAGTTCAACCCCTAATTTCCTCTGATTTGGGAGAGAATCAGGAGATGTTTATGCAAATAGGAAAATGAGTCAGCATCACCAACCCATATGATTTATTAGTCTCAATGTTTACAGTTTCTCTTAAAGCCCCAGCTCCTACAGTCACATTAAAGGAGAATCATCGTTTTTGTTAACACAACTTTTCTACCCTTCTGGATTATGGAGAAATGCTTGAAAGGAGCTGGAGGGCTCTGCTTCTACCTTCCCCAGCCTCTAATCCACCCTGGTCCCACAGCCTGCTGGGGATATCGGTTGGTGGCTCCTCTGTGAACCGTAAGCACAGGCTTGTACCTAGTGCAGTTCACCCCCATCCCCAACGCCTGCCCCTTTTGTGGTGTGAGGGAGAGCCTGGTGCATGCTTATCTCGAATGCGCCAGACTGCAGCCCCTATTCTGGCTCCTCCAGAACCTCCTGCTGATGATCTGGCTGCACTTTTCCCCACACCTGTTTATATTTGCACACCCTGTCCATGGCCCCACCAAGTTGCGAGACCTCCTTAATTAATCTCCTCCTGGCCCTGGCCAAGGTAGCCATCTACAACACCAGGAGGAGGATGTTAGATGAGTGGATGCTTTGCGACCCTGGGACCTATTTCCGCTCCTCCCTGATCTCATGCAGCTGGGCAGAGGTCCTCTGGATCCCTAGACAACTTTGAGGAACAGTGGGCACTGTCGGAGGTTTCTCTGCTCGGTGTCCTCCTCTGGATCCCTAGTTTTGAACCTGTGACCCTCACTCCTGACCCTGTTATTCCTTAGTTGCTCCCCCCCCCTTCATCTGGTCCCCAGGCCCAGGGGTCCCTCCCACAAGGCTGGTGGAAGGGCCCTTAGACATGGGCAGGCTTCCATCCGCCCACTCCCCGGGATTTCCCCTAAGGCCTTTCCCCAGACGGGGCTCAGCACAGGGGTCAGTGGGTGCAGTCCGCGAGCCCGGGCTATGCTGGTGGGTCTGATGACCAGATGAGGCCCTGGCCCCTTCCAGCCCCAGACACTATGACAAAGAGAAGGCGAATAAAAGCCTCCCACTGCGGATAGCTCAATGGTTTGAGCATTGGCCTGCTAAACCCAGGGTTGTGAGTTCAATCCTTGAGGGGGCCATTTGGGATCTGGGGCAAAAATTGGGGATTGGGCCTGCTTTGAGCAGGGGGTTGGACGAGATGACCTCCTGAGGTCCCTTCCAACCCTGATAGTCTATGATTCTATTCCAAATTCAGATCTGCCCCAGGCCGGGGCTGCCGACACCGGGGCCAGCTGAGGGGGATAATCGCTCCTTGTCGGAGCCTCACCCCGGGGGGCGGCCCCTTGGCCCTGCGGGGTGCGCAGCGTCCGGGCCAGCCTGGGGGGCCCCCGGGCAGGCCCGCGCCAGGCCCCCAGAGGCGGTTCCTGGGCTGGGGGCTGCAGCGGCCGTACCGGGCAGCGGGGTCAGGGAGCCCCCTCCTCCACCCCTGCCGAGGAGCCAGACTTACTCCCAGCAGGGGGCCTCTTCCCAGCACTGTCTGGCCGGGCGGCAGCGCCACCGGGCAGCCCCCGTCCGCGGGCGCTAGCTCGAAGCCCGGCATGGGCGTCGCTGGGACGGGGGCTCTCCGCCTGCGGACAGGGAGCAGGCCACGCAGGGAGGCTCCTCTCCCTTCCGTCTCCCTCTGTGCCGCGAGGCGGGGCCGGCGGCCGCTGTTTGTGTTTAAATCCCCGCACCGCCGCCCACCCCTTGGCCGGCCACCCCGGAAACGGTAGTTTCCAACTGTCACCCTCCCCGCCCGGCCGCGCTTGAGCGTCGCCGCGGGGGAACTACAAATCCCGGCGTGCACCGCCCCGCCAGGCCCCTCCCCTCCCCCCGCCGCATGCGCATTGCCTCGGCAAGCCCGTGGGCGGCGGTGTAAACAAACACGTTCGAAGGGGGGAGGCGTTTCAACCGTCAGCTGGGGGCAGCAGCGTGGGGCCAGGTAGGGGGGCGGCCTGCGGGGCTGGAGTTTCCCTCCCTCCACCTGCCTTCGCCGGGGGCGCCTGGGGGATGAGAGCTGGCTCCAGCCACGGCTTGGCCAGGCGAGCTCCCAGGCGGGGCGGGGCTCGACAACGGGCAAAGGGCGCCTGATGACTGGGCACAGGCAGGGCAGCGTCCGTCTCAGGCCTAACGCCCGGGGGCCGGGTACCCGTCGGTCTCTGGCCTAACGCCCGGGGGCGAGGCTAGCCTCGCCTTAGCCCAGCGCACTGTACAAGGGTGGAGTGATTGCTGAGTGCTGGGCAAACAAGAAGAGCACCAGTGACCCATCCCGCACGGCTTGAGGACTGGGCCAGCCTGGGCGCAAGGCATAGCCCACTGTTTAATACATGAGATAATACCTTCAAAATTAGAAAAAAGAAGACTTGTGGCCTCTCAGAGACTAACAAATTTATTTGAGCGTAAGCTTTCATGAGCTACAGCTCACTTCATCGGATGTGTTAACTTGATGAAAGTTAACTCCAGGTATTACGTAATGGAGATCAGTGATAACGGCATGTAACCAGCTACGTGTCAGGCTGTTTAGTGACCACTGTACTTCCTCACCCCCAGGGTTACTCATGGTGGATGTATTGAGGCCTTAAATTATGCAGAAAGCCTCAAAGAAGAACAAACAGGCAGCTGCTTCGTGTAAAGAGCTGACCATCCTTCCATCAGCCAAAAAAAAAGAAGAAAGTCGGGAGGACTTTGTGGAGCTGCTGCCTCCAGAAGTCAGTTTTAAAATATTCAGTGAATTGGATATTCAGAGCTTATGCAAAGCTGCAATGACATGCAAGAGCTGGAATCGTGCAATTGAGAATAGTGACCATTTGTGGAAACATCACTGTTTAACTGTAAGAGCTGTCTGTCAGCGAGAGATAGACTGTGATAGAGGAAATGGATATTCATGGAAGGTAAATTTAAGAACATGGACTGTCTAGCTTTGGGAAACTGGATAGGTTTTGGGATGAGTATTAAGATATGTCAGGTTCTCTCCTGATCAGTATTTCTGATCCATCCAAGGTCAAGAGCAACTCAAAGTTGTTACCATCTAATAGTTACAGCCAGTGAGGTCTCAGGGCTTGTTTACACTACAAAATTAAGTTGACCTAAGTCAAAGTACAGCCACCACAGTAATTAAAAGAGGAAGTTCACATCCACACTTGCTCCTTCACTCAGCCGGAGTGTTTCCACCAACTGAAGTGGGGCATTATAGGACACAGATCCGGAGCCTACCAGCCCAAGCTGTCAGTGGGGTGCAGGGCTCACCTGGCACCCAGCTGTCAGCACCAGGTCTCGGGGACCCCAGCTGCAAGCCAGCTCCCACAGCTGACAGCTCAGGCTATCACCATCAGAGAGTAGAAGGACTCCAGCTGACAGCCCCCACTTGGGGCTGACAGCCAACAGGCCATGTCAGTTGATCACTGTCTAACTGCATCAACATAAGCGGTACACCTCTCATGGAGGTGGAGTTATGTCAGCGTAGCAGGTGACTTACTTCGTCAGAAGCAACATTCTAATGTAGACACTGAAATAATTAGGTCATAATAAGCCACCTTGTATCAACCTAACTCTGTAGTGTAGACCAGGCCGTAGTGAAATAGTATCACAAACACCATCACAACTGGCAGTCTGTGCAGAAATGCCAAAAAATAAGAGTACCATAGAGACAATGAACTACCTGATCCTTGAGAAGTGATCAGTCCAGCTCTGGAATGAAATACATTGAGAAAGAGACAAAGTTTTACATACACGTTCCCCATAATTTTATTTCAGTGAAATATTGTTGGCAGAGAAGGGGTTCCTGGAATTGCTGATTTAGAGAGGTTTTTGCCCCTACACATCTCTTAAGCCAGATACGGGTAGTGGTCAAAGAACCAGCTGCTTTAGAACCCCCTTACCCAGCGCTATTGCAGCTGCTACTCAAAACAGTGAGGAGGAGCTGAACGTGTTGAGTGAAATCCTATTGAGGAATAGAGAAAGCATAAACTCTGGCAAGTTAAGTGTTAAAATATAATTAGGAAGGCCAAAAAAGAATTTGAAGAACAGCCAGTGAAAGACTCAAAGTAACAACAAAAACATTTTTAAGTACATCAGAAGCAGGAAGCCTGCTAAACAACCAGTGGGGCCAGATTTCCAAACTTGAGCCATTCTTTTTAGGTGACAAATCTGAAGAATGTCCCAGACTGAGGTATAAGCTTTCGTGGGTAAAAAAACCACTTCTTCAGATGCATCTTACCCACGAAAGCTTATGCCCAAATAAATCTGTTAGTCTTTAAGGTGCCACCAGACTCCTTGTTTTTGTGGATACAGACTAACATGGCTACCCCCAGACTGAGGTGTCATTAGAGGAGGTTTTGGAACAAGTTAATAAATTAAACAGTAATAAGTCTCCAGGACCAGATGGTATTCACCCAATAGTTCAGAAGAAACTAAAATATGAAGTTACAGAACTACTAAACTTATCATTTAAATCAGTTTCTGTACCAGATGACTGGAGGACAGCTAATGTGATGCTAATTTAAAAAAAAAAAAAGGGTCCCAGAGGCAATCCTGGCAATTATGGGTCAGTAAGCCTAACTTCAGTACCAGGCAAATTGGCTGAAACTATAGTAAAGAAAAGAATTATCAGACACATAGATGAACATGATTTGTTGGGGGAAGAGTCTATAAAAACTGTTAAGGGAAATCATGCCTCAGCAATCTGCTAGAATTCTTTGAGGGACTCAACAAGCATGTGGACAAGGGTGATCCAGTGGATATAGTGTACTGAGATCTTCAGAAAGTCTTTGACAAGGTTCCTCACCAAAGGCTCTTGAGCAAAGTAAGCTCTCCTAGGTAAGGTCCTACCAGATTCACAGTCCAATTTGGTCATTGGTGATAGGATTTTTAAAATTGTAAATTTCATGATTTCAGCTTTTTAAATCTGAAATGTCATGGTGTTGTAATTGTAGGGGTACTGACCCAAAAAGGAGTTGTGGGGGGTTACAAGTTTATTGTAGGGGGGGTTGCTGTACTGCTACCCATACTTCTGTACTGGTGCTGGCAGCAGTGCTGCCTTCAGAGCTAGACAGCTGGAGAGCAGCAGCTGCTAGTCGGGAGCCCAGCTCTGAAGGCAGTGCCGCTGCCAGGAGCAGCATAGAAGTAAGGATGACATGGTATGGTATTGCCATCTTTACTTCTGCGCTGCTGCTTGCAGAGCTGGGCCATCAATCAGTAGCTGCCTCTCTCCGGCCACCCAACTATGAAGGAAGCAATGCAGAAGTAAAAATAGCATGGTATGGTATTGCCACCCTTACTTCTGCACTGCTGCTGGCAAGGTACTGCCTTCAGAGCTGGGCACCTGGCCAACAGCTGCCACTCTCCAGCCATCCAGGTCTGAAGACAGCACAGAAGTAAGGGTGGCAATACCTCAGACTCCTTAAAATAACCTTGTGACCCCCCCCCATTTGAGAAATGCTGGCCTCCCCCATGAAATCTGTATAGTATAGGGTAAAAACACACAAAAGACTAGATTTCACAGTCTGTGATGCATTTTTCATGGCTATGAATTTGGTAGAACCCTACTCATGGGATAAGAAGGTCCACTCCTGGATCAGTAACTGGTTAAAAGATAGGAAACAAAGGGTAGGAATAAATGGTCAGTTTTCAGAATGGAGAGAGGTAAATAGTGGTGTCCCCCCAGGGTCGGTACTGCAACCAGTAATGTTCAACATATTCATAAATGAGCTGGGTAAACAGTGAGGTGGTAAAATTTGTAGATGATACAAAATTACTCAAGGTAGTTAAGTCCCAGGCAAACTGCGAAGAGCTACAAAAGGATCTCACGAAACTAGGTGACGTGGCAACAAAATGGCAGATGACATTCAATGTAGATAATGCAAAGAAATGCACCCTGGAAATCCCAACTATACATATAAAATAATGGGATCTAAATTAGCTGTTACCACTCAAGAGAGAGATCTTGGAGCCATTGTGGATAGTTCTCTGAAAACATCCACTCAATGTGCAGCTATCAAGAAAGTTAACAAAATGTTGGGAATAATTAGGAAAGGGGATAGATAATAAGAAAATATATTGCTTCTGTATAAATCCATGATATGCCCACATTTTGAATACTGCGTGCAGGTGTGTCCCCCCATCTCAAAAAAGATATATTGGAATTGGAAAAAGTACAGAAAAGAGCATCAAACATGATTGGGGTGTGGAACAGTTTCCATATGAGGAGAGATTAATAAAATGGATTTTTCAGCTTGGAAAAGAGACGGCTACGGATATGATAGAAGTCTAGAAAAACATGGCTGGTGTGGAGAAATTAAATAAGAGTAAATAACACCTTCTCATATCTAACACAAGAACTCAGGGTCATCAAATGAAATTAATAGGCAGCAAATTTAAAACAAACAAAAGGAAGTATTTCTTCACACAACACACAACCTGTGGAACTTTTTACCAGAGGATGTTGTGAAGGCCAAGACTATAACAGGGTTCAAAAAGAACTAGATACATTCATGGAGGATAACCATTGATGGACCTATTAGCCAGGATGGGCAGGGATTCAAAACCATGCTCTGAAGTTTCCCTAGCCTCTGCTAGGTGACAGGATGGATCACTTGATGATTACCTGTTCTGTTCATTCCCTCTGAAGCACCTGGCACTGGCCACTGTCAGAAGACAGGCTACTGGGCTAGATGGACCACTGGTCTAACCCAGTATGTCTGTTTTTATGACAGCTATCATAGAATATCAGGGTTGGAAGGGACCTCAGGAGGTCATCTAGTCTAACCCCTTGCTCAAAGCAGGACCAATCCCCAATTTTTAGCCCAGATCCCTAAATGGTGCCATCAAGGATTGAACTCACAACACTGTGTTTAGCAGGCCAATGCTCTAACCACTGAGCTATCCCTCCCCCCTATAGCTTGCAAGACTTAGCAGATCAGAGAGGGAATGGATTCAGAAATTGCAACTACCACTCTGAACCAGCACTAGTTTGAAAGAAAGTAAGATACAGCCACCTCTTTTGGGGTTTTAAGTCTACCTCTGCATAAATCACTGGTCAGTGGAACTCACAGTTACACAGTTTCAGACTCATTTCCTCTCTGAGGAAGTGTTTTAGTTGTTCAGTTTGAGTCAAGAGCTCATAAGGAGGCAGGGCTGTGAGCGGATGGAGTACTCATGCTGCTCTGAAGATGGTAGACACGCTGAAATCCAAACTCAACACCTTCCTGGCATCTGACTTCATTAACAAAGCAAATAACACAAATCCGAGTCCAGTCTTTCTCTGGTTATATGGCCATTTCCAAGTCTCCTCCCATAGGTCTTCTCTACCGTAGATCCCTCTCCCAGACAGCCACTTCTACCTCCTTATATCCAGGGTTGAGGTAACAAGCTATATGTGTCAATAAGTTAGTACCTGCATGAGCACGGAACATCAACAGAGAAATCCAACCACCCTGTTGCATGAGCACACAAGAGAGTTTGGATTATTTGGGGGCCTGCAGGATAGGGAAGAGAAATAGAAAGATTTTTTAGAAGTTTTACTTTAGGATAGGGATTTAGCCTGAAAGGGTGGGGATGAGAGGCAGAAGATTTGAGAAGTGAGAATGATGCTCATATTACACAGAAAAATGTGAAGTTAAAGCCCTGGTCCACTAGAGGGCATTTGTACACCTATGTATTGCATTGAGGTCCCAGACACCCAAATGTGTTATCATGCAGATGCTTCTTCTGGTGTAAATCTTGAGTTCTCCCAACTTCCAATGTTTATATTGACTTCTGCTTAATTTATTCAACTTTTTCAAGGTTTTTTAACTATTTACTCTGTATCAGGTCACTCTACTGAGAAACTACTGGAAGAGCAAAGTGAAGCATGAATGGCTGAGTGGAAAATATAGCAACATTCACTCACGCTGTGGTTTACCAGAAAAAAGCATGTATCCCATGGATGCTGATACATGGGGAGAAATACTGGAAGCAGAACTGGAAAGATAAGAAACCAGACATGGATCTTAAATAGCAAGAAATAGCACAGAACTGACTGTTTTTACTGTAAATATTTAGCCATTCACACCAGTGACATTTGCAAATATGTAGTAGAAACTTCATTGGAAAAAATGTATAAATACAGAGTTTATTTTTATTTTGCACTTTATCAGAACAGCTTCTTGTAAAAACCCTAAATGAGATATAAACTATACAATGTAATTATTTTTAAACATCTTCAGTACTGTTAAACAGATGTTAAGTCCTGGATTGACTTTTCATTATGCACTTTTTGAAAAAATGGAAAAAACATTTACAGGTTTGTTTGGTTTTTTTACTTGAAATTCATATGAAGCAGAAACCTGCAACAGTGAAGAGTCCACTAGAGTGAAAAATCACCACAGGCATGGGAAATGGAGGGGATTGACTACAGTATAAGCATCAAAGCTACTGGGTATGAACTCCTTCAGTCTGGCCTTCTTTACCATCAGGTTCTACTTGAAGTACGGTTACAGTCAGAAGAGTGACTGAAGTAGTGCCTCCTTCTTACTCCCCTGACCTGCTCCTAGTGTGTAATTCAGTCACAGAAACAAAAATCAGCAGTTTTATTTTTTACTAGTGCAGAAACTACTATGAGTAACTGAGCTGGATTTACTCTGACTTAATTCAGGTTACAGGGTCCCCCCCAGTGCCATTTTAACATTAATTTTTATAGTAGAACTCTCCTTGAAATGGAAATAAGGGTTAAGTTTCCCCAATAAACCTCTTTAAGCCTAGAGTTGAAACTCCACATACAATAGGAAGGGAATTCAGTCATCCTCTTACCCTCACCCAGCCTCCAGCTAGTTGACATCACTTCCTCTTTGCTCCTGGGGCAAAGAGATTTCTACATATCACTTTACTTTTGACTGCTTGAATCCAGCCTTTGTAATAAGGGGAAGTGTTAGAGAACTCTTTGGGGAAGAGAAAAGCAAGGAGGTCAGAGGACATTGTACAGGTGGGTTCAGGAAAAGGGTAGATGAATTCATGGAAGGGAAGCCATAGTAGGAGAATGGAAAACAAAAGGGATTGCACAGAAGAGCAGTGAGGAGCAAGCAGTAGCTTGGTGCAGTAAACCACCTCCTCTTAAGCTCATTTTGTAGGCCTGGTCTATACACAGTTTTTGTACTGATATAAAACTTGATTTTTTTTTAACTGAAATAGTTCACTTGTCACAACCTCTACTGTAGGTGCTTATAATTGGATCCACACTGGGGGCATACTAAGTTACATAGGTTTTAAACCGGTAGAATGGTGTTTAGACAAGTCCTAACAAAGCATCTTTCATACAAAGTATTGTAAAATGTTTTACAATGAGAACCAAGCAAACTGATGGGTGAGGTTTAAGAGCGGTTAGCTCAGAAAGAAAAGAAGAGAGCTGGACAGAGAACCTAATATAGAGAGGAGGCAATAGTGAGTTAGGGTTAGAATCGGGGTGAGGGTTAGTGGTTAGAGTAAGGGTTAGGGTTTGAGATAGGGTTAGAGTTCATATGAGCATTAGTGAGAGGGTTAGAGGTTAGAGTGAGCGTTAGGAGTTAGGGTTAGTGTGAGGCTTAGGGTTTGGGTTATGGTTAGAGTTAAGGGTTAGGGTTTTTAGCTAGGGTTAGATTGAGGGTTAGGGTTAGTGGTTTGGAGTTAGGGTGAGGGTTAGGATGAGATGGGTTAGTGTTAGCTTTAGGGTTAGGATTAAAGTTAGGGTGAGGTTGAGTATTAGGGTGAGGGTTAGAGGTTAGAGTTATGGGTTAGGGTTAATGTGAGGGTGAGAGGTTTGGGTATTAGGGTTAGGTTTAGGGGTGAGGGAAAGGGAGAGTTTGTGTGTTAGGGTTAGGGTTTGTGGGGGGGTTAGGGGTTAGTGTTAGGTTTAGGGGAAAGGGCTAGGGTTAAATTTAGAGTGAGGGTTAGGATTAGAGTTAGGGATTAGGGTTGAGTTAAGATTAGGGGTTAGGGTGAGGTTAACGGTTAGGGTTAGGGTGAGGTTGAATGTTAGCATTTAGGGTTAGGGTTTGGGTAAGGTTAGAGTTAGGACTGAGGGTGAGGGTTAGAGATTATGGTTAGGGTGAAGTTGAGAGTTAGGGTTAAGGGCTTGGGTTAGGCTTTAGGGTGAGGGTTAGACTTAATGTTAGTTTAGGGGTTAGGATTAGGGTTAGGTTTAGGGGTTAGGATGAGGGTCAAGGTTAGGATTTGGGTTAGTGGTTATGGTAAGGCTGAGGGTTAGGTTTAGGATGAGGGTGAAGTTTAGGGTTAAGGTTAGGGTTATGGTTAGAATAAGCGTGAGGGTGAGTGTTAGAGGTTAGGGTCATGGGTTAGGGTGAGGGTAGAGGTTAGGGTTAGGATTAGAGTTAGGGATTGGGGTAGGGTTAGGGTTAGAGTTTAGGGTGAGGGTTTGGATTAGGGTTAGAGTTTTGGGTAGAGTTAAGGTTGGGGTGCAGGTGAGGTTTAGGATGCGGGTTATGGTTAGAATAAGGGTTAAAGTTAGGATGAGTTTCAGGGTTAGGGTTAGGATTAGAGTTATGTTTAGGGTGAGGTGGAGGGTTAGGCATTCACTCTCTTGCGACGTTTCTGATCTCTATCCCCAGCTTCAGTGCAGAGTCATCCCTGTGTGCAATGGGGTCAGGGCTCAATTCTGCTCCCTCCTCCCTGGGTTCAATCCACAGTGACCCTCCCTCTGTCTGGGGTCTGTTCTCAGCTCATGTGACTCCTGGGGCTCCCCTCAGAGATGGATCCAGCTGCCGGCTGAGCTGAGCATCCCTGAATCCCCTTCCCCTTCGAGTGTTCTTATATGGATCCTGAGTTGGAAGTTGGGTTTGGGGTGGGGCAGCTCCTCCCACTGAGAGGCCCAGAGATGTTGGGTGGGGCAGGGAGTTAGGTGGGAAACAGGTACAGGGCAGGGTCCTGAGACACTGAGAACTGCACAGCCCCAGTGCCTGGTGCACCTGCCCTTGCGTTGCTCAACCCAGTATTTCCCCAAGGATGGGAATAGAACCCAGGAGTTCTGGTCCCAGCCCCGCTGCTCTAACCACTAGATACCACTCCCCTCCAGAGACAGGGATAGAACCCAGAAGTCTGGGCTCCCAGACTCTCTAACCCCAGTGAATCTATCCCCTTACTGGATGCCTTGGGTACCCCATAATCACAACCCCCGGCCCCAGCCAGTTCCCCTCAGAGATGGGTTCCCTGACCAAGTCCCTGGATATCACGAGGGGCAGCAACCCAGCCAGGGTAGGGGCAGGCCTGGCTTCTGGAGATGCCCATGTCCAACCAAGTCAGTGGGAGCTGTGTCCTGCCCCTCCTACCCCCAGGAACACCTGAGTCTTAGGGTCTGGGGGAAAGGCAAGGTCTGGAGAGGACGTGCGGCACAGTCGTCTCTCCTGGGTGTGTCCCCTGCCCCTACAGTGTGTGTGTGTGTGTGAGAGAGAGAGAGAGTCGGAGTGTGTGTGTGCAGTGTATATCAATGTGTGTGTGCTCAATGTGTATGAGCAGTGGGCACGTGTGTGTGTGTGTGTGTGTGTGTGCAAAGTGCAAGGGTATGCACCTGGGTGCGGAGTGTGTTCAGGTATGTGCTCTGTCAGCGTGTGCGTGTCACTCTGTGCTCCGGGGTGAATTTGGCCCTGTGTGTGTCTGATCTGGGGCTTTCTCATGAGCTGATCTCGTCACAATCTGATCCCCAGGTGTGTCCTATAGGAGTAGGGGTGGCCTGGGCCCAGGGGGATCTGGGGCAGGCTGCATTGTCTGAGCGGAGAGGGATCCGAGGCAGGCCGGGCCCAGAGGGATCCCATTCACCCTGCAGTGTCCACTGGTGCTCATGGGCTTGGGGTTTGACACCACCACAGTCCTGGTGCAGGTCCAGATCTGGCCCTAATGGGGCTGCCCACAACCCCGTTAGCCTAGATCGGTCAGCCCCACCCCCATCCCAGGCAGGGAGTGAGGCCCCAGTGCCCGTCCCACTCTGCCCAGCCCCTCTGGCTCCCCAGGTGTCGGTTGGTGTTTGAGCCATTGCTAGATCCCTCCCTGTGGTCTGGGGCCAGCTGCTCTCCCCAGGACATAGGGGGGACAGGACCCTACCCACGCAGGGGCATTTTCACAACCCTGGGGCCCATGGGCTGAGGCTGGAGAAACTGGCAGAGGGACGGGGCTGGGGGTGATGTGACTGTAGGAGGGAAAATTTTCCACCCAAGGTGCTTTAGAGCTGAGGGAGGTGATGGGAAATGTCCCGACAGAATGTGCCTGGGTGCAGAGCTATGTGACCTGGCACGATGAAGGCACCTGCCAGGGGCTTCTCGCATCTCCCCGTTCTCCCCCCAAGCTTGGTGTGTGTCCCCCATTCTACTTCAGGGTCCCCTGCAACTCCCCACAATCTCTTTCCAGCCAGGGTCTCCATGTGCCCCCCATTGCCCTCTCCCCAAATCAGGGTCCCCAAACCCCCTCATGCCAGGGGCTGTGTTAACATCAGTTCCCACTTTGCCCCATGCCAGGGGGTGCCCAGGGCTGTGAGTCACCTCCTGCCCTTAGCGGGAGGGTCTGTGCCAGCCGGGGGCAGCTCCCCGACTCCACCAGGCACAGGTGACACAAACCCTCCCCTATTGGCCACACGGACACCGTTGTCCCTCTGCAGGGTGAGCAGAAGCCAGAAGCCGGGCCTGGTTGGCAGGGGATAGATCACATGATAATTGCCCTGGTCTGTCCATTCCACCTGAACCATCTGGTAGCAGCCGCTATCAGAGACAGGCCACTGGCCTGTTGGTCAGACCCAGGATGGCTTCGTTCTTCTGGAGCAACAGGCACACGCCAATCCCCGAGCATCCCCCTGTGGTGCCTGGTCCTGGCTCCACAGCACACACTGCATTCACAGACCCGCTGCTGGCAGAGGGACAGGGCCCCCCAGCTCGCCAGTCACTGAGCCCCGGTGACCGACCACCGGTCACCGACCCTCGGACGCACAGCACTGGCATGGGTTACACTAAAATCCAGGGGAAGTTTATTTAACAGCGATTTGGGAAGTCCCAAGGAAAAGTACTGAAAGCAAATAGCTACATGGGAACTAAACCCAGAGCCCACCTGGTAGAGTCATGAGTGAGCTATGAGGACACTTTCCTGGCTAAGGAAATTTCCCACCCTCAGCCTTTGCAGTGATGTCCATCCACGCTGTCTGGGAGCCTCCTTTCAGAGACAGGACAAGCTGAGTTTTGTCTCCTCGGGGAAGGGTGTGTGTCAGTTCCCCCGTGACACCCCTTGACCCCACTGTCAATACCCTAAACAGGACACCCCTTCCCCTGCTGGCAGGACCATATTTAGGGGGGTGCCAGGCCTGGGACATAAATGCCAAGTTTCTAATCTGCCAGGGGGTGATCCACCCTGGCTTTGCCCAGGTCCCGCCCCCACTCCACCCCTTCCCCCAAGGCACCACCCCTGCCCTACTTCTTCCCACCCCAGCTCCACCCCGTGTATTCCCCACCTCTTCCTGCCCAGTTCTGCCCCCTCCCCCTAGTGCGCTGCACCCTCGTTCCTCTCCTCTCCCCCCAGCACCTCCTGACGCCACAAAACATCTGATCCTCAGCAGGCGCTGAGAGGGAGAGGGAGGCGCTGATTGATGGGGCCTGCTGGCAAGCAGGAGGCACTGGGGGGAGGGGGAGGTTCTGCTGGGGGCTCCTCCTCACTCCCCACCCGCCTGCCCACCTGCCGCTCACCTCCCCATTCGCCTCCTCACCCTGCTCACCTGCCTGCCTCCTGCCTCACCTTCTGCCCCCTCACAATTTTATAGAAGCACAGGGCCCCCCCAGAGCACAAGGCCCAGGGCGGCAGCCCCAATTCTCCATACCCAAAGGATGGCTCTGCCTGTACAATTTGTTTCTTCCTGGAGCTTTTCCTTGTGACTTCACACCCCATGGCTCAGCATCAGGCTCAGCCAGGCTAATAGGTCCCATTGAGAGCCCTAAAATGCCCCCAGCCCTCCAAACACATGGGCTCATTCTGCATTGGCAGGAAAGTGTTTTATTGCAGGAAGCAGCAAGGAAACAAAACTCAGTGACAGCTTCCAGTCCCCCACCCCGGGACAATCTTCTCCCGATGACATGTCCCTGATACCCCATGGATGTGGACAGGGGAGGAGGAGACTGAACTGTATGATGGGCACCCAGAAAGGCAGCCACTGGGCTCAGGCTGATGGTGTCAGTGCCAGCTGGAGGGCTGGGCACCTAGATTTTCACTCATGTGGATGGGAACTGAGCACCCAGCATGGGAAATCCCCCCCAAGCCCCAAGCTGCCAGCCTGTGGGTTGAGGGGAGACGCTGAATGTCCCTGTGGAGAGTCATGGCAGACACTGCCCAGGAGGGCCAGGGATGGGGCAGAGAGCCCCAAGAGACAGGGAGCTGCTCAGGAGCGAAAGCGGGGAACAGAGGACTCCCTGCTCCCAGACCATGGCCAGTGCCTGGCCTCTACAGGATTCTGTCAAAGCGCATGGGCCTTCCTTGGCTGCAGGTCACATGGATCCTGCTGGTCTGGGCTCTTCCTTGGTACCTACAACACCCCAGACAGGAGCCAGGCACCACACGGCAGATTGTCATGGGGTAGGCTGCATTACTCTCACAGTGGTGACATCTGTCACACATCACACCATGGCCACAGATGGCTTGGAGCCGGCTGGCGGGGGTGAGGATGAAGGTTTGGGTGGGTTTTCAGAAAGGGCTAGTCAGGTTCCGGTGTGGCATCAGGAGGTTGTAGCACCAATGGTCATTGGTGGCACTGGTGTTGGGGAAATCAACATGTTCTCTCATGAACCGCTCAGAGGTGTCACGTGGTCTGAACTGGGCCAGGCCGGTGGCCAGCAGGATGAGGATCAGAAAAAGCAAGGGGCAGGGTCCGCTCAGGGCCATAGCCGTATCTGTCACTGGATAGACCTGCAGTGGGGAGAGGGAGGAGATGGATGCACACAGCGCAGGGTGAGGATCTGCCTCCTTCATGAAACCTCCTGAGCCCAAACGCCTCCCCCTGCCAGCCCATTCTACCCCTAAAGCCTCATTACTCTGACTGAGATTAGGGCCCCCATTGTGCCAGGCACTGCACAGTTCCTGATCAATATCAGGGCCCCATTCTGCACGGTTCTGTACATACCCTGATTGAGATCAGGGCCCCATTGTGCCAGGTGCTCCACAGAGCCTGACTGAATTCAGGGCCCCATTGTTCTGGACTTTACACAGACCCAGACTGAGTTCAGAGCCCCCTTTGTGGCAGCTGCTGCCCAGACCCCAACCGAGATCAGGACCCCATTGTGCCGGGTGCTGCACAGACCCTGACTGAGATAAGGTCCCCATTGTGCCGGGTGCTGCAGGAACCCTGACAGAAATCAGGTCCCCGTTGTGCTGGGAGCTGCACAGACCCCAACCGAGATCAGGGCCTCCATTGTTTTTAAAGCAAAGCACATTCTAAGTTGATCTTAACACTTTCAGTGCCCTTACAAACTTAGATGCATCTCATCATAGGCTGGCTGGTTTCCCTTAAGCCAGGCTCTCCACTTTGATGAGTGCGTCAGTTGCTTGGTGTCTGTGTCTGCAGATGGAGTGGAAGAGAGAAAGCATGGCTAACGTCGCTCCCTTTTATCATGTTCTTTCTTCCCTCTTGGCTTTGCCGCCCCCCTTCAGTTGGCTTTGCACACACACCCCCGATGGTTGCCCTTTTCTGTACTTTTTAGGGTGACCAGATAGCAAGTGTGAAAAATCAGGTCAGGAGGTGGGGGGTAATAGGTGCCTATTTTAAAAAAATCCCCAAATACAGTGACTGTCCCTATAAAATTGGGACATCTGGTCACCCTAGTACCTTTTTCAATTCCAATATATCTTTTTGAGACGTGGAGACCAGCTCCAGTATTCAAGATGTGAGCATACCATGGATTTATAGAGAGGCAATATTACATTTCTGTCTTATTATCTATCCCTTTTCTAATGATTTCCCAACATTTTGTTCGCTTTTTTGTCTGTCGCTGCACATTGAGTGGATGTTTTCAGAGAACTATCCACAATGACTCCAAGATCTCTTTCTTAAGTTGTAAGAGCTAATTTAGACCCCATCATTTTAGATGTAGAGCTGAGATCATGGTTTTCAGTGTGCATTACTTTGCATTTATCAACACTGAATTTCATCTGCCATTGTTGCCCAGTCACCCAGTTTGGTGAGATCCCTTTGTCACACTTTGCAGACTCTTTTGGACTTAACTAACTTGAGTTGGTTTGTATCATCTACAAATATTGCCACCTTGCTGTTTACCCCTTTTTCCAGATCACTTAGAAGTATGTTGAACAGTTCTGGTCCCAGTACAGACCCCAGGGGGACACCACTATTTACCTCTCTCCATTCTGAAAACTGACCATTTAGTCAGACCCTTTCTTTCTTGCCTTTTAACCAGTTACCTATCCCAGAGAGGACCTTTCATCTTATCCCATTTTGCTTCAGAGCCTTTGGTGAGGGACCCTGTCAAAGGCTTTCTGAAAATTTAAGTACATTATATCCACTGGATCACCTTTATCCATATTCTAGTAGATTCGTGAGGCATGATTTCTCTTTATAAAAACCATGGTCACTCTTCCCCAACAAATTGTGTTTATCTATGTGTCTAATAATTCTGCTCTTTACTATAATTTCACCCAATTTGCCTGGTAGTGAAGTTAGCCTTAGTGGCCTGTAATTGCCAGGAGCATCTCTGGAGCCTTTATTAAACATTGGTGTCATATTAGCTATCCTCCAGTCATCAGGTACCGAAGCTGATTTAAATGACAGGTTACATACCACAGTTAGTTAGTAGTACTGCAATTTCACATTTGAGTTTCTTCAGAACTCTTGGGTGAATACCATCTGTTTCTGGTGACTTATTGCTGTTTAATTTATCAATTTGTTCCAAAACCTCCTTACTGGTCTTTACTGAATACAGTCAAGTCATGATGAGTGGCCCCAGAGCAACCACGAACATCCAGTCTAGTGATCAGTTCATTTTTTTCCACCACAAAGAGGCCCACAATAGAGTCACCCCTAGTTGGGTACAAAAGCTGGTCTCATGTAAAGCGCCACCCCACCCATCATTTTTACCCTCTCTCCCCTACCTCAATGGCTTGTAACCAGCGACACTAACATTCCAGTTAGACGCATCGTCCCATCGGCTTTCCCCATTTCCCCTCCCCATGGATAATTTCCAACTCCTCTTCCTTATTGCCCAGATGGCAGTGCCCAGAGCAGTGTTGCTTCCCTTCACGAGTGAGATCTTGCAGGGCACATACATACCGCATCACAGCATTCCCCTGAGTCCACACTTGGGTTACTGCAGGACGGGTTATCTGTAAGCCAGGGAGAGACTCCATCTCACGTGTCCCTTTCTTCCCTCCATTGGAAGGTGCTGGGGGAGAAAGAGAACGTGTCTCCAGGGCTGAGGCAGAATGGGATTGCTGGTATTGCAGCATGCTCTCCAGAAACCCTCAAGCCTTCCCTATCAACTCCACAGCATCAGAACAAGAGATCCTGGATTGGAACAAGGGAAAGGCCTGTTTTCCACAGAATCCTTCCCTCAGGCCTGGAACATTTAGAGGCAAAATCCCTGTGGGAGTGAATGTTGCTCTAAAAAGAGAGGCCAAGGGGTGTGCAGCTTCTTGACAACACCACACAAAGTGATCTGTTTGTAGAGATGCATAAAGCCCTGCACCGATTTTTCTGAGAGGATTCCCCCGAGCAGTTGGGGGAGGCAGAACCTTATTCCTCACCTTTCGTGACAGGGCTGTGTGAGAGCTTGTAGAGAGCCAGATGCAGCTTTCTAGAGGGTTAATTCAGAAATTCCCGATGGAATCTAGGGGCCGCAGCCTATAGCAGGAAGGAGCCAGGTGGTTGTTGGAGTGACTCAGGGGAATGCTATGGGATGGATCTCTGATCACCTCTTCACTCTGCTTCTTCCCACACCCACCTTTGGGGTAAGTCCATCACCTCCTTCTTAGTGCGTGTGGGCTGGAAACCAGATACGGTTGTAGAGAGGTTGCCCACTCAGTCTATGCACAGGAGGATCCATTGCTGATCACGTCCTCCTGCTTGTCGCAGCCCAGAGGAATGCATGACACTGAGCCTGGACTCTGTGACTGCATTAGTCACCAACAGGGGAGTGTGGCAGGAGAGGACACATAACATGTCTACAAATAGTTTTTTCTGGACTGCTGAGGTGCGGGGAGAGAGGCCAGATTCCATCTGGCTCCGTAGGACTCTGAGGAAGCTCTGGGATCTGGAGAGAAGTCTCTGGATCCTCAGGATGTGCAGGTTTGGAGACATGTGGCTCCTACCTAGTCCAAAGCAATCTGCCGTGCTCCCCCACAAGAGCCATATTAACAGGCAACACTGCAAGTGACCCCCATGCCTCTCTATTTCCTTGGCCACATATACCATGTCCTTTTTCTGGTGGCTAGTCCAGAAAAAGAGGACAAGAGCTCACTACTGCTACCACCTCAGGGATTTGTTGAGTTGAGATCATCTGGTAGAAGCATGCAATAGTGACAGAATCTGGGACTTCAAGCCCCTAGAGTGACCTCTTACTTTTATAGACCTGCCCTTTCATCATACAAGGCGATTTTAAAGTTTAGTGTGATAGGAAAGAGACCCATTTTCAACCCTTCACCACACAAGAGAAAGCCTGCAGTATTCATCATTAACTATTTATTTCTACTTTCCTGGCTCTCAAACTGCTTTTCTGCCCTACTGCCACCAGCCACCCTTCGAGTTCTCCCTCTTCTCTCCCCAGCTCTGCTCACTTGATTGCAGCAACTCAGCGGATGGTCCAGCTTTTCTATTTCACTTCCATTCTTCTTCTTCTTCTGACCTACTGGTCAGAGCCAGAGTCCACACTCACATGACAGGAGTCGAGAGTCAGCTGGGACAGGATACTGGAAGATCAGAAGCATAAGACAAACTTGCGATCTCAACCACAAATCAGATGCCAGGAAATCAAGCCAGGGAAGCAGCAGAAGTAACAGGCAACACGCGGTCCAGAACAGGGAGCAGCCCTGGTGTTCAGTCAGCTTCCTGTTCCTGCTGCTGTCTTAAGCAGGGCCAGTGGGCCAATTAGCTTCTTTGGGACTCCTCCAATAGGATCTCAGGCATAGAGCCTCAAACTGGGGCTGAACTTCATGGGTCCTAGGTAAGCAATTTTCAGTAGACTTCCAGGTGGAGGATTGGAGTGTGGCTGCTCCCATGAACCCTGCAGACCCCGGTTGAAGATAGTAAGTGATCTCTCCCTGCTCAAACCTCCTGCAGAAAACATTATCCAGGATCCTGGACACATCCTCTGAGAATAAAATGAGGATATCATGAAGAGAAATAGGTCTCTGTACCAGGGCTGGGATGCAGAGATAGGGAAAGTTCCCAACCAGGATATGTAGCAGGAACCCCCTGTTTGTTGCAAGAGCCCCAAGTGGCAGGAAGAGGGAATAGTTCTTACCTCCAGGAGATGCATGGGATCTTCCATCTGAGCCTCAATGAGACCCATGTTGCTTGGTTTGACAGGATGAGATCACCTGTCCACACTGCTCCCTCAGCTGGGCTGCTGCAGGGTACATCTGTGTGAGAGGCTGGGACAGTGAACAGTGAGGTGTCAAAATTTGCAGGTGATAAAAAAAACTACTCAAGATAGTTAAGTCCCAAGGAGACTGCGAAGAGCTACAAAAGGATCCCACCTGACTGGGCAACAAAATGACAATGTTCAATGTTCAAAATTCAGTGTTGATAAATGCAAAGCAATGGACGTTGGAAAATACAATCCCAACTCTCTATATAACAATGGGGTCTAAATTAGCTGTGACCACTCAAGAAAGAGATCTTGGAGTCATTGTGGATAGTTCTCTGAAAACATCCACTCAATGTGCAGCGGCAGTCAAAAATGTGAGCAAAATGTTGGGAATCATTAAGAAAGGGATAGATAATAAGACAGAAAATATCATACTACATCTATATAAATCCATGGTATGCCCACATCTTGAATATTGTGTGCAGATGTGGTCACCCCATCTCAGAAAGATATATCGGAATTGGAAAAGGTTCAGAAAAGGGAAACAAAAATGACTGGGGTAAGGAACAGCTTCCATATGAGGAGAGATTAATACGACTGGGACTTTTCAACTTAGAAAAGAGACGACTAAGGGGGATATGACTGAGGTTTATAAAATCATGAGTGGTGTGGAGAAAGTAAATAAGGAAGTGTTACTTACTCCTTCTCATCATTCAAGAACTAAGGGTCACCAAATGAAATTAACAGGCAGCAGGTTTAAAACTAAAAAAAGGAAGTATTTTTTCACACAACGCACAGTCAACCTGTGGAACTCCTTGTCAGAGGATGTTGTGAAGACCAAGACTATAACAGGGTTCAGCAAAGAACTAGGTAAGTTCATAGAGGATAGGTCCATCAATGGCTATTAGCCAGGATGGGGAAGGATGCCAGAAGCTGGGAATGAACAACAGGGGATGGACCACTTGATTATTACCCGTTCTGTTCATTTCCTCTGGGGCACCTGGTATTGGCCACTGTTGGAAGACAGGATATGGGGCGAGATGGACCTTGGATCTGACCCAGTATGGCCATTCTTATGTTTGGAAAGCTGACAACACTCTGGTCATGAATATCCTTGTATGATGTAGGTCCGAATGGGGTATAATGAGTTCTGTACATGTACTGGAAATACGCCCCCTAAAATATGTTGAGCTGTCAGACTTGATAAACTAGTTTGGCTTAGAGATGGAGAATATGTTCCTGTTTGTTTCTTGTTCATAGAGCCATAGCTAAATAGCCAAGGGGAAGGGGAGAAGAGAGTGTACCAAGACAAGTGCTGGAGTAGGACCCAGTCAAGTTCCCAGCTCTCTCCCAGGTTTGTGGGTGAGACCTAGGACAGGTCTCTGTTGGACAAAGGACAATGTCCTGCTCCTTACAAACCTCTGTGTCTATGGGAGAGAAGGGATGAATCCCTCCTTGAGAATCTCAGCAGCTTCCTCGGAAGGAGCCAATGCTCTTCTCTGAGGACCTTCTCCTGGACCTCACAGGGATCTGATGCTCTCACTCCGCAAGCCTGCCTTGGAGTTAATGCTCAACAGAACCAGGCAGTGCCCTGTTGTTGAGCACCAGCACCTTCCCTCTGTCCCTGAAGGAGGAAAGGCCCCAACACTGCTCTGCACTGACTGCCCTGACCACGGGTGGCCAATGGCTCTCAGGTAGCAGAACACAATGGAAACGTGCATCTTCCAGTCTCTCATTTCCAGGCCTCCCCAGGGTTAAGGTAAGATTCCTGCTGCCCCCACCCATTATGATCACCTCCAAGATGTGCTGAAGTCTGTCTGTGCTGGGGGTTGCTGTCAGCAGGCTCTTCAGCATGGCATCGATGTCTCTGGGCAGGCCTTCTTCAGAGCTGTCAGGGGAGGGAGACCATGGGTCAGGGTTATGGAACCTGGGGCTACACCGGCCAGGATGACAGCTGGCTCTGCAGTCCTTGCCCAGAGCAATTCTCTGCAGAGGGCTTGGTGCCAAGCAAGGTAAAGAACAGCTAAGCTGCTAGGGATGGGAGCTGGGCTTCCTGGCAGAGTCCAGGAACCAAAGCACAGCATCTGCAAGGAAGGGATTCCCCACAGAAGGGCAACATAATTTCCCACAGAGGGGGAGTCTCTCCCTGACACTTGATTAATCCTCTGGCCCATTCCCATCTCTGTCCACCGCACCCCCAACTCAGCATCTCCAACTACCGAAGAGAGCAAGAACCAGAGGCCTTCCTGCTCCTGGGGCAGAGGAGTAGGTTGATGATCTCCCTGGATGTGAGTGTTGGCCTTCCCCATACCCATGGTCTATACTCCATTCAGGGCAGCACACAGGAACTGCAAATCCTGTTCTGGATCAAGGGGCGGCTTCAGTTTGCTGACAGGAGACTGTACATGAGACCTTGCAGTTGGGGGCAACACAGTACTAACATAAGCATGGAAGTTTGAGGAACAGGGCAGAGGCCTGTGTAGGGCAAGGATGGCAGGGATTTGGGAAGCAAGAACAGTGGATCAAACACTTTCTTAATGTGGGTCAAGATGATCCCCATTTCAAAGATAGAGAAAGTGAGGCACCAGGTGGGAGAGTGACTTCGCCAGGATCACGTTATCACTCAGTGGCAGGACTGCATACAACCCATTCCCTGCTCTCATCACTGGACCCTCCTGCCCCTCCTGTATGACCCCTCCAGCCATCTTCTCCCATTGGCCATCCCCAACACTCTCCAATACCAGGCTTCTTTCCATAATGAAAGCAGGCTTGTAAAGAGTTCACTTACTGATAGGTGCCCCTTCCTGGCAAGGCCTGGTGTCACAGCTTTCTTGCTGGGCTAACGCCTCCCTGATAGTCGCTAGGGCACTCTGGCAGTTTTTTGGTTGGGAACTCAGACCCTTGATCCAGGTGACCGTCTTTTAGTCCACTCTTTCCTGGGTCACGCTCATCCCAAACTAAAAGTCCAAAAATGTCTTTAACAGAAACAAGGTCTTCCATCCCTTTGAGGGCTCTTCCTCAGCCTGACTTTGGCTCGGCCTGCCCTTGCTGGCCTTGGAAGCCTTTTCTATGGCCTTGTATGTCCCCTTCCTTAGAGACCATGGGAGAACCAGTCCTATCCTGGATTCTAGGTTTTTGCCCCAAGGCCCTGTACCGAACAGCTAGGCCTGCTTCTGTACCTTTGCTGCGGTTTTCCTTGGTTTTCCCCTCAGGTGGAGCTCACTCTGTAATCCATTTGACCTAGCTAGCTCCAGGCTTTATAATCCACAGGCCAAGCCCCCCTCTTATATACCCTTCTCCTTAGAACCTGATCCACAGGGGGGCAAGTTCTATTCTTGTCCAAGCTTCATCCCTCATCAACTCGTCGCTGTCACCAGCTCCGCGCTTGTACAGCTTGCGCACACAGTGTCTCCAGCTCCACGGCCAGCTCACTCACCAGCACTCAGAGGCCGTTCTTCTCTTCGGCAGTATCCCAGCACTCTTCCTGTAGCCACTCATTCCCGTTAACCACTGCTTGCAGAGCCTCTTCTGAAGCCACTAGCTTCTTATGTAGCCTTTTTGCTACTGCTGCTGCATATGCCAAAACCTTTTCCAACAGGGTCTGAGAACGCAGCATGGACAGCTCCACCTTTGTGTTTGTCCCAACTTCGGTCTGCTTCATCTCTATGCCAACAGTTTCGTCCTTCACCTCCCTGCAGCACCTCACAGGGTGTGTTGGTGGAGGGTCTGCAAGGTCCACGGTCATCCCTGCCACCTCCATGTTACCTGCCTCATATGGGTTTGTGTCAGAGGACATCTTCTCCTTTCTTTCTTCCTTCTTGGTAGAAGGGGCCCTCATTTTGCCACTTAGAAATTTCCTAAGCAGGCCATGTCTTTTCACATGGCCTGTTTCTCTGCACCCAAAACAAAGAACTCGTCCCCAATCTTGGCATTAGGCCACGCTTGTACACTTTCTCGTGCCCTGCTCTCCTGGGTTAACCTTCTCAGCACAGCAGAGGCATGTTCTCCTTGTCTGCTCTTTTTGTCCATGGGCATAGCAGACCCTGGGTTGATTTCCCTTTGCTGGATCTCTCACGGGCATTGCTGCTGCTGCATCTGTAGCTCCACCTGCACTTCCTTCTGCTTCTGTTGGTTTTCTAGGAGCTGCTGGAGAAACTCCTAGACCTGCTTCGGCTGCTTAACCAGTCCCTGGAACTGAAGTGGGAAATCCAGTGACCAGCTCGGTCCCTCCATACACCCACTTGGGAGGACAGACCTTCCTTTAGCAACCAAGACTTCCATCAGCCCTCACGGATCACAGGAGGAATTCAATCCTCCTGACTATGCCAATCATAAACAAATCTACTCATCGTTACATGTCCCCCTGGCGGCCAGGCTTGGCAGCACTCTCTCATTGGACTAGTGTCCCTCAGCGATGGTCACTCCAGCACCATGGCAGTTTCTCTGCCTGGTAACTCAGCCCTCTGGCCAGGTCACCACCTTTAGTCCACCCTTCTGGGGCCCAGCTTGTCTCACACTAAAAGTCCAAAGAGGTCTTTCCACAGAAAGAAGTCCTTCTGCCATCACTGGGGCTCTTGCTCAGCCTGCAGCCCCCTTGCTGGGCTTGGTAATCCTCTATGGGTGCGTGTACGCTCTCTTCTTTGGTGCCAGAAAGGGAAACCAGTCCCACCCTAACATTGGTAGCAGCCCAGGGCCCTGTACCCAACAGCTAGGTCTGCTCCTTTCTCTTTGCTGCAGTTTTCCCTGGGTACTTCCTACCTCTCTTCTCAAAGTTCCCTCTAGGCTTTCCTTGCTGCTCTGAACTTCCTACCTCGTTCTCATCCCTGTTGATACCTCAGCTGGGCTGTATCACCACTGAAGTCTGGCTCTTTGGGGGGGGGGGGTACATAGTGCCTCTGAGTTAGGGCTCATTGTGTAATCAGCTTAGCTAAGCCCCAGGCCCCCTATTACAGGCCTGCTCTGCCCACTCCTACTGTTTCTGGGCTGCGGTCCTTGCTCCCCATTTCAGACCTGGTTTCCAGAGGAACTGAGTACGCACAGACCCCACTGCCTGGAACTGGAGTTTGCTTGTTCTGGTGACTCTGACATTCAGGCCCTGCATCATTCAGTGGCTGACGGGTGTGGTGAGGGGGCTGGAAAAACCCCACTGCTGTGTGGAAGGAGGTCAAAGAGTTGGGATTCTGGGAGCTGAAGGGTTCGTTTGCTCTGCTGCAGGGAGTGGAGCTGGAGACCGGAGATGCCATGTAAGTGAGACTACCAGATGCTCTCTTCATGCCCGAAGGGCTGGAGTCTCCTACCAGAAATACTCTCATGAGTCCAGGTTCGAGCACATCTCTGGGGAACCCCTTCCTATGAACAAAACCAGGGTGGTATGATGATGGAGAAGTCTCTGTCCCAGAGCTGGGAGCCAGGGATGGGGGAAGCTCCCAGCCCGACTATGCATCGGGGATCCCATTGCTCCCCCAAGAGAGACACATGCCCAAGAAGTAAAAGGCTCTTACCTCCATGAGGGAGTGGGGTCTTCCATCTAAGCCTCTTTGAGACCCAGCATTGCTTGCTTTGATGGGATGAGGTGACCTGTTCCCACTGCTCCCTGAGGACTCTCCTTCCCCTCAGCCTTTCTGCAGGAGATGCTAGAGGATAGAAGCTAGAGCTAGACCCTTAATTTCCTCTGCCCCCAAGGGAGCCTGAAGCACAGGGATGTGGGCAGGGCCCTCCATGAGGACTTGCTTCCCCAGCTGCTCCAGAACAATAGGAAGGGATAAGCCTGGAGCAGGGTCCCCTTAAAACCCCAGAGTCACCACTGAACCAGGACAAGAAGAACTTGACTCAAGCCAAGTTCATTCTCTGCTCTCACTCTGCCTCCCCAAGGGGAACACTCCTAACCCACAGCCCCTGCAGCACCAGATCCTATAGCCAGTTGGAGCCAGCCCACCTATGCCTGTAGTCAGAAAGCTGGGGTCAGAGGTCACTTACATCTAACTGAGGGAGGGTGATGGTGAATCTGAGGAGGGCCGTGCTGCTCCTAATGGCCCTGGCTCTCTCCTGCGACACTCTAGACATCATCCAGTAGTTCATGTGCTGCGGGGAAAGGAGGCAGCTCAGGATCAATGGGCAGGTGCACGTATTGTACAAATGACACACCCCCACCCCCACATTCCCAGAGGGCTGAGACATTGTGCGCAGGGTAGAATATCTAATTCTTTGATCGCAGGGCTTTAGAAGGGGATTGTTGCCCCCAGAACTACGCTTGTATCCTTCAGGTCACAACTTGTCATTGTCTCTCTAGATTGGAAAAATGTTCGGTGACGGGGCTGGTCTCATCCTCCCTTAACTCCCTCCCTGGCTCTCAAGTCATTGGTTGGATGAAGGGACTGAGTATGAGCACAATCCCCCCAGAAATCTCAGGGTCTGTCGGAGAGAAGGGCTGATTCTCTGAGGTCCTCCTGTTTCTCTAGGAAGGAGCCCATGACTCTTCTCTGAGGACCATCTTCTGGATCTCATAGGATGGGTTCACACTCTCACTCCCCAAGCCAGCCAGAGGCCCTGTGGTTACTGCACAACAGAACCAGGCAGAGCTCTGGCTTGAAGTCCGAGCTCCTTCCTCAGTCCATCAAAGAAGAAGGGCCTGCCACTGCATTGCACTGCCTGCCCTGATCAAGGACAGACCACTTGGTCCCAGCTAGGAGGATGCACTGGAGAATGGATCGAAGAGTTAAGGTAAAATTGTCTCCACCCCCTCATCAGGCTCACCTTCAAGATGTAGTGGAGCCTGTCGGTGTCTGGGGACACTGCCAGCAGGTTCCCCAGCATGGCATCCACACGAGGTCTGGCAAGATCCTATGCAGATCCTGCAAAGCAAGGGAGAGCTATGGGTCAGAGCTAGGGAAACTGGGGCTACACATGTCACAGGATGGGAAGAGGGGTCTCTGGGAAGCGCTGATGAAACCTCCAAAATACATATCCTGGCCTCTCTCATTCACATCCTACTGCAGGCAATTAGCCAGGATTCATGGCGGGATGACAGCTGGCTCTTTAATCCGTGACTTAAGCATAATCTACCTGGACTTGGGTGGTGTCCTTCTCCATGCCCAGGGTGAAGATGGCATGCAGGGCAGCTCGAAGGAGGTGGGTCTCTAACTCTGGCTCCAGGGCAAATGTCATGGTGCTGGCAAGAGAGAGGAGCCGGGATTAGACTGTGCAGTGTGGAGGTGGAACTGGCACCAACACGGAGGTGAAACTTCACAGAAATAGGCACAGGCTGGCGAGAATGGAAGCTGAGGCACCGAGCCAGGGAATGACAAGGCCAAGATTTTCCAGACAGACAGTGGCAGGGTAGGAATAGCGCCTGTTCCCTGGACCCTGCTGCCCCCTCCTGTGTCTGATCCTGGGAGTGAGCCTCTCCCCAAAGCCACTGCAAAATAACTGGAGTGAAAAAAACAGCCCACCCAGGAGAGAGGGAACCTTCCCAGAATCTCTGCCACAGGAGTCACCCTTGGGAACTGGCCCCTCCAGCACCAGCCATCCCTCATCCATTAGTACCGGGGAGACCCCTGCCCCTCCCATATCTCTGTTCTCACTCCAGCTGCTGGGCGCTGTGTCTCGCTCACCACAATCTTCTCCAAAATAGCTGCCCTGCAGCAGTGCGGCTCCAATGTGTCCTGCCCTCTCTGCTGTGTAGCGAGTCACGCGGGGTGGACGGCATGCAGGAACATGAGTTGCTGGGCCTCGTCCTGCACCCACCAGGAGTGGGGTTAGGGGAGAGAGAGCCAGTTCGCCAGGGACCTCCCTGCCCCACCCACACCAGCTGCAGGACTCAGGCCTAAATGGGGGATAGTGGGGACCCGGCCATTGTCCAAATCACCCACGACTCTTACACAAGCAGGGCAGGAACTGGGACAGTGCCTGTCGGGGCAGGAGATCCTGGCTGGTGTGTGACAAACACCCCATCTTGGAGGTCCCAGATGAGGGTGGAGAAAAGTTCCTGTTACGGCTGGTTGATCATCAGAGACAAGACCCTCTGCAGGGGGTCAGGGTGCTGGGAAGGGGCAGGACAGCACAGCTGGGGAAGGTTTCTACTTTTTCTTGACCTTGGAGCTGCACTCGCATGTTCCTGAGAGCAGCCTCCTCATGGCCGTGTCCACGGCCACCTCCTCCATGGCCAATCCCATTCCTCCTCCTCGTCCTCTGAGTCCCTGGTCCCTGCACCAGGGAGAGAAGGGGAGAGGGTGACTCCTGCTGCCACTTGGGGAAACAACAGGGGCATGGTGGGGCAATGTGTTCCCTTCCCACCTGAGGGACTCAGGGCAGATCAGGACCCACACTTCCCCCTCTCAGTAATGCCTTCAGCCCCCAACTCCTTCAGAAGTCCCCCACCCCCACAGTGTCCTGGACTCCCTGCGTGATGTCTCTCACACCTCCACCTGGAGCATCAAGGACCAAAGTGGCAGCAACTAGTATCAGTGCGGTTCATGCGGCTCAGGCCAGACACTTGGGCTGGGACCCGTCCCCATAGCACTGGTCGAGTGCCTGGGCCCAGAGTGTTCACAGTCCCTTCCTCACTCCTCCCTGAGACCAGCCTGGCTCCTCACCTGGAACAAAACAGTGGCACACCTCAGGCTTGCTGCTGCCTCAGTCCCAGGCACTGCTGCTGTCCAATGGGGAGCGGGCCAAGCTGCTGGTGCTTGGACAGAGACCCTCCACCTTCTGCCCTGGGGAGGTCCTCAGTGACCGGGCAGGGCGATGCCTCCTGCATGGAATCAGGGCAGGCTCCTGGGGCATGTGCTTTCCACACAACAAGCCCCAGAGCCACCCTGCCAGCTGACCTCCTGGGCTGAGTCCTGCCTGTCCAACTGCATCCTGGGACAGCTCCATTTCGGTGCTCCTCCCGTCTCGGCGCTTGCGCCAGGAGTGGGTTTTTCCTCCACCAGAAGCCTGGGGGCTTCCACTTCCTGGCTCGGCCGGGAGCTCCTTCCCTGCCAGAGGGGACGAAGGGACCGCTCTGCTCCTAGGGAAGATGGCAGTTGCTTCCCTCAGGCTCTGGGGCCACCTGCAGAGCCTTCTTCCTGAACATCCTCAGGAGCCTGGCCATCCTGGAACTAAGCGGGGAGCAGGCGTGAGTCTGGGCTCAAGGCAACCTCTCACTAACCAGCCTTTTGTCCCTCCCCCTCCCTGTCCCTGCCAAAGCAGCTCATTCTCCCCCCACAGGGGTGCAGGGAGTGCAATCTACACACACTAACAGGAGTTCATTGCATCATTTGCTCCCAACGTTCCCCCTCATCATCCCTGGTGCAGCAATCCCTGGGGAGTCTCCTCCTTTTCCAGCACTGGGGTCAGTCACAAAGACCATCGGTCACTTTGGACAAGCAGCTCCCTCCTCCCATCCAAGGCCACACTCCCCCTCCCCGAGCCTAGAGAAGGAACAGAATCCAGGAGTCCAGACTTCTCCTGGGAAACCATTCCCCACGTCAAGGTCCACCTCAGCCAATCAGGGTAGAGGCTGAGGGGCGGGAGGCTGTGGGTTCTTACCAGAGAGCCCAAAGGATGGCCCCGGTCACCAGTGGGGATCACTGTCCAAACACTATTTCATGCCCCCATTTTTGGTGGACCTCCCACAATGTGAGCTGCAGAGCACCCCCCAGGACACACACACACACACACACACACACATACACGTCTCCTGGTGGTGGGAGGGGAACTGAGGAAAGGACAAAAGAAGTAAGAGATGAAGAGAAAGGAGGGAGGGATGGAGGAAAAGGTAAAACCCAAAGGACAAACCCTAATGTCCCCAGTTATTTTAAGGGACAAAAATCCTGGGTGTTTGGCCAAAAATTCTGCCACCTTAAACTAGTGTCTTCCATGCCTAGAATTTAGCTGGCACCAGATGGATCAGACGGAACAGGTTCCAAACCTCTCAGAGGCTCTTACTGTCTCAACATGGACGTCGGTTTTCTAGTAAAATCAGTCAAAGGAAAGGAGAAAACTCCAAAGAGGTTCCTCCTCGCACTCACGTACGTGAACCCTAATCCTCTCTCAGTCCTCAAAGAGAGGCCCCGAGAAGGAGACTTGCTGAAGCAAAGCCACAGGGATCGCCAAGGTTTTCCTGGCCCTGGGCGTCTGTCCTGCCTCGCTGATGTCAGCATCTCTCTGTGAGGTCACCACCTCTCCATCACCTTTGACCAATAGGCTGAGCTCCTGCAAAAGGCCTTTGTGATCTCACTGCCACACCCACCCCTCTCCTGCACAGCTAAAGTCCTGCCACTGGCCAGACACTTTGGATGTTTGAGCTACTAGTACCCTGTGGATCACCCCACTCAAGGAGGGTTCATTGTAGGAAGCAAGCCGGCCAGACAGTAAAACATCAGAGGCTGCTCCCAATGCTACACTCAGTTTTTCAGAAATTAGGAGACTTTATGGCCAGAAGAGAACATTAGAGCATTTCATCTGAACCCCTACATATCACAGGCCTCCTGTAGACCACAATAGCTCCTTTTGGGGCAAACACATTCCAGAAAAGCATCTAGTCTTCATTAAATGACATCAAGAGATGGAGAATCCACCACTTTCCTTGGTAGCTAGCTCCTGTGGTGAATCATCCACACTGTTGAATATTTGTTCCTTATTTGTAATATGAATTTGTCTCTTTTCACCTTCCAACCATTGGGTCTTTTGATGCCATCCGTGCTCTGCTAGATTAACGAGCCCCTTCATACCCAATATTTTCTCTCCATTAAGGCACTTCAATACTTCAGTGAAGTCACCTTTCAATCTTCCTTCAATAAGCTAAACAGCTCTTTCAATCGCTCACTAGAAGGCATTTTTCTCCAGCCCTCAGAACATTTGGTGGCTCTTTGCTGCCCCAGCTCCAGTTTCTCAACATCTTTTTTAAATGAGGACACCAAAACCGGATGCCATATTCCAATCTCAGTCTCACTTATGCTATGTCACCTCCCTATCCTACTCATGGCTCTGCTCCTACGTCTAATGATGGCTTTAGCCCTGTTCACCACAGCATCACACTGGGAGCTGATGTTGACAGGCTTCTCCACTATGGCCCCTAAAACCCTTTCAGAGTCACTGCTTTCCTGGATACAATTCCCCATTCTGGAGGTGTGACCGGCATGCCTTGTTGCTAGCTATAGGACCTTGCATTTGTCTCTGGTCAAACTTGTTTTCTTTGAGTGGGTCCCGTTTGCCAAATGATCCAGATTGCTCTGTATCACTGCCCTCTCCTCATCAGTAGTTACAACGCTGCCACTATTTTGTCACCCAGCAATCTTATCAGCAGGGACTGTATGTTTGCTCCCTAATTACTGATAAAAATTATTTAAAAAAATAAGTCCTTGAGAGGTTCTTCAGAGCCTTAGTACCCAGGACCTGCTCCCCACAGCACAGTGAGAAAAGGACATCTAGCCCTACTAGTACATAGGGGATAAGCACAGAACAAACACACCTTTAGGACCTGTGTTGTCCATAGGCTCTGAAAAACATGTGGGGGTCAGCAGCTTACAAATGCACTACAGGCCTGTAGTGTAGACAGGTCCCAACTGTGTCTCAGTTTCCTACCCTCTATAATGGGGAGAACAAACAAAACCTTGATTAGTGCTACTTGATAATTGGGGAAACCGAGGCACCCAGCAGTGAAGAGACTCACTCACGGTCCCAAAAGCAGGAATAGAAAACTTAGAAAATAGAAGATGGCAGCTGCTTCCCTCAGGCTCTGGGGCCACCTGCAGAGCCTTCTGATAGCCAGTCCTGGGTCCTAACCCCGCTTATCCTGGCCTCGCTGCTCTAACTTTGGTCACAGTCTCCTTGTCTTTTCTTCCATGTCCCTTAAGCCAACGTCACTGCAGAAGAAAGATTTTGTGTTAGGCAGCTGGCTCTAATACATGTCAATGTCATTCCAAAAGATGTGGTCTGGCTCAGTCCCATGTTATGGTTGGCTGAAGTAACTACCTGGTGACATTCTAGGGCCTGACTTATACAGGAGGTGCAACAAGATACACATAACGGTCCTTTCTGACCTTAACTTCTAGCAATCTCTACACTTTCTGCTGCTAGGAAGATAACTCTGGACCTATTTTCTCTCATTCACTTTCAGTTGGAATGATTTAAATCCAGGCCAAAGGATTTCCTCTTCCATTGTGTCGTCAGCACCTTTGGGAGCAAACAGTTACTGTTAGCCCACAGGTTTTCAGTTTCAACCTATCCCAGGGTGACATGGCAAGGAAAGGAGTTGGAGCTGAATTGTACCTAGGCCAGGTTATGCAGCTCCCTAGGGTAAAGGGAATAAGTGTGGGGGTCACATGACAAGAAGCAGCATATGACTAGGACCCAGATATATAAGGGCAGCCTGTGAGATATAAGGGCAGCCTGTGCTCAGCCAGGAGAGAGACCCCAAGGGGAGGAGGCATGGCATGGTCTTGGATAGTCCTTGAAAGGTCAAGGACAAGCCAGGTACGGGCCAGGCTGAGCACTTAGGACAAGGCCCTAGGAGGGAACGACAGGGCAGTTGAGGGGTTGGGGCAGATTGTCCAGTTCGGTTGGGCTTCTAGGGCCAGACACCCACAGGTGAAGGTGATTGTCGGGGCTCCTGTTCTTCTTCCCCAGGGTAGATTTGATAGGGGAGAAGATGCCGTAAGGGGGAAGTGAGTTAACTCCTAGGTCACCCAGTGAGTGTATACCACAAATGCATACTTGGAAGGAGCTAATAGAAACATGGACTGCCCACAGAGGGACAATGTAATGTCCCATGGAGGGAAGAGGCTCTCCCCATCATTTCTTAAGCTCGTGGGCTGTTCTCATGATCTGCCAACCCCACTTCTCAGTTGCTCCAGCTGTCCAGGGGAGCAGGAACCAGAGGCCATCCTGCTGCTGGGACAGAGGTGGAGGTTGATGTTCTACCTGCATATGGGTATTGTCCTTTCCCAGGCCCATGGTGTATACTCCATGCAAGGGAAGCTCTCAGGACATGCGATTCCAGCTCCAGAGCCAGGGGCAGTTTCAGCTTCCTGGAAGGAGACTGTGTATGAGACCTTGCAGTTGGGGGATGAGACAGGCACTAACTTAGGCATGGAAGTTTGGAGAAAGGGGAGAGAGGCTGGGGTTGGACAAGGAAGGCAGGGATTTGGGAAGCAAGATCTGAGGATCAAAAATGGTCTAACTGTTGGTTCGGATTATCCCCACTTTGAGAGAGGGAAAGTGAGGCACTGCGGGGAAGTGGGACCTGGCCGATTGGGCTGAGCATCTGAATAATCGCTAGAGGAAAAATAGAAAAGACATTAAGTGTCAGAAGAACATTCATCAGGGAATTGGAGAGTTCAAGGCTGGCCAGAAAATGTGTAGTATAGGGCATAAACCAGTATGTGCTCTGCTACCTCACTAGTTCTGGAGACAAGGGTACGTCTCTTGCAGAGAGGGGTTAGAGGATCTTTCTCTCTGATGCACAACTGTCAATAGATGGGAACAGAAACCCCATCTGTAATTTTGAAGTCTCTCTTCATGGACCCTGTCCCTTTCCTCCTTGGCTCTTTTGAAAACCAGGTGCTCCTTGTTCCTTCTCGCCCCTGTCTCCAAAAGCTCCTGCATGGTTCTCCTCCTTCTGCCCCACTGCTGGCCACTTGCAGCACCCGCACTCCCAGGCAGCAGGCTTGACCCAGCAGGTGTGGAAGTGTCCTCCAATGGAATGAAAGAGAGGGTATGTTCATTGTACTGCCACGGGGGAAGGGAGAAAGAATCCCCCACTTTGCTTTTTGTCTGTCCACAAGGCCATGATAACCAACTTTGTGGAATGCTTCGATATCACTCATAGAGTCTCAAGTACACTCCATCTCACTTCTGCCCTTGGAGGAGTCACACACACACACCCTCTGCAGGTGTGTGAGTAACACTGATTTTACTTTAAATCGATACCAAAGAAATTAAGAGGCTGGATCTGGCTGATGCAAGGTAGGCTGAAGTCATCTTTTGGGGACTTTTACCAGTACGGACTCTCACTTTGTTTCATGCTCCATCAAAAACTTACAAATATCACCTTCCGGGAGCACAACAAAATCAGGACCCAAAGTAACATACTTTTGGTTAGAATGCAGCGTTCTGCAGGCAGCAGAGTGGATTCTCACCAACACTCCTCCCGAATCCAGCAACAGAAAAGCCAGGATGACACAGGCAAAAGAATGCCTGCTACATGAAGCATCATCTAAACTCACCTACCAAGGAGTTAAAGAGAAGCCAGGATAAAAAAGGATTCAAAATTCACATTGTCACTGCTGGATGAGATAATAATTCCGACCTAAAATATGCATCTGCAGCATTAGATAGGCGTCTCAAAGATAACAAAAAGCTCTCCTTTGCAAAATACGCTCTCAGGACTGCTAGGTCTGTTAGCCATTAACAGTATGGAAAGCTGTATCTTCAAGGTTTTTTCCCCTCTGTTTGGACTTGGGATGGGCAATACAAACCCCACATTGGGGAAGAAGGGGTTAAGGAGCTGCTCTGGGCTCAGACAGCCCAGCTCCATCATACCTGCAGGGGGTGAACAGACTGTTCGAGGACTTGTGGGCAGACCAGGCAAGAGGAAGGACCTCTACCTTGCAGGCCGTGAAGGAAGGCAGGATCTCTCCCTCAGCAACTGCCTGAGGGAAGGGAGGACCTGTTCCTGTTGCACTAGGGTTTGGGGTTCTGTCCCCTCCAGGAGGCAGCCACTGCAGAGGACCCAGCCCCGCCCCCCACTCCCAATCCCTGAGCTGTCTCATGCCCTGGCACAGTGTCCTTACCTCCCCAACCCTGGCTGTGTTCCTTTAGCCCAGGAGCCTGCTGTCCTGGTGCCAGTCCCAGCAACACAGGTCTTCGGCCTCATGGATGGTCAGCCCCGGGAAAGAGACACACACCCACATTTGTCATTCTGGTTGCAGTGCTTGTGTCCTTCCAATCCCATTGGTGGCTCTACAGGGGGTAGAGTCCTGGGTGTGTGCCTGGCCCAACAGAATTGAAGGGGGTGGAGTCTAACAGAGAAAGAGATAGAGAGACTCATCCTCCAGCTGGAGTGAGTCTGAGAGAAATTGGCTGGGGTCCCAGTCTCACTCTTCTGTCTGGTGCCATTTCCCAGGTGGGTTCCTTACCCCACTGGTGCAGCAGCAGCTGGTAGGGCTGGTAAACCCCCTCTCTGGCCTGCCGCCTGATGTCCTTAGCTGGGTCATTGATGAACAGAGCCAGCTCTATCACATGGTGACCCATCCTGGGGAATTCTGTTGAGTTCTAATGGAAAGGAGAGGGAGAGGGGACTCAATCAGCATTTTCCTGTCAGCTCCCCATCCCCACTGGGCCAGGATTCTCCTTCCATTCAGCCTCTCTGCAGGAGATGCTAGAGGACAGAAGCTAGAGCTAGACCCTTAATTTCCTCTGCCCCCAAGGGAGCCTGGAGCACAGGGATGTGGGCAGGGCCCTCCATGAGGACTTGCTTCCCCAGCTGCTCCAGGACAACAGGAAGGCATAAGCCTGGAGCAGGGTCCCCTTAAAACCCCAGAGTCACCACTGAACCAGGACAAGAAGAACTTGACTCAAGCCAAGTTCATTCTCTGCTCTCACTCTGCCTCCCCAAGGGGAACACTCCTAACCCACAGCCCCTGCAGCACCAGATCCTATAGCCAGTTGGAGCCAGCCCACATATGCCTGGAGTCAGGAAGCTGTGGTCAGAGGTCACTTACATCTAACTCAGGGAGGGTGATGGTGAATCTGAGGAGGGCCGTGCTGCTCCTAATGGACCTGTCTCTCTCCTGCGACACCCTGGACATGATCCAGTAGTTCATGTGCTGCGGGGAAAGGAGGCAGCTCAGGATCAATGGGCAGGTGCACGTATTGTACAAATGACACACCCCCACCCCCACATTCCCAGAGGGCTGAGACATTGTGCGCAGGGTGGAATATCTAATTCTTTGATCACAGGGCTTTAGAAAGGGATTGTTGCCCCCAGGACAATGCTTGTATCCTGCAGGTCACAACTTGTCATTGTCCGTTTAGATTGGAAGAATGTCTGGTGTTGGGGTTTGTCCCATCCTGCCTGAACTCCCTCCCTGGCTCTCAAGTCGTTGGTTGGATGAAGGGACTGAGTGTGAGCACAATCCCCCCAGGAATCTCAGGGTCCGTCAGAGAGAAGGGCTGATTCTCTGGGGTCCTCCTGTTTCTCTAGGAAAGAGCTCGTGACTCTTCTCTGAGGACCATCTTCTGGATCTCATAGGGTGGGTTCACACTCTCACTCCCCAAGCCAGCCAGAGGCCCTGTGGTTACTGCACAACAGAACCAGGCAGAGCTCTGGCTTGAAGTCCGAGCTCCTTCCTCAGTCCATCAAAGAAGAAGGACCTGCCACTGCATTGCACTGCCTGCCCTGATCAAGGACAGATCACTTGGGCCCAGCTAGGAGGACGCACTGGAGAATGGATCGAAGAGTTAAGGTAAAATTGCCTCCACCCCTCATCAGGCTCACCTCCAAGATATAGTGGAGCCTGTCGGTGTCTGGGGACTCTGCCAGCAGGTTCCCCAGCATGGCATCCACGAGGTCTGGCTAGACCCTATGCAGATCCTGCAAAGCAAGGGAGAGCTATGGGTCAGAGCTAGGGAAACTGGGGCTACACATGTCACAGGATGGGAAGAGGGGTCTCTGGGAAGCACTGATGAGAGCCCCCAAAACACATATCCTGGCCTCTCTCATTCACATCCTACTGCAGGCAATTAGCCAGGATTCATGGCAGGATAACAGCTGGCTCTTCAATCCATGACTTAAGCATAATCTACCTGGACTTAGGTGGTGTTCTTCTCCGTGCCCACGGTGAAGATGGCATGTAGGGCAGCTTGAAGGAGGTGGGTCTCTAGCTCTGGCTCCAGGGCAGATGTCATGGTGCTGGCAAGAGAGAGGAGCCGGGATTAGACTGTGAAGTGTGGAGGTGGAACTGGCATCAACACGGAGGTGAAACTTCAGAGAAATAGGCACAGGCTGGCGAGAATGGAAACTGAGGCACCGAGCCAGGGAATGACAATGACAGACGGTGGCAGGGTAGGAATAGCACCTATTCCCAGGACCCTGCGCCCCCTCCTGTATCTGATCCTGGGAATGAGCCTCTCCCCAAAGCCATTGCAAAGTTACTGGAGTGAAAAGAACAGCCCAGCCAGGAGAGAGGGAACCTTCCCAGAACCTCTGCCACAAGAGTCACCTTTGCGAGGTGACCTGGGAGTGGGAGCAGCAGTGACTCCCAGCCGTGGGCCTGAGCAGCACCGGGATTAGGGGAACCGGGCAGGAGGGTCTCGGTACCTGAGGTTGCCCACAGCAATCAGGGAATTAGCGAGGATGGCGCTGGATGGAAAGATATCAGGCAGATCCTCAAGGAGCTCCTGTGAGACCCAAAGAAGACAAAGGAGCGTGTGAGATTTGGGCCTGACTGACACTTCTCAGTGAGGAGATGACACAGCCAGCACCCCACACAGCGAGCAGGACACCCCACCTGCCTCCCGCTCCTCCGATTCCTACGCAGTAGTGACCAATCTCAGAATTTCTCCCATCTCTTCTCCCCAATCTTCAACCCCAGCAATTCCTGCCCTCAGCGGCCCCTCCAGCACCAGCCATCCCCCATTCATTAGCCCGGGGAGACCCCTGCCCCTCCCATATCTCTGTCCTCCCTCCAGCGGCTGAGCGCTATGTCTCGCTCACCACAATCTTCTCCAAAACAGCCATCCTGCAGCAGTGCGGCTCCCATGTGTCCTGCCCTCTCTGCTGTGTAGCAAGTCACACGGGGTGGATGGCATGCAGGAACATGAGTTGCTGGGCCTCGTCCTGCACCCACCAGGAGTGGGGTTAAGGGAGAGAAAGCCAGTTAGCCAGGGACCTCAGTGCCCCAGCCACACCAGCTGCAGGACTCAGGCCTGAATGGGGGATTGTAGGGACCTGGCCATTGTCCAAATCACCCACGACTCCTACACAAGCAGGGGCAAGAACTAGGACAGTGCCTGTGGGGGGAGGAGACCCCAGCTGGTGTGTGACAAACACCCCCATCTTGGGGGTCCTAGATGATGGTGGAGAAAAGACCCCGTTGCAGCTAGTGGATCATCAGAGACAAGACCCTCTGCAGGGGGTCAGGGTGCTGGGAAGGCGCAGGACAATCTCAGTTCCATCACAGCTGGGGAAGGTTTCTACCTTTTCTCGGCCTTGGAGCTGCTCTCGCATGTTCTTGTGAGCAGCCTCCTCATTGCCATGTCCACGGCCACCTCCTTCTCGTCCTCTGAGTCGCTGGCGGTCCCTGTACCAGGGAGAGAAAGGGACAGGGTGACTCCTGCTGCCACTCGGGGGAAGGACAGGGGCATGGTGGGGCAATGTGTCCCCTTCCCACCTCCAGGACTTGGGGCAGATCAGGCTCCACACTCCCGCCTCTCAGTGATGCCTTCAGCCCCCAACTCCTTCAGGAGCCCATAGCACAGAGATCCCCCTTCCCCACAGTGTCCTGGACTCCCTGCGTGGTGCCTCACCCACCCCCACCTGGAGCATCAAGGACCAAAGTGGCAGCATCTAGTATCAGTGGGGTTCATGTGGCTCAGGCCAGACACCTGGGCTGGGGATCCACCCCAATAGCACCGGTCCCAGGGAGTTCACATCCCCCTCCTCAATTCTCCCTGAGCTCAGATTGGCTCCTCACCTGGAACAAAGCAGCGGGACACCTCGGGCTCGCTGCTACCTCAGTCCCAGGCGCTGCCTTTGGGAGGGTGGAAGGTCCTCAGTGACTGGGCAGGGTGATGCCTCCTGCTGGGATTCAGGGCCGGGCTCCTGGGTCCTGTGCTTCCCACACAACACACCCCAGAGTCACCCTACTGGCTCCCCTCCTCATCTGAGTCCTGCCTGCCCAGCCGCATCCTGGGACAGCTCCATTTCGGCCTGGCTGGTGCCCCTCCCACCTCGGCACCTGCGCCGGGAGCGGGTTTCCTCTTCCAGAAGGCTGGACGTTTCCACCTCCTGGCTCAGCCAGTTGCTCCTTCCCCACCAGAGGGGACGAAGGGACCGCTCTGCTCCTAGGGAAGATGGCAGCTGCTTCCCTCAGGCTCTGGGGCCACCTTCAGAGCCTTCTTCCTGAATATCCTCAGGAGCTCTGGCCATCCTAGAACCGAGCGGGGAGCAGGCGTGAGTCTGGACTCAAGGCAACCTCTCACTAACCAGCCTTTTTGGTCCCTCCCCATCCCTGTCCCTGCTAGAACAGCTCCTCCACCTCCCACAGGGGTGCAGAGAGTGCAATCTACACACACTGACAGGAATTCGTTGCATCATCTGCTCCCAGTGTTCCCCCTCATCATCCCTGGTGCAGCAATATCCGGGGAGTCTCCTCCTTTTCCAGCACTGGGGTCAGTCACAAACAGTGACTGTGTCACTTTGGATAAGCAGTTCCCTCCTGCCACACTCCCCCCGCCCCAGGCTAGAGAAGGAACAGAATCCAGGAGTCCAGACTTCTCCTGGGAAACCATTCCCCACGTCAAAGTCCCTAGGCAAAGCAAGCCCAGGATCCCCTCGTTTCCTATTGATTTCCATGCTCAGCAGCTCACAGGGTCTGGCCCAGCTCAGAGACTCTCAGCCTGGGGAACAGTCTTCCACAAGGGAAGGGCTGGGAGCCCCATTGCTGGGACCTTTCCAAACACACTGGAGATGACTCTGGAGAAGCCCCTCCCCGGACTGAGAGTGAGGACTCCTGGGGTCGGTTCCCAAATCCAATCTCCTTTGGCAGAGATTATCTCCCCTCTTTCTGCCTCTCCCCAGAAAGACAGGGGACTCCACAGAGGAACCCTAATGCCACTCACTTGCTCTAGGTGGGGAGCGATGGATGGCGGATGTTCAGGGTGGCCATCTGTTCCTCCCCCTACTCCTCATTCTCCAAGCCCAAGGCACACTAGAAAGGGTGGTGACTTGAGGAGTTACCCTGCCCAGCCAGCAGGCAGGGTGATGACACTGGGTGATTGGCTGGCTGTGAAAACAAGAATCTTTCTTATTGCCAAGGGAAGGAGTAACTCGGCCAGCAGCAAGGGGGGCAGAACACTGCCCTAGTGCAGGGTGGGGACAGCGCTTCCGAGCTCCTGACATCCTAGCACTTTACACACCTTCTTGGAGCCAGCTGCTCTTAACAATTTTAAAATACTAAAATACAAATAGAATATATCAGCTCTTCTATAATGTCATAATCTGATCTGAGTAAACGTGATAGGACACCTCTTTTTATGCCCAGCTCCGAGTGACACTCTCAAATGGATCCCCATCCCCAACCCCATCCTCTCGTGAGGTAGGTAGGAGCGGATTGTTATCCCTACTTGAAAGAGGGAGAAGGTAAGGCTGAGAAAGGAGAATTGACTTGTCTTAGGTCAGACAGCCACTCAGTGGCAGAGTTGGGAATAGGACCCAAGATCCCTGACTTTCAAACTAACCTTCGGACCTTGAATTTCATACATTGAATGACCTGAATAAAGTGCTCTCAAATGACCAACCACAGTTCATATTAATTACTCAGCCAGTACTTTAGAAGAACTGGAATGTTAGAGAGAATCATGAACTGCTCAGAGACAATTAATGCAGAGAAGCAACAAAATTTGTCAAACATATGACTGGTTATGCTTTATTTATTTGGTCTTAAAAGAGACCAAGAAGGACCTGAGTCTCCTCCCTGTCAAAAATCCCCTGCTCAGCCAATAAGGGTAGAAGTTGAGGGGCAGGAGTCTGTGGGTTCTTACCAGAAAGCCCAAAAGATGGCCCCGGTCACCAGTGGGGATCACTTTCCAAGCACTATTTCAGCCCCACATTTTTGGGTGGACCTCCCACAATGGGAGCTGCAGAGCACCGCCCGGGACACACACACATACACACACGCACACACACACACACCTCTCCCTCTCCTGGTGGTGGGAGGGGAACTGGGGAAAGGACAAAAGAAGTAAGAGATGAAGAGAAAGGAGGGAGGGATGGAGGAAAAGGTGAAACGCAAAGGAGAAACCCTAATGTCCCCAGAGATTCTAAGGGACAAAATCCTGGGTGTTTGGCCGAAAATTCTGCCACCTTAAACTAGTGTTTTCCATGCCTAGAATTTAGCTGGCACCAGATGAATCAGATGGAACAGGTTCTAAACCTCTCAGAGGCTCTTACCTTCTAAACAGGGACGTCTGTTGTTTCGCAAAATCAGTCAAAGGAAAGGAGAAAACTCCAAAGAGGTTCCTTCTTGCACTCACGTACGTGAACCCTAAACCTCTCTCAGTCCTCAAAGAGAGGCCCCGAAAAGGAGAGTTGCTGAAGCAAAGCCACAGGGATCGCCGAGGTTTCCCTGGCCCTGGGCGTCTGTCCTGCCTCGCTGATGTCAGCATCTCTCTGTGAGGCCACCACCTCTCCATCACCTTTGACCAATAGGCTGAGCTCCTGCAAAAAGGCCTTTGTGATCTCACTACCACACCCACCCCTCTCCTGCACAGCTAAAGTCCTGCCACTGGCCAGACACTTTGGAGGTTTGAGCTACTAGTACCCTGTGGATCACCCCACTCAAGGAGGGTTCATTGTAGGAAGCAAGCCGGCTAGACAGTAAAACATCAGAGGCTGCTCCCAATGCTACACTCAGTTTTTCAGAAATCAGGAGACTTTCTGGCCAGAAGAGAACATTAGAGCATCTCATCTGACCCCCTGCATATCACAGGACTCCTATATACCACAATAGCTCCTTTTGGGGTAAACACATTCCAGAAAGGCATCTAGTCTTCATTAAATGACATCAAGAGATGGAGAATCCACCACTTTCCTTGATAGCTTGTTCCTGTGGTGAATCATCCTCGCTGTTGAATATTTGTTCCTTATTTGTAATATGAATTTGTCTCTTTTCACCTTCCAGCCATTGGGTCTTGTGACGTCGTGCTCTGCTAGATTAACGAGCCCCTTCATACCCAATATTTTCTCTCCATTAAGGCACTTCAACACTTCAATGAAGTCACCTTTCAATCTTCTTTCCATAAGTTCAACAGGTTGAGCTCTTTCAATAGCTCACTAGAAGGTATTTTTCTCCAGCCCTCAGAACATTTGGTGGCTCTTTGCTGCCCTAGGTCCAGTTTCTCAATATCTTTTTCAAATGAGGACACCAAAACCAGATGCCATATTCCAATCCCAGTCTCACTGATGCTGTGTCACCTCCCTATCCTACTCACGGCTCTGCTCCTACATCTAATGATGGCTTTAGCCCTGTTCTCCACAGCATCACACTGGGAGCTTATGTTGACGGGCTTCTCCACTATGGTCCCTTTCAGCATCACTGCTTTCCTGGATACACTTCCCCATTCTGGAGGTGTGATCGGCATGCCTTTTTGCTAGCTATAGGACCTTGCATTTGTCTCTGGTCAAACTTGTTTTCTTTGAGTGGATCCAGTTTGCCAAATGAGCCAGATCGCTCTGTATCACTGCTCTCTCCTCATCAGTAATTACCACTCTGCCAGTATTCTATCACCCACCAGTCTTATCAGCAAGGATTGTATGTTTGCTCCCAAATCACTGATAAAAATTATTTTAAAAAATTAGTCCTTGAGAGCTTCTTCAGAGCCTTAGTACCCAGGACTTGTTCCCCACAGCACGCCCCCCTCTCAGTGATGCTTTCAGCCCCCAACTCCTTCAGGAGCCCATATCACAGCAAACCCCCTCCTCCACAGTGTCCTGGACTGCCTGCATGGTGCCTCACCCACCCCCACCTGAAGCATCAAGGACCAAAGTGGCAGCATCTCATATCACTGCCAACTCCCCTCCTGGGCTGAGTCCTGCCTGCCCAGTCGCATCCTGGGACAGTTCCATTTCGGCCTGGCCTGTGCCTCTCCCACCTCGGCGCCTGCGCTCAGAGCAGGTTTCCTCTGCCAGAAGGCTGGATGCTTCCACCTCCTGGCTCTGCCGGGAGCTCCTTCCCCACCAGAGGGGACGAAGGGACCTCTCTGCTCCTAGGAAAGGTGGCATCTACTTCCCTCAGGCTCTGAAGCCACCTGCAGAGCCTTCTTCCTGAATATCCTCAGGAGTCTGGTCATCCTGGAACCGAGCAGGGAGCAGGTGTGAGTCTGGGCTTCTCAATGTTCCTTCCCCACTCTGAACTCTAGGGTACAGACGTGGGGACCTGCATGAAAACCCCCTAAGCTTATTATTACCAGCTTAGGTTAAAACTTCCCCATGGTTCAAACTATTTTTCCTTTTGTCCCTGGACTTTACTGCTGTCACCACCAAGCGTCTAACAAATATAACCAGGAAAGAACCCACTTGGAAATGTCTTTCCCCCAAAATCCCCCAAACCCTATACCCCCTTTCCTGAGGAAGGCTTGATAAAAAATCCTCACCAATTTGCATAGATGAACACAGACCCAAACCCTTGGATCTGAAGAACAATGAAAAAGCAATCAGGTTCTTAAAAGAAGAATTTTAATTGAAGAAAAAGTAAAAGTAAAAGAATCACCTCCGTAAAATCAGGATGGTAAATATCTTACAGGATAATCTGATTCAAAACATAGAGAATCCCTCTAGGCAAAACTTTAAGTTACAAAAAGACAGAAAAACAGGAATATGTATTCCATTCAGCACAACTTATTTTCTCAGCCATTTAAACAAAACAGAATCTAACACATATCTAACTAGATTGCTTATTAACCCTTTACAGGAGTTCTGACCTGCATTTTGCTGTGGTCCCGGCAAAAGCAACACACAGACAGAGAGAACTCTTTGTTACCCGCCCCCTTCCAGCTTTGGAAGTATCTTGTCTCCTCATTGGTCATTTTGGTCAGATGCCAGCAAGTTTATCTTTAGCTTCTTAACCCATTACAGGTGAAAGGGTTTTTCTTCTGGCCAGGAGGGATTTAAAGCTGGTTAGCCTTCCCTTTATATTTAAGACAGGGCTCAAGGCAGCCTCTCACTAACCAGCCTTTTTGGTCCCTCCCCATCCCTGTCCCTGCCCGAGCAGCTCCTCCTCCCCCCACACAGATGCAGGGAGTGCAATCTACACACACTGACAGGAGTTCATTGCATCATCTGCTCCCAGCGTTCCCCCTCGTCATCCCTGCTGTAGCAATACCCAGGGAGTCTACTCCTTTTCCAGCACTGAGGTGAGTCATAAAGACCACCAGTAACTGTGGACAAGCAGCTCCCTCCTGCCATCCCAGGCCACACTCCCCCTACCAAGGCTAGAGAAGGAACATAATCCAGGAGTCCAGACTTCTCCTGGGAAGCCATTCCCCAAGTCAAGGTCCACCTTAGACAATCAGGGTAGAGGCTGAGGGGCGGGAGGCTGCAGGTTCTCACCAGAGAGCCCAAAGGATGGCCCCGGTCACCAGTGGGGATCACTGTGACCTAAAGGGAAGGGCTCATCATTTCATCATTTCATGGACATTGTTTTGATTTCATCAGTTAGACATTAGCTATGGGAATCCAGTGATATGTTTCATGTGGCTCTGAGGCCCTTCATTTATTTCCCAAGATATGGGCAAAAAAGTAATGGAAGACTTCAGATTTCCCTCACAAATTCCACCCCAGGGCCTGTCCTGAACTCCCAGTTTAGGGTAATCTGTCTTCTGTTGGGGAAGAGTCAACATGATTTTTGAAAAGGGAAATCATGCCTCATCAATCTACTAGAATTCTTTGAGGGGGTCAACAAGCATGTAGACAAGGAGGATCCAGTAGATAAATGTATTTAGATTTTCAGAAAGCCTTTGACAAGGTTCCTCACTAAAGGCTCTTAATTAAAGTAAGCAGTCATGGGATAAGAGGGAAGGTCCTCTCATGGATTGGAAACTGGTTAAAAGATAGGAAACAAAGGATAAGAATAAATGGTCTGTTTTCAGAATGGAGAGAGGTAAACAGTGGTGTCCCCCAGGGGTGTGTACTGGGACCAGTCCAATTTAACATATTCATAAATGATCTGGAAAAAGGGGGTAAACACTGGGTTATCTATAGCACAAGAACAGGAAGCAAAAGAATGTTGTAGATGGTATTGCAGACTTGAAGTATTCTTTCTTTCACATATAGTGCCACTCCCTCACCAGCATGACCTGTTCTGACCTTCCAATATATTTTGTACCCTGGTATTATAGTGTCCCATTGATTATCTTCATTCCACCAAGCTTCTGTGATGCCTATTATATCAATATACTCATTTAATATGAGGCACTCTAGTTCACCCATCTTATTATTTAGACATCTAGCATTGGTATATAAGTACTTTAAAAACTTGTCACTTTTTAGCTGTCTCCCATTACATAATGTAATTGAAAGGGACTTTTTTTCATTTGACTGTTTCTCATCAGATCCTACCTGTATTTTATCTTCCATCCTCTCCTTCTTACTATAATAGAGAATCTCCATTAGAAGATTCTCCCCTAAGGGATGTCGCTGTCCGAAGGACGTGCTCCTCCGCACCTGTCGGCTTCCCCCCAGCCCTTAGTTTAAAAACTGCTCAACGACCTTTTGAATTTTAAGTGCTAGCAATCTGGTTCCATTTTGGTTTAGATAAGTTCATGGAGGACAGGTCCATCAATTTCTATTAACCAAGATGGTCAGGCACACAACCCCATGCTTTGGGTGTCCCTTAATCTCTGACTGCTAGAAGCTGGGAATGGTGACGGGCTGTATCATTCAATAAATTGCCCTGTTCTCTTCACTCCCTCGGAAGCATGTGGAACTAGCCACACTTGAAAGAGAGGATATGGGGCTTGATGGATCATTGGTCTGACCCAGTATAGGCTGTTCTTATGTTCTTATTAGGAGCATCAAAATATTTTGATTCAACGGTATAGACACGTTTTGTTTCATAGTGTTAAAATGTTTGATTTCAAGTTTCTTGTGTTCAGTTATTTCATTTATACCTGTATATTACATTAAAATATTAAATATGGAGCACAGACATAATACGATACGTATTATATAAATACAATATAATTTAAAAATAGTATTTTAATATAATATAAAAGTAAAAACAAAATGAATCAAAATGATGATGTCAAAACAAAACATTTTGACGTTGTTTCACATCACGTTTCATCTTTTTCCTATTGAATATTTCATCAAAACATTTAAATGAAACTGCATCTTTCGTTGGAAAACTCTTCAGTTACAAATTCTTTGACCAACCCTAATTGTTGCAGAACTGTGTGTCCATAATCTCTTTCATTGTCCTAAACTCAAGGTTTAACTCAGGAAATAGCTATGTCTAGGAATCACTGGGCTACTGTCTGTCGACAGACTCCAGGAGGAAAGGGTTCAGCCCAGACCATTCATGGTGCCTTTGCTGACAAAGTCAGAGAGGGGTATAACTGGGCTTCAACCGTGGAGAAGGGCATCACCAAGATGGCCCAGCCCCTCTCCTCCCAATGAGGTTGGCAGCCTTGCTGGCTGTATTTAGAAAATCCTCCATGTCATCTTCCAGGCCAGTTTGTCCAGGTTGGGCCTCAAAAACCCAAGAGATCCCTCCAGTGGTCTTTATATTTCCATCCAGGACAGATCTATGAACTGCCGCAGGAGACCTTCTCTCCGTTGGTGAGTCCTTTCTTGCTCAGCCAACTGCACCTCTGGCTTTCAGCCCATGAACTGCTCCTACTGCTGACAGAGCTGGGTTTGCAGCAGCTGCAGCCGTGCAGTGGGGTCTGCTGCTATAGCTAGGCAGGATCATGAGGTTGTTGCATCAGTAGAAGAGATCTTCCATGATCCCTCATCCCATTAACCACATCATCCAGAGAGAAAGAGACAAACGCTCATTTCCCCCCCTCCTTTGGGGACATTTACATACAATTGCTAACACATTGTCACTGGCCTGAAATGTTTACCTCTCTCACTCTCCATTTCTGATTTAAAGGAAAAAAAAAGGAAAAATATGCAATCTCATGCTATCAGGTACCTGGGGATAATTCAGACTGTAATTTAATGTATCTGCACTGTGATTATTAAAGAGATTGACTGACAGTGTGACATGGATAGACCTCTCTATGGAGGCCAGAATACAATCAGTCAGAAGCTAGAATATCTTAATGTAGATTTAGTTGTTGCTTTATTTTATGTCTTTGTAAGTAGATGAATCTTGATGTGTTCTTTCAAATGTATTATGAGAGCATCAACCTATGAGCTTGTTTTTCTCTAATTTGTCAAAAAATGCAAATATGCCCTTCCTTATATCTTGCATACCATTCTGTGGGCACATTTCAAAGAACATTACAACAAACACAAAACTTCCTCAAACTCTTTTTAAGCCTGAACTCCATGCTGAGCAGATGTGCCACCAGCCTTTCCCCCCCCCCAAAAAAAAGTCTAAAAAGAAAGTATTTTAAACACTCAAACTTTTATAATTGTGGAAATTAAAACTTACGGTTCCACTTTTAAAAATATTAAAAAATAAAACTATTGAAAACCATACTTAGTCACCCAAACAAATTGAACTCTAGCAAGAAGTCAATATAGGAGGAAAGCTTGTGAGTAGAGAACTGAAATCTTGGCACTGGTTCTACAACGTACTTGACTCTGATACTAAATGTGATCCTTCAACATGACCCTGATTTCATTCTGTGTTAGTGCCAGAATGTTATGATTTCAGCCTCGGAATTTATATAGAAATGCTCAAGCTTAATTGGAAACAAATGGTTTTGTGTTGGAATGTCCTTGTTTTGTGTAAGTGTAGGGATGTGGGTGTGCATGGAGTTGGCAAGGGTCAATGTTGGTGAGGTGGTGGGAAATGATTGTGGGGGTCATGGCAATGTGGAAAGGCAAATAAGAGTCATGGGCCAGGATGCGACTCACGAGTGAGAGTGTAGAGGCAGAGTCAGGCAGCTGGCGGAGACCATCTGAAAGTTGAAGGGCAGAGGGAGACTTGGGCGAGGAAGACAGAGGGAGTTGGGGGATGCGTAATGTCAGGTCAGGAGGGTGTGTGGATCAGGGAAGTTGCATCCCCGGTGGAACAAGGTTTATAACAGGGAGAGGGTTATGACACTTACCAAGGTCAGCAACGAGTTTCCCTAAAAACAAGAACAGAATGTATTATAGGTTTCTCAGTAGCACATCACATAAATAATTCCATAAGAGTTCGGGCTCAGGGCCTGCTTCAGTCCCATAAAAGTCAATGGAAAGACAATTATCCCAAATGGAAAATGCTGTTAACTTTAAGAACTTGAGGCTGTGACTAAAACAAACCATAAAATAATGTTCTAGTGAAGAAATTTACCAAAACACAAGTTTAAGATGTCAGAAAGGCTGGAAATTCACAGTTCTGCTTCTGAGACTGACCTTTTCCCAGCCACTCTGCCACAGCCACCATCTACATAAAGATTATGTTATAAACTTAGGAGGAAGTGAAAAACACTTTCACTTCATTGACATCCCAGTGAGTGACAGAGTGAAGGGTCACTGTAACATACACTTGCCTCTATCCTATGCCTATCCATGTGGGGCAAACTCCTGCCATCCTTGGGACTCTCTGGGGTGCATTGCAGAGACTTGCAGGGTAGGAGCAGGGCGGGCAGCACTCTGCTTTGCATGTAATAACCACTGAGCTGACCATTCATTCATCAGATCCCCTAACAGAGGCCTGGAAGGCACCAGCAACTTGTTCCAAAGCTCGAGATGCCCCCCAACTGCAGTTCCCATAGAAGAGCCTTACCTCTCTCTGCAACGCGCGCTGCTATGAGAGAAGGGGAGAGACTTGTTAGAAAGGGGGAGAGTCCAGTACAAATGCTGCATGGTCTACAGAGCACTGGTTGGCTGGTAATGAACTGTATCAACAGGTTTCCACTAGAACCACTCCCACTGACCCCCTTGTATTGTGTCTCACAGGGGCCTGGACTTGCCTGTCGTAGCAATCCTCCCGCCTGTGGTTAAAGTTCTCCTGTTCAATTGGAACCCAAACTCTGTAACATATTTGTGCAGCCTCCTCAACTGACTTGTGGAATAAAGATCAGCTTGGTTGGATTGGACTGGTTCTGAGCTAGTCCCAACAGCATGAAACCAACCAAATCTCCTCAACTACGCAGGTTTCAGTCACAGCCCATTTCAGTACTCCTGTGGAGAACAGCCTCCGGTGCCTGACTGGGAGCCAGCCCCTGAGAATGGCTATCCATGCTGAACTTGGGAGTACAGAAAAATACAGAATTGCTGGAAAGGAGATAGTGACAGAGCGAGACTGGCATATTGTTGGCAGGTCAGGAAGGGACCCTCTGCAGCCCCATAGGATTGGACACCATTGCTTCATCCCTGTGAAGGATAAAAGATTCTTTGAAAAACCGGGCTACAAGAGAGGAAATGGGACTGACACTACCAGAGCTAGCAAGCAATTTGTGAGGCTCAGACACTGCAGTGATGAGCATCATGGGAAAGCCCATGAGGAAATGAATAGCTCCATATTCAGAGCAGGGTTTGGGTGGTGACAGTCAATAATGCCACGCTGCAGGAAGGGAAATAATAATTGCAGGTGTTATTTTTAAAGTGGTCTCTATTTAGCTAATCATTGGTCCTCTGCCTTAGATCTTGATGAGCTAAAGGAAGCGGGCGGCCACCTTCGTAGACAGGGCCATGAGAGGCAGGGGTTAGAACCCTAGCCTGGGACTTGCACTACTCTTGGCTCTACCACTGACTCTCTGTGTGAGTGAGGGCACGTCACCAAGGGCTTGTCTCCACGTAAAAGTTGGGCTGCTTTAACCCTGCTGCTGTACAATACCTGGCTGTGCTCTCTGTTAAGGGTTGTGAAGTGCACAAAACCAATCAGTGGCATATGTAAGCCCAGAACTCTCATTTCGAAGCCCAGTGCAATGTTCTTAGGCTAAGGGCATTTTGACAGGTGAGCGTCTCTCTCGCTTTGCTGCGCAGGTGCTCTATTAGCACTCTGTGTTTCCAAAGGGAAGGGCTCATCATTTTATATTGTAAATCATGGACATTGTTTTGGTTTCATCCGTTAGACATTAGCTATGGGAATCCAGTGATATGTTGCATGTGGCTCCTAGGCCCTTCATTTATTTCCCACGATATGGGCAAAAAGTAATGGAAGACTTCAGATTTCCCTCACAAATTCCACCCCAGGGCCTGTCCTGAACTCCCAGTTTAGGGAAATCTGACTTTTCTTGAGAAATTTAGAGAGGGTGCAAAATGTGGCTTCAAATAAAAATGTAGCTGCATCTTTAACTGTGGAGAAGCCACCTCCCCACTCTCATCTAATTTATATTTTAAACCAAATCTCTGAGTACACTGTAGTACCCCCTTTTAACTTTACCTTTTGCCTTGTGTTGCTTCCAGAAGAAGTAGCTTGCTGTGAAAGTGAGAAAACCCAAAACACCCAAAACAACCAGGAGTATGTACACAGCCACCTTCAAGGGATAGCCCCGCAGGAGGAATGGATCTGTTAGACAAAGCCTCATCCTCATTAACTTGGAAACATTGATAGAACAGATGTGTGGGACCTTTGTGGTGATCATGGCATCGTGCCACTGTTTGGAAGCAGAGGTGGTCAGGAATTTTTCAACTAAATTGTTTTGGTTTTTTTGTCAGAAAATGCCACTTCATCATAACCAAATATTTTAACAGGAAAGGGTTCTTGAGTCCAGGATGGGATTTCTGGTCAAAACCAGAAAAGGAGTAAAACCCCTGAATATCCACTAGCCTCATGGCTAGGACACTCACAGAGGATATCCAGGGTCAAATTTCTGCTGATTTAGAGCAGGAATTTGACCTAGCAGACTATTGTGAGGTGGGGGTCTCTCTCTTCTCTCTCTTGTTTTTAATGAAAACTTTTGAAAAGTGTCAGTTTTGTCCCCATGGGGAAAAGGAATTTGTTTTGAAAACCAGAAAATCTTCATGGGACAGGAAACCATTTCCCTACCAGCTCCAGTTTGAGAGCCCATTCTGGCTGCACAAAGGGGCCTTTTCTACACTACAGAAATTTTCCAAGCCTCCCTCTCCATTGTGAATGCCAATTCAACTCCAGGCATGTTAACTGTGTTAACAATAATAAGACACACTATTAAACACTCCTCCCCCCAAAATTAGCCATGTTTCATTATACTTCATCTGCAGCTTGGAAGGCCAGTTCATGAAGTCTAACCTCCCCTAAATTCACCACACATGGTATTTAATGAATAGCCTCTGAGCAGCTCTATGCACATGCAGGTTGTAAATCCAATATTTAAATTAACCCTAAACATACCCCCTTTTTGGTGAGTGGCTGAACTGTGTGGCTTTGATGAACACCAACCTGCGATGTAGACCACAGACTCTTTCCATGAGTTGAGGTGGGAGTTCCTGACAGAGCAGGACAGATCCTGAATTGAAGTTTCTGTTACAATAATGGAAATTTGTGCTTCAAAAAAGCCGTTATCATGTTGAGTTATTTTTTCTGTCAGGGATGGTAAATGCTGCCCACTGAGGTCTCTCCACTGCACCTGGGGCTCCGGGTACCATCCAGCAGATGCACACACCATGTGGATCCCTTCGCTCTAGTAGCTGTCAAAAGAAATGCGAGGAATCATAGAATATAAGGTTGGAAGCGACCTCAGGAGGTCATCTAGTCCAACCCCCTGCTCAAAGCAGGACGAATCCCCCACTAAATCATCCCAGCCAGGGCTTTGTCAAGCCTGACCTTAAAAACCTCAAAGGAAGGAGGTTCCACCACCTCCCTAGGTAACCCATTCCAGTGCTTCACCACCCTCCTAGTGAAAAAGTTTTTCCTAATATCCAATCTAAACCTCACCCACTTCAACTTGAGACCATTGCTCCTTGTTCTGTCATCTTGTTCCGCAGAGGAGTAGAACCCAGACCTGGAGGGGAATGGAGTGAACCTGTGTGAACCCTACACAAGCATTATGCATCTCTTCAGCTTGGAAGGTAAGCATTTAATTCTTCAGGAGAAGGGAAAAGTGGTTTGTTGTCCCTCCTGCAGAAGGGCAAGAGCCTTTCGCTGCGTCACTGCCGGGCTCTGGCTGTGAGAAGCGTTTCATTATTGCCTGAGTCCTAAAGCTGGAAGCCTATCTCAATGTGAATAGCATATTTCAGCTCCAGGATAAAATGATAGGCCGTATCATTGAACAGAGAGAGCAGCCCAACTAAACTGGCTGTGAGCTCCAGGAAATAACAATTCCAGTGGCAGGAAGTTGAAGCCAGACAAAATATGGTGCAAATTTTTCACAATGTGGGTACTTAATCACTGGAATAAAGGACATGGTGGATTCTCCATCTCCTGTAGTCCTTCAATCAGAATTGTAACTCTCTTCCTTAAAAAATAATTAATTAATAAATAATTGCTCTAGCTCACCCATAAGTTACTGGGCTGGGTGCAGGAATCACTCGGTGAAATTCTCTGGCCTGTGTCATACAGAGAATCAGATTAGATGATCATAAAAGTGCCTTCTGGCCTTAAAATCTATGACTATATGGAATGTTTGAGGGGCTAAGGATTAGAAACCTTAAGTACCAAGAAGCAAAGTCAGGTTTTGCCTGCTTGAAAGCAGACAGAATCTGGCAAGAATAGGGCTGATATTGCAGAAACACACATTCCTAAGTAGTGTTACGCACAAATATATCCGATGAAGTGAGCTGTAGCTCACGAAAGCTTATGCTCTAATAAATTTGTTAGTCTCTAAGGTGCCACAAGTACTCCTTTTCTTTTTGCGAATACAGACTAACACGGCTGCTACTCTGAAGCACAAATATATGCAAGCACATTCCAGAAAGGTGGCACCAGAACACTTCGATAGCAAACATGTTCCCCAAAGAGAACAGGAACACACTGAGACATCTTAAGGAAAAGGTTAAGATGACAGCATGATGGATAGCGATTTTTTGATCGAACCCAACGGTACAAGATAATGGGTGTCTCCTCGATATATCAATGGGTGGCACCCTAATACGTCAGAGGGTGGCACCATGGCACATCAGGAATAATGTGTAACTTGTTTGTATCTGTGTACAAAGATGTATCTCAGAAGGGGTGTCTTTGTCTGGCCGAGGGGAGAATGGAAAGTCCCGCCATTCACTGAGCTGGTCCATTGTCACGGGCATACATGTGTTAGTGTACCTGTAACCATTGAGCTGGTGCATTAGCACCATGTCTCATCAGCAATAAACCTGACCAAGTACCTTTGCTGAAAACCGAGCCTGTGGATTTATTGGGTGGTTCAATCAAAGTCTGCTGACTCTGCTATCTGCACAGAGCTGGAAAGCATGCTGAAAGAACACACACACATAGCCAAATATCTATCAACATCTGACGACAGTGTACTCTGGGAACAAACTCCTCGGGTAGACCTGTGGCACCATGGGCTGCTGCAGGTTTTAGTGACTAAGTTGCTAAACATAGGCCTTGTGAAGCAGCAGTGATTTCATACAAGTGTAAGTTTAAAACCATCTAGTTAAACAAATATGGAACTGATTTTTGCATAAGAGAGGACTTTTAGAATATAGAATATCATGGAATATCAGGGTTGGAAGTGACCTCAGGAGGCCATCTAGTCCAACCCCCTGCTCAAAGCTGGACAAATCCCCAACTAAATCATCCCAGCCAAGGCTTTGTCAAGCCTGACCTTAAAAACCTCTAAGGAAGGAGATTCCACCACTTCCCTAGGTAAACCGTTCCAGTACTTCACCACCCTCCAAAGTGAAAAAGTTTTTCCTAATATCCAACTGTAGTGGGGTGGTCACCCCACTCCAGCCCTGAAGGGGTTAAAACAGCCCCAGAAGAGGGCTTCCCTGGGGAGCCAATAGTAAAAGCAGCCCTGGAGAGGGCTGTAGCAGGGATCAGCTAGGCTGATTGGGGGAAGCAGCCACAGCTGGGGCCACACCCCAATCAGGGCCCAGCTGGCCCTTATAAGAGGGCTGTGGGCCAGAAGTTGGAGGAGTCTCACTCTAGCCCTGGAGTGGGAAGGGCTAGCTGCCTGGGAGTAAGGTACCTGAGGTGGAGCCATGCTGGGGAATGGCAAAGGAGCTTAGGAGCTCCAGCCTGGCAACTCCCCAGGCTGAGGCCTTGTTGCAGGCCTATAAAAGGTATTGGGGCTACAGAGGTGCAAGCCTGGGAATAGGCAGAGGCAGCAGGTCCTAACCCCTTGCCAATGATGAGTGGCCATTGCAGTCTGCCCCAGTGAGTGGGGGCTAGATGATGACCGGCAGTCACCACTGAGGCAACGTGGGGATAGAGCACTGTGGGTTCCTTGGGAGGGGAGACCCAGACTGCAGGGGTACTGCTGGGGCAGCACCCCAAGGTAAAGGGGCACTGGGTCTGGGAGGGACACAGTGGCAAGTGAGACATCAGCCTGCAGAGGGTGCTCTGTAAACTGGAAAAGAGATAATTTTAATAACCAGGAGGCGCTGTGCTGGTGAGTCTCGCCCTCGCTACACCAACCTAAATCTCCCCACTGCAACTTGAGACCATTACTCCTTGATCTGTCATCTGCTACCACTGATAACAGCCTAGATCCATCTTCTTTGGAACCCCCTTTCAAGTAGCTGAAAGCAGCTATCAAATCCCCCCTCATTCTTCTCTTCTGCAGACAAATAACCCCAGTTCCCTCAGCCTCTCCTCAGAAGTCATGTGTTCCAGCCCCCTAATCAATTTTTCCACCTCCTTTTTGTAGAGTGGTGCCCAAAACTGGACACTGTACTCCAGATGAGGCCTCACCAATGCCGAATAGAGGGGACTGATTACGTCCCTCAATCTGCCAGCAATGCTCCTACTTATACATCCCAAAATGCTGTTTGCCTTCTTGGCAACAAGGGCACACTGTTGACTCATATCCAGCTTCTCATCCACTGTAACCCCTAGGTCCTTTTCTGCAGAACTGCTGCCTAGCCACTTGGTCCCTAGTCTGTAGCGGTGCATGGGATTCTTCCGTCCTAAGTGCAGGACTCTGCACTTGTCCTTGTTGAACCTCATCAAATTTCTTTTGGCCCAATCCTCCAATTTGTCTAGGTCCCTCTGTATCTTATCCCTACCTTCCAGCGTATCTACCACTGCTCCCAGTTTAGTGTCATCTGCAAACTTGCTGAGGGTGCAGTCCACGCCATCCTCCAGATCATTAATGAAGATATTGAACAAAACCAGCCCCAGGACCGACCCTTGGGGCACTCCGCTTGATACCAGCTGCCAACTAGACATGGAGCCATTGATCACTACCAGTTGAGCCTGACGATCTAGCCACTGTATTCATCAATCCACTGTATTAATTCATCCAGCCCATATTTCTTTAACTTGCTGGCAAGAATATTGTGGGAGACCATATCAAAAGCTTTGCTAAAGTCAAGGAAAAACACGTCCACTGCTTTTCCCCCTCATCCACAGAGCCAGTTATTTCATCATAGAAAGCAATTAGGTTAGTCATGCATGACTTGCCCTTGGTGAATCCATGCTGACTGTTCCTGATCACTTTCCTCTCCTTGAAGTGCTTCAAAATTGATTCCTTGAGGACCTGCTCCATGATTTTTTCCAGGGACTGTGGTTTTTCCAGGGACTTTTGTTTTGTTTAACTCGGTTTGGAACAAGTTCAATTAAACCAGTGACGGCTGCCTTTAAACCAGGGGTCTCAAAGTCCCGTCCTGTGGGCCAGGGCCATCCCTAGACATTTTTGTGCCTTACGTAGCCCGCCTGTGGGGGGGGCTGGCCCCAGGCCTCCATGGGGGAGGGCATCCCCAGGCCTCCACACGGGGGCTGGCCCCAGACATCTGTAGGGGAGCAGGAGGAGGCTTGGAGGGCAGGGGGGAACCACCCCCCAGTATGTGTCAGTGGAGTGGAGCAGGTTGGGGCTGGCTCACTCCACTTTCCACCGCCCCGCGATTGCAGGGCACGCCTGACCCCTACTGCAGTCCCCCGGGATGTAGTTCAGGGGAAAGGGCTTTGGGGAAGAGGCGGGGTGGGGGTGGAGCCGGGGCAGGGGCTTTGGGAAAGGGGCGGGGCTGGGGCGGACCAGGGGTGGGAAGAGTTGAGGCAGGGGCTTTGGGAAAGAGGCGGAGCAGGGGCAGCTTTCCTGGCTGGCTCAGCAGGCCGGGGGATTGGCCTGGCTGCTGGAGTAGCACACAGCTGTGTAGGGCACCAGGAAATTTGGGGCAATTTGGTGCCCCAAATTTCCTGGTGCCCTACGCAGCTGCATAGTTTGTGTATGGGTAAGGACGGCCCTGCTACTGGCCATCTGTGGCCCGAGAACCTCCCCACTGTGGCCCATGGAGGAGAGACACATGCAGACATGCTGCCCCCCCCACCCCGCAGCTCCCATAGGCTGCGGGAGAGTGACAGAGATACCATTACTAGTCGCTGGGCAGAGTCTGCCATGGAGTCAGCATCGCTAGTTGCCAGGCAGAGTGAGCAATGGAGGCAGCATCACTTTTTTCCACGAGTATAAACAAGTCTAAATACCGAACACAACTATCTGACGCCCACCTTGCTGCAATCCTGAAGGTTTCAACTGCTCAGTCACTGAGGCCAAACATCAACAAACTGACAGAACTGAAGCATTGCCAAGTGTCTGGCAAACACTAAAAACTCTCTGGCAAGCAAAGAATTGTATAAAGTTGTATGACAGTTTTATTATTTCTAAGATATTTGAAATAAAAAATACACTATAAATATTTTCTTTTCTGAACACCATCTTCAGTGACATTATTGGCCCACTGGGAGGATTTGAGGACTGGCACTGGTCCTAAGGTACATTGAGTTTGAAACCCCTGCTTTAAATGGATATAGGAGCGTCCACACCGGAGTTTGCACTCATCTAAATAAACTGTCTAAGTTTCTGTTTGTCTTGGTTCCTTTAACAGTGAATTTCAAGGTGATTGGACCTGATCATCCCATCATGGCCTCTGCAGGTGAAGATGCCCTGTTACCCTGTCACCTCTCCCCCAACATGAGTGATCAGGAGATGGATTGTTACCAGCGCACCTCCATCTGTATCAGCATGGAAAAGATCAGGCTGAGCAGCAAATACCAAATTATCAGGGCACAACAGAGCTTCTGAAGGATGGTATTGTGGATGGAAGCATTGTCCTGCATATACGCAACATCACCCCCTTTGACTATGGGCAGTTTATCTGTTTCTTCCGATCACACAGCTTTTATGCGGAAGCTGTTCTGGAACTGAAGGTGTCAGGTCAGTAACTTGGGCTGCTAATTTGAATTCTCAGCAGAATAATAATTTATTTTGAGGTGGAACTTCATGTGTCTTATTTTCATGCCAGTATCCAGAATTCCCTTCTATCTGCCAGTTATTTCCCACCAGTTGTTCAGGAGCCTATGCCCTGGGCATAAGCTGACAGATTTCAATGTGTGTGTCTCCACACTCTGGATGTTTTTTTTTCACAACCTTGTTGTGCAAGAACTGTGAGAAAGTCTATAAGTACCTACACGGGAACAAATATTTGATAATGGCTCTTCAGTCTAGCAGAGAAAGATGTAACACAAGCTAATGGCAGGAAGTTGAAGCTAGAGAAATTCAGACTGAAAATAAGGCATACTTTTTTAATAGTGAGAGAAATTAACTAGTGGTTCTCAAACTGTGGTCCGTGGACCACCAGTGGTCCGCGAGCTCCATTCAGGGGGTCCGTGGATAGTTCCCTCTAAGGTGAGCATCTGGATGGCCGCACATGAGAGAATGAAGGGCCACCCACAGAGTCTGTTTGGGTCAAAATCACTTTGGAGAAGAAAGCTACCAGAGGCCTCCTGGATAGTGCTTGGGGTATGCTAGAGACCCCCCCCCCATCTGATTTGGATATGGATAGAGACCTCTTTTATGATTATGGCAGACTTTAATTTCCCAGATATAGATTGGAAGACAAGTGCTACTAATAATAGTAGGGCCAAGATTTTCCTGGATATGATAGCTAACAGATTTCTTCACCAAATAGCCGCCAAACCAAAAGAGCTGATGCTATTTTAGATTTGGCATTCGTGAGTAGTGAGGACCTCTTAGAACAACTAGTTGTAGGAGACAACCTTGGTTCAAGTGATCATGAGCTAATTCAGTTTAAACTAAATGGAAACATAAATAGATCTGCAATTAGGGTTCTTAATTTCAAAAGGGCAAACTTAAAGTAAGGGAATTAGGGAACTGGACTAAACTGAGGAACTCAAGGATCTGAATGTGGAGGAGGCTTGGAATTATTTTAAGTCAAAGTTGCAGAGGCTCTCTGAAGCCTGAATCTAAAGCAAGGGGAAAAATTTGTAGGGAAGGATTACAGACCAAGCTGGATGAGCAAGCATCTCAAACAGGCTATTAAGAGAAATCAGAAAGCTGACAAGGAATGGAAGATGGGTTGAATCAGTGTGATACTCTGTACCTCAAATTAGCACCCTGGAATCCTCATATTCACCATTGTCATATGATTAAGGTTTGTTTTGTACAAAGTCTGCCTTGTGAGGTATCATTTTAAAATTCTGGATCTGTTGGACCTTAATATTCGGTTGGATTTTATGTACTGTCATTGTATGTGAAGTTACGAAGTATTGCTATACATGTTACTGAAATATGTTGAGATGCCCACAGCCAGCCTTTCAGTAGGGACAAAAAATCAGGCATCACTGGCCAGACAGGTGTTAATGGCTCATCAAAACCCAGCCCTCTATCTCAGAGACTTCTTGGAGAAGGCACGTATGCATGGGGGCAGCCTAGACCACGTCAGAGCAAGGATCTTTCTAGCAGCTGGAAGAAAGCATAAAAGACAGACCATGACATCATTTCTTGGCCTCCCTCCCCAGCATCTCCATCTCAACACCTGGAAGATCATCTAGAAGACAAAGATTTTTAACTATGGAGATTGGTCGCAGGCTGGAAGGATGTCCACCTGTGTATTAAGGAACTGTAAGCTACCTGTAACATCTGTTAGGGTGAGAGACTACTTGATTCAAATCTTACTAAGTCTTTTAAAGTTAAAAATTAGACTGCACTTCTATATTTATTACTTAGGTAACCAACTTTGATTTCTATGCCTGCTACTTATAATCACTTAAAATCTTAGTTACCCTTTTTTTGCATCTCCATCACATTGTTGACTCATATTTAAGGCAAAGATTTTGATATGGGTATTTTTAATAAAAGTCACGGGCAGGCTGTGGGCAATAAACAATAAATCATGGAAGTCCAAGCTCCACCATATGGGGCTGGAGCCTGAGCGCCACCTCCCAGGACTGAAGCCTTAGCTCTGCTGCTCAGAGCTGAATCATAATTTTCAGGAAGTCACGGAGGTCCCGTAAAATCATAGAATCCATGATCACCATGACTGACTCGTAGCCTTATTCATATTCAATCAGTGATCCACCATAAGCCCTGGATCCTTTTCAGCAGTGTGACCACCTAGTCATTTTATTCGCCATTTTGTAACTGTGCATTTGCTTTTTCCTTCCTTAGTGAACTGCTTTGAACTTGTCTTTATTGAATTCCATCCTGTTGATTTCGGACCAATTCTCCAAGTCATTTGGAATTCTTATCCTGTCTTCCAGAGTTCTAGCAACCTCTCCCAGCTTGGTGTCATCTGCAAATTTTATCAGCATATTCTCCAGTTCACTATCCAAGTCATTAATGAAAATATTCAATAGTGATGGGTAGAGTGGCAGAAGTTTAAGGTGAAACATGATGTAAAAGTCCATTGAGTACAGGTTACACTGAGACCAAGGGGAGTAAAAAGGAAGAAAAATCAATATCTTCCCCTGCCTCCCCTCCAAAAAAGATTTTATTTCTCAAATTTACATAAAATGCTCTTATTAATTGTTTCAAAATAACAAAAGATCAATGGTATTAAAACTGTTGAGAGAAAGTAGAATACACTCTGTGACAAGAGGCTTCCTTCCTGGTTCCAGTGTAGAAACATGGACCGTAAAAAAGAAAATGAGGTAACTGGACAGAGCGGGGTTGCCCATGGCACAGTGCGAGTGGAAGGAAATCCTCATCTTCATTGTAACTGGATCCAGACATCAGAAAGGAAAAGAGAAAACAAATCCCAAGTGAGCAACGTGCTGTAATTTGGGATACAAATTCATTGAGCAGAATATGAATCCTAGGACATGTGCTAGTTAATAATTGCATCAAAATGTGCATGTTTGCTACTGTTTTTGTCAAGACATGTTACAAGACCTAGCAAAACTCAGCTTCACCGTTCACCATCTCAAATTACAGTCCACTATACTGGACGAAGACCTTAATTCTAGCATTTGCAAAATTCATTGAAAAATATTATCACAAAAATCACTAACTTTCGTAGAGTAATAGTCTGGTTGTAAAATTACAAAGAGAAAGTCACCAAAAAGAAAAAACCCTTAATGTATTTTGTATCTGATTTTATAATGCAGTGTGAGAAAAGGCATTGCAATTTCTAGGTCTGGGTCACTTGGATAAATACAGATCATCTGAAGTCATCAATGAACCTTTTCAAATAGAAAAAGAAGCATTTTAAAAACAAATTAAAAGATGAGAACTTCTTGCCACCTACCTCATGAACCCAGGAGAAACTTCCCAGCAGTTACAGAATCACTGGGACATTTCCAGCTTCTCACAGTCAGCGAAATGGACCCTTAGTCTGGGAGGTGCCTTACAATGAAAGAATTCATGTTACAGTATAAAGCAAAAATAATTTAGGAAAAGAGAATCAGTTCAGTATCATCTGTCCTTGTGCAATTTTACAATGTTTTGTAAAAAGCAGCAGAATTTACTCTTTTCTCCTGCATGTAGCAAGGTTGAAGATGCAAGTGAAATTGTAAAGCAGAAAACCACCATTATCATTTAGATGGTGATATGAAATTAAAGAGTCCTTATGGAAATCTGCACACAGCAATGTGCTTATCCTCTCAAACCCAGCAGGTTTTAGCCTCACACACATCCTGGTTGGATCAGAGTCTGCTTCATCCTAGTATGATGGAGTGATGATAGTCACTCCATAGTTTAAGACTCTTATAGTTTCCTTTATAACCCTGATTTTGATCCTACATCTATAAACTACAGGAATATCCTATCACCTTCAAAATTGGAACGTTAGATCTGGGGCTGAAGTAAACTATTTCTACCAAATTTGATGTGAATTGGACAAGTGGTTGCTGAATTATAACATCCTGTAAAAGAGGGTTCACCAAAGTTAAAAAAATCTTTTTTTGCTGCTTTATAGCATAAAAAACAAATACAACCATGCATTTTGTTATTGTTCCTTGACACCTCTGTACCCTTTACAGTGGAGGTTCAGGGGCCGCCCTACATATCCTATCCCTGGCACAGCACCCTAACCCTCTGAACATTCTGCTTTACAAGACTTGCCCAATACTTGGCTCTTCCTGCAGCCTCTTGCCTCACTCACGTGGCTGGGCAGGGGTAGCTCCATTGCACAGACAGCATAGCTAAGCACATAGATTTGGCACACTCATTGCAAAAGGCAGTGGCTATCTGGGAGTGACATGGGTCTGCCCCAGGAGAGATTTACGTTCTGTTCCTAACTCTGCTAGAAGTGACCTTGGGCAATGTCTCAGGTCCTCAGTTATCGCCTCTGTTAGAAGGGGGAGGCCTCCTACAATAGGGACATGGGGTGGTATTCACAAAGGTACTTAGGTGCTAGAGTCCCATTTTTAGGCATTGCTGAGACCCACAAAACTGCTGCTTGGCTGCTCCCCAACTCTGTAGGTGCCTTAGCTCACTTGGCTGCTCAGTGCCTAAGTTTCTGCAGCACATATTCCCTATGTGCACTGCTGCCTCATTCTAGGGATCCAGATGCCTATCCCCTGCCTAACCCCCAAAACAAACCACTCCACTGGGAGACGGCCGCGCCATGTTCAAGCCCCACTCCTTCCTCAGCAGAGAGGGGAATGTAAACCATGGGTTCCCATATTCCAGGTGAGTCTCTCTAGCCCCTGGGCTAACGATTATTTTGTGTGACACTAGGCAGCCCCTGAGCCCAGATTGGGCCCCACACCCAAGTTGAGCAGAGGAGCACTTATCCTCCCTCAGCTCAGGAATCACTAGCAGACCTAAGCACATTCCTGCAGTCTGTCTCCGAGGGAGTGGCAGGGCTTAGCACGTGCCCCTTTTGCTTTGCTTCCTCTGGTTATTCACATAGCTGGAGTAGTGTAACTTAGGTCGACTTACCCTGGTAGTGAAGACAAGCCCGAAGATTGTGAAGTGCAGAGGAATGTTAACACTAGAGGTGAGACCAAACCACATGATCTCCTGGCTTCCAGCCCACTACACCTCCCACTAGCCTCAGGGTGTTAAACTCATTCTGTGCAGGGGGCCAAATTCCATTTTTACTATGATCTCTGTGCCAGGTCATCCATTTAGGGCTCACCACTCTCTTCATTCCAAAGTGGTGCCCTCATCAATCCCAATGGGAGACTAGGAGCAGAATGCAGCCTTTATAGAGTAAATTGACTGTTCATTATCATCAGTGTGTTACTTCTTCAAGGCCTTGTTATCACGCTCACCATCACCCAGTGGGGAAAATGCTCACCACCATTCTCTGTCCTTTCTTCCTCATCCTCCTTTTTCTCTTTCTCTTCCCTTACTTTGTGGGTCTCCTCCTGTCTTCCTTCAGCATTCCTTCCCTTCCGCTACCACCACTTCACCTTCAGGACTTCCCATCCACCCCCTTCCCTATCCCAGTGGCTAAAATGGGTGAAATAGTTAATGCTAAGGTACTGACAGAAAACAACCCCACGTGCACACCCTACACACCATTGCAATAATGTTTGTATAAGGTATGCCTTCTGAGGCGTCATTTAAAAACTTATCATTTGCTGATCAATCATATCACGGCAAAATATGCATAGGAGTGTTTTATATGAAATTATCAACAAACTAAAATCATAACTAAAAATATATTTTCCAGGTAAGTCTGAGGAGTGGCCAAACTATTTCTTCAGAGACAAAGGGCAAGCTGACTCCTCAGCCAGGTGAAAACAAGGCTGATGAACCATTACCTGCTAAGTGGCCACTCTTTGGCAAGAAAGGGGGAGGGACAAAAATCTACATCCTGGCAAAGAAAAAGCATGGAGTTTCTATCCACACAGACCGCCTGTCACCTTGCTCCCAGCTGAAAATAGTTCTCAAAGGGGGGACGGGATTATAAAAAGGAGGGGTAGACAACTCTAGGGTCCCTCCTCTCTCTCTCTCTCTCTCTCTCTCTCTCCCCCCCCCTCCGTGCCAATCATATTTTCTACACCTGAAAAGACATAGGAAGCAACTGTTGGACTATAGGGAAGGGGTCCTCACTTAAAGAATTTGGTCTATAAGACTGCTGAAAGCATAGGTGAAAAACTTGGCTTGAATCTAATATAGTTTGTTAAACTAGACATGTCAGTTTTCTGTCTTTATTTTTCTTGTAACCATTTCTGACTTTTATGCCTCATTACTTCTACTCACTTAAAATCTATTTCATTGTAGTTAATAAACTTGTTTTAATGTTTTACCTAATCACAGCTCTGGAGCACCCATGGAGTCAGTGCCTATGTACAAGAGGGTCCTGTTTGAACTTCACTGAAAACAGTTGCAGAGCACTGACCCTGTGAACACCATGAAAAATGGCATGGGGTCTTAGTTCGGGAAAGAAAACTGAGTCTCCCTCCAAATACAGTGAAGCGGAGACACAGATCCAGCTCTTGGTCTGCAAACAAAGGGTGGCAATGCATCTATTGCTTTCTGTATTCTGTATAGTGCTGTACTAATCTCTGGTTGATAATCTTAGATTAAATAATTCCAATTGAGCCTGATATTCAACAATCTTGAGTCACTAACTCAGACACGCAACACTACTTTGTAAATGGAGATAACTACACATTCCTAAGATGGACCTCTTTAACAACTTTTGCCTAGGCAGGTCTCTGTGGTTTTGAACGTGCTAATAACATAATACAGGGGGATGTCATAACTTTACATGTAATGTTGCTACATACATTTCACCAGGATATTACTGACCAGCGAGATTTTTTTCAGAAGATAACTCACTAGGCATATTTTGTACAAAGATTATTACAATGGTGTGTAGGGTGTGAACACAGGGTGCATTCCCTCACACCAACACAGTAGATCTCAGCACTGGGAGTCCAGTGGTGTGATTTACGTGTCTCCTTTCCTTCAGCATGTAGCACACTTGTCAGACAAAGCAAAGGGGAACCCCAAGGAAACAGGAGATAATACTGGCCAACATGCACCCAGACACTAGATGGAGACACGACATGTTCTGTTTTTTTAAAAAGCAGGAAGGAATGTGCGGAAACATACCGCTTCATTACCACAGTTTCTCTCCTTCACGCAGTTACTCAATCCTTCATGCGGACACATGGCTTTTGTCTTTTCAAACATTCTTTTTTATTGAAACACACATGTAAATATAGCGTATCTGGAGTGACATTTCCCTCTGTGTTTTACCTAAAATTTTATTGTAAACCCCCAGTTGAAGAGTGTCATGTTCAGGGTCTCAAAAGTGTGTGTGGAGGGGATGGGAAGGGGTGTTAATGGCAGAAACCCATCTCAGTGGCTCCTTGGGAGGAAGAGGAGCCAAAGGGGCCAGCTAGGCCCTGGCAGAGAGCCCAGGGCTGGGGTTACCTGGACAGACCCCTCAGATCGCCACCTGTTGCAGCAAGCAGGGGTCTAGACGGAGACACCGCATGCAACGAGCTCAGAGCCCATTGGTCCTAGCTTGAGTCACTGAGCTCCTACTACAGGGATCAGGCTGTCCCTTCCTTGCGGATCAGGGGAGCCACAGGAGGGGACTCCTTTTTTTTCCTATGATGTGAGTAAAAAAGCATTTGAAGGCTAATGGGTGTTGAAATCAGCTCATTTGTCAGGTGCTCCAGCTCTGCAATGCCTTGTCCAAATAACTCCAGATTTCCCCACAAACACAATCTCACCCCGACCTTCGGCAGAGCTGACTTATCTTTTGGAATTTAGAGAAGATGCAAAAGCTGGCTTTAAACAAAAACTTTGTTGCAGACTTAACTCTGGAGAGGCTGCTGCCTATGTCTCCAGCTCTCCTCCAAGGCCCACACTGATTTCTGCCAGCCGATACCCTGCTAAGGGTTTCCAATGGCAGAGGGTTTACCAGGAATCCAGGTTACGGTGGCACTTGTTGTGTTCACAGCACACACAGAGAGAAGTTAAATAGCAATATAACTTTTCTTCTAGGAATTCAGAACACACAAGAATGCAACACTAAAAGAGAGACAGACAAAGCTGGCTGCTCCCTAAAATAGGGGTGGGGTGGAGAGGAGATGGGATGGGGAAGAGAAGGAAATAGGGGAAGCAGGGGCAGGGGGAAGAGGCAGGGGTCGGATGGGAATGAGATGGAGCGGTGGGGAAGGGGCATGGGATGGGGAAGAGAAGGGGATGGGGGAAGCAGGGGTGGGGGGAAAGAGGCAGTGGAGACGAAGGGGGTGAGGTGAGGAGGAGATGGGGCAGTGAGGAAGGGACATAGGATGGGGAAGGGAAGGGGGTGGGGGAAGCGGGGGCAGGGGGAAGAGGCAGGGTGGGATGGGAATGAGATGGAGTGGTGGGGAAGGGGCATGGGATGGGGAAGAGAAGGGGGTAGGGGAAGCGGGGGCCCAACATGCGGAGCCCCTTGGCAGCAGCTGGGGCTCCCCTGTTAAGCAGGCCCATCAAACCCTCACCCTGACAAGCCCCACCTCCCCTGCAACTGTACCACCCCGATGATCCCCCCCAGACACCCTCCCCACTGAGCCCCAACCACCTACACCTGGACCCCCACCCAAATGAACCCCATCTCCCCGCACCCAGACACACACACACCCTGCTGAGCTCCAACCACTTTCACTTGGCCCCCCCTGCAGATTCCCATTGCTCCTGCACCTGGAACCTCCCTGTGCATCCAGATCCACTGAGCTGCCTGCACCCAGACTGCCCCACACAGAACCTTCTTACCCCCATCTGGATTCCCCCACACTAAAGTCCCTCTGCACTTGGATCCTGCTGCCAGGCTGAGCCTCCCTGCCCACATCTGGTGTGCCTGGCGCAAAAGGGGCAGGGCCCCAGGGTGTTTCTGGGGCAGGCATGGCCTTGTGCTGGGTCAGGGTCAGGTTCAGCCTCACTGCCAAGTCCCTGTCCTGGGGAGGTGGGGGAGGCTGCGGGGTATTCTCCCACCTCCATGCAGCCAGTGGCCAGTGTTCCCCACTGTCATGGTGGAGCTTCGACATTTATTTATTGTAAAAAAAAAATGGCAGAATTTTGAAATATTATGCACAGAATTTGATGCAGAATTCCCTCAGGAATATGGGACACTGTACAGCTGTGATGGTGGCACTGTGAAGGGGGTGCTGGACAGTAGGGGATCTGTAGGTGGAGGAACTGGGCAGGGGGTATGGCGTGCAGGGTGCTGTGCAGTTGTGGTGGGAGGTCAGCAGGAGGGGTCTCTGGGCAGGGGGTGCTGGGTATAGCGGGTCCAGGGGCATTGGAATCTGTGGGGGAAGTCTCTGGATGAGGGGGTGCTGGACATAAGGGCAGGGCACTGGGCAGAGGGTCAGTGTGGAAGGGGCACACTGACAGCGCAGGGCTGGGTGGGCCAGTTTGTGTCTAGCAGTTGTGGATTTGTAAACAGTGCCCTTGTGCTAGACTGAGTGGGGCCACTCCTGCTGCGCCTTATTGCCCCCAACTGGCCATTCGCTCTCCAGACCATCCCCCATCACATGCCCTATTTCACCAGTGGGGGCCCACAAATATGTTTGGCGCCGGGCCCACAAAAAGTTAATCCGGCCCTGGGCCCAACGTGCTGGAATTGACCCCTCCCTGCACCAGCCTATTGAATCTGGCCTACTGCATTTCCCTTTTTCTAGTCTCTTAGAGCAGAACTTCAGTGGAGTGAGCTGATGGCAAATACAAAACAGTCACCATAGAAGGAGAGAGCACACACTCCTCTGCCGACAGCTTGCAGGAAAGTCACCAGAGCAGAAGTGCTGGAGTGTAAATCTAATTCCAGGAAATCATGCAGAAGAGCGAACAAACAGACACTATTTCAGTCTGTGTTACAGGATAACGGAAAAGGGTCCCAAAGATCTCTGAGCATTTTAGACATTTCTGCAGCAATATTGAAAGTAGGTAACAGAGCCCCAGATGGACTCCGGCCCATAGGAACAGCTCCTACAAAGAACCACAGAGCCATCACCCACAGCAATTGAGGGCTGACACTCATCTGCCTGCTGGATCTTACAGGGATGGGCTTCCAGCTATGGCTGCATTGCCCCCGGGCACATCTGACTCCAGTCTGTTCAGACAACTATTGCTGGATAAAGTACAGCAATTTTATGGGAACTGAAACATTCTCCATGCACCCAGCAGCTCCCAACTGAAAGTGAAAACACACACAGAGTCCTAGGGCAGAAACAGTTTTAGTTTTTAAGGCTTTTCCCTGCTTACTCAGAGGCGCTGTCACAACCATCAATTGTATTTCTGTCATACATACACACACCAAGGCTGTCTGTCCCCACGAGCACTACACTTTTCAGACTGAAGCAGTGTGCCAGAGGGGTGCAGAACTAATCAGACCTCAGCAGTAGCCGTTGGCCAAGGCAGGAAAGGCCTCCCTGTGGTTGCAGGTAATTCACAAGTTTTCTGGTGCAAAATAAAACTAACTCCCTGAGACACAGGCCACATTCTCCTTCCACAGTGGGGAATAAACAACAAGAGCCATACTCTGCCTGGCCTTCGCGCAGGTGGGTAGTGTGAGTTTAGAGAGGCTTTCCCTCCCTGCTTGCATGGCCTAGATAAAGTCCCCCCAACCCTGTGCCAGCAGGACTAGAGCAGGGCAGGCAACCTTATGAAGTGGTGCAGCAGTTGGCATGCTCCCACTGCATGTGCTCTAATCCAACCAATATCCACCTACCTCCAGAGCTCTCTGTCCTGGCTTCTAATCAGAAAGGCCCTGTCTGGCTCCCCGGTACAGGAGAAGGGACCAGCCCCTTCACCAGAGCCTAAGGGTCTTTCTTTATTTGATAGAGTTATGGGGGAGGGTTGTTCCTGGGTGGCTAGCAGGGCTGTTTTACAGCTTTGATTTATTGCCCGAGTTCATTCATTGTGTGTGGAATGATGCTTTCCTGCTGGGTGGGCACCATTAGCTGTTGTGACCCTAACGAATTGGTCAGGCACCCGGAGCTCTTTGCAGGGGTATTTTGGTTGGCATTTCACTCTCAGAAAGGCTAATAGTAAATAACAGAACTGGTTTTCCTTGTTTTCCGCCAGGGGAGGTGTCAGAATGCAGCAGTGCCCACAACTCAGCCAGCCTGCCCAGGAGACTGGGCTCCCCCACGGAGGCTCCCCCGCTCACGTTCACACTGGGGATGTCCGCCTCTGATCCAAACATTCCATGCAAACTGCTGCTGGAGGCTGGAGTGTGCAGGGAGAACTGGTAGCTGCAGGGCAGTGAGGTCCCAGCTCCATGCAGCCTGCCGCTGCCCCATCCACCTTCTTTGGCATGTGAGTACACAAATGAAGGATGCTGCACAAAGGAAACAGGGTGTGGCTGGTACCCACAGTACCCAGGGACAGCATTTGCACAGAAAGAGCCTGATTGGCTCAGTGCCAAGTGGCATAGCTGGTCTGGGCTGGTCTCTCGCACCAAAAGAAGCTGGACCAATAAAAGATATTACCTCACCCACCTTGTAAAACAATAACTGGAAATCCAGGCTCAGAGTCCTTCCAGCCTCTGTCTGCTCTTCCCCATCCCACCCAATACACAAGGGACCCCAGGCTTCCAGCCCTACCTGCAGGGTCTCAAAAGTGTTTGTGTGGTGCGGGGGGTGGGTAATGGCAGAAACCCATCTCAGTGTCTCCTTGGGAGGAAGAGGAGCCAAAGGGGCCAGCTAAGCCATGGCAGAGAGCCCAAGGCTGGGGTTACCTGGACAGACCCCTCACATCGCCTCCTGTTGCAGCAAGCAGGGTCACTGCACAGATCTGCCCTGATGTCACCTCACCTTCTGCCATGGATCCACACGATTGGTGCTACACTCTGGCTTTGGAATAGTCTCTCAAGAAGCCCTTAGATGTGCCAGACCCACCCCCCCGCCCCAGAGGTCTCACTCCTTCCTCCAGGGTCAGCACACAGCTTCACTGCCTCCTGTGACTGGACCTCTGGGCCTTCAGCACTCCTGCTTCACACGAGGAGCAGTGTTCAGCGAATCCAGCTGAGAGACTCCTGATACGGACTTGTTCACACTTCAGGGATTAAGGCACTTCACCAAGCATTTGCAGTGACATTCAGAGCATTGACAACAGGGTGACCGCCTGTTCCGAATTGGGCGGGACAGTCTCGAAAGGCAGAGATCAAGTCCCGGTCCCGGGCTGAATGACTCCAGGACAGCTTCTCCCTCTGGGTCATTTGTTGCTAGGTATCAATGCCCGAGCAATTCGGTTTGCCATCTTCTTCTCAACTGCTCCATTGGTATGGGGAATAAGGCCCCAAAAGCTAGGTGACATCCACACTTGTGTCTCTTAGCCTGCCTTGAGAACAAAAAGTCATTTTTCACACCACTGGGTAACAATGCAGCATATGGGGTAAACTGAGGCACACACAGAATTAATAAAATTATTACCAAAAAATCTCCACTTTATCATAGCTCTTCCCCCTTTGAGACCAAATTGAGCAGGGTCACATTAACCAAGGACCTGGGGAACTCTGAATCCCAAATGTTATCCATAGATGTCAGCATCTTTCCAGTCTCCTTGGTAGCTGTCCTACCAGGAACTTCCAAGATTCTTATAGCTCAGTTGCTAATCAATCAAGCTCACAGTTTTCAAGACACAATTCAGCACAGTGTCATGTCCTCCCTTAGGTCTGGTTTGGTCAATGACACTAGCAGGGTATACATGGGGAGTTTTCATTGTGCCCCATCCCCTTTTGCCACCCCAAAATCTTTGGGTTTGGAGCTGGACTGCCACTCCCTCCTCCCCATCTGCCAGGGAGTAAGGAGGGCAGTGACCCCACATTCTTCCACGTGTTAGCCATCTTGGCTGCAGTCTGAGGTGCCCTGACCTCTAGATTGGTGTAGAAAGTGACCCCTTAAGCATTTGGTCTTAACCCAGCCATATGTCTGGGGTTCTGGTTTCCAAGGATCTGGTGAGGCAGGTGTGCAGGATGGTCCTGCACATTGACTGGCCCCCTCTGGAGTCATGTCCCAACCCCAGGGCTGTGTATAAGCAGGAAGCCCATTTCCCCTCTTGGAGTTAACCTGTTGCCCCCACCCCCAGGACAGTCCTCTCTCAGCTTCCCTTCCTCCATCCCCTGCCTGGTGGGCTGTGGTTCAGTTTCTCTTGGTTAAGAGAACCTACCATGGCCATGGCCACACTCCAACTCAGTGTCTTTGTTACCAGCAGTGACCTTCCAGCTGCTTTTACCTTCTATGGGGCTTCTCCCATTCCTGGAGAGGGCAAACATCTCTGGCGGTCATCCTTCCCTGCCCTTGTCTCTCCATGCTCAGCTGGGGTTTCAGCTACCACCATGATCAGCTCTGCCTCTACTTCCCCAGTGAGAGTAGGTTGTGTGTCCTGAGCTTAACAGCCTTTCTTGTGTGCTGCAAGCAAGGGGGAAAAAACCCCTCCTTCTTCCTGCCAACCAAGCTATTTGCATTGTCATTCCCACCTCCTTTCTGAGCCTTCTGGCTTGCTTGGTTCAAATCCTCAGCTGGTACAGAAACAGAGACTGAATTTTGTCTCAGAGTGATAGTTATTCCCCAGAATGATATCCTAGAGAACCCCAACTACCCCCACACCCGATCCCTCCTGGGTCTGCACAGGGACCTGAGCCATCGGTAGGAGAAACAGTTCCACATCTAGGACTTTAGCCCAGGTCACAGTCCTTCATCACTTGATGGGGTTGCACCACACAGGGTGTGACAAGGGGTCTCTCTGTCCCAGAATATTTCCACCTCAGATGTCTTTCCATTATCCACCTCTTCCACTCCCATTGGGGGTCAGCTGAGTAAACTAGCACATGTATACTGGTGCCTGGAGTGGGAACCCACCCATCCCTGCCCCAAAAAGCTGACTGGGTGACTGCTTTCCTCCAAATATTCAGTCACGTAATTCACTCTCTGAGCATGAGCTACAGGTTGCCTAAGAATACCTAAAACCAGCATACAGATAAATCACTGATCACACCTTCAGCTGCACCAGGTACTGCACAAGGCACCACATTCTGAAAACAAAGGTAAGAGAAGACTACAACTCCCACGCTGCGTCAGGGTCCGCTGTTCTAAAGGCATGCATTAGAGACAGCTGTAGCTGTAAGTTCTCCCCCCACACACCCTACAGATCTGCACAGACAGCTATAGATACCCCTGTCTAAATCATCACGGGGCATGCACAGGGGAACACGTCTCTGATGGGAGGCTGTAGAAGACCAGGCAAGGAGACAGAGCATGTTGGCCAGCACGCTGGACAGAAGAAGTAAAGGAAGGACAAACTCAGCACCTGTACTGATTCAGTCGTCATCAGCCGTCGATTTCGTAAGTACTCCAGGGCTGGAGGACTTATGAAAAATGTATTGGGTGCTTAGCACCCAATGACAGCCAGCTCCCCCACCCCTCCAGCGCCTCGCGCCTGGTGCCCTGCCAATCAACTCCTCCCCCTCCCTAGGGAGCACATGTTGCCCCTGGACCAGCAGTGGCACAGGGTGGCCAGTCGAGGTAATGCACAGACTCTTTCCCCTGGAGGAGCAATGACACCCGGTGGCCAGATGGGGAAATGCACAAAGTTTCCCGGAGAGGAGTAGTGACAAGCTGGGGCCCGCAGGGGCAGCACCACCGCCAGCCTCTTCCCAATGGGGGGCTGAGGTGGAATAGACAGAAGATTGTGGCAGCTGCGCCCTCCTCTCGCCATGAGTCCCTGATGCTCTCTGTGGCCCCACTCCCTGCAGCTCCTCAGTGAAATGTCAGCCCCGCCTCCTCCCTGCCAAGGCCACGCCCCCTGCCCAGGTCAGAGGCCAAAAGCCAGAGCCGGGAGGGGCGGCTGCCGCACTAGCTGGTGCCATGGTGCGGGCAGCCACAGGGCTGCCCCGTCTTGTCCTCCTGCTGCTTGCGGCTGTGACTGCTCCCGGCTGCCACCCTTCGACTGCTCGCAGCCCATAAGAGCCACCTGGGCGGGGAACAGTGACCATGGCGGGCAGGACCAGGGCTGCAGCAGGTCAGTCCAGCATACCATGCAGAGCCGTGGACCCTTTACCTGCTCTCGGTTGTGCTCCCTGGTTGGTGGAGACATGGGCCGGGACCTACTCTGGGGCACCCCTCTGATGACCTCTGAAGCAGGCCTCAGTCAGAAGAGGGAAGGACTAAAGTGCCATGACCAGGGAATCTCACCCAGTGATGTAGAAGGAAGAGAGTTGAACATCTCTGGTTACAGGCAAGTGGCTCTCCACAAAGTTACTGTACTTCAGGAAGACTCCATAGCAGCTGACATTTCCTTGAGAGGGCACAAAGGGCTTCCCCAAGCTTACCGGGCTGCATTTAGAGGAAGAGGCCTTTACTCAGGGACCCACCCCAGGCTAACATAACTTCTCTCCACAGACAAGAGTCTTTGCAGCCCTCTATACTTAACTTAAGCAAATTTCTGCAGATCACTGTCTGGTTTCCAACCCCAGGGATGGGCTCAGGTGGCCGCTCCTTCTTTTGGTATCTGCCACAGGTTGGCCATTCTGTCATCTACCCAATGTCATTAGGAACTGAAAAGAGAAAGTGGGAACACTTGTAAGCTGGGGCAGAGCTGGTGCATGGCAACTGACAAACACACACGTGTCACCTGGCTGCTGTCATTGGAACCCCCTTCTCTATTCCCCTCCAGCCTACCCACGGCCTAAAGTGCTCATCACTTGTAGGATACCTACAGCCCCCCAGGTCTCTCCACACCCTCAGCTCATGCCTGCACAGAAAGCTCTGGTCCTCTAAAGAATGGGATGATTGTTCTCCAGTTTCATACTCAATGTGGTGCCCAGTCACTCAGGATCTCCAAGCTAGCAGTGTGAATTACCGGAACTCAGCTCAGCTGTATTTGTTCCCACGAAGTGACTGCCTTAAAACAAACCCAAACCTTTATGGAAGTAGCCACAACTTCTCATTCAAAACCCACCCACTCTCTCCCGTTAGAAGAGCAGAAAAGCAGCATCACAGAACACCAGGAAAGATAATGTGACCCACATGTCGGGCATTAGAGGGAGGATGTTGCACTGCCCAAGTGTGAGGCTGTCATGTCATCCCCCAGGCCCTGCTGCCTGAACATTGCTCACCCACTCTCACCATGTGATCCCTTAAGCTCCTGGTCTCCAGGCTCCTGTGGAACCAGTTTCAGATTCCACATCCTCCACCAAGCGTCTCTCCAAGATGGCTGAGCGTGTTATCTCATCCAGCACCTGACTAGCCCCCTATCCTGAAAATGATGCTTCCAGCTTGCTGTATGCACAGGGCAGAGAAATCCTGCGAACACCACAGTTTTGACATGCGGATTGTTTACACGGCTCTCATGCCAGCCCTTCCCTCCTGCAGACTGGGTATGGGATGAGAGAAAGGGGAAGTCTTTAACCAGCAACCCAAACCCATTCCTTACCTAGGCCTGCAGGAGAGCCAAGGTGACATGAGAGGTATCCATGGAAACAGCAGAGCCTTCCCTTTTAAAACTGATGGGGCCATGGCCCCTTCATTGCTGCGCCCCTGGGCCCCACAAGCATTGCCCCTGCCTGCTGGCTAGTCAAGGTAATGCATAGAGTGGGTTTCCTATAGAAGAGCAGGGACACCCAGTGGCCAGCAGGGGCAGTGCCAGCCCCTTCCTAGTGCAGGGGGTGGGCTGAAGTGGGCTAGAGTTGTGGGGGCTGTACCCGCCCCCCCCACCTGTCTCCATGGCCCTGGTCCCTGCTCCTCAGTTTAGTGCCAGCACCGCCTCCTTCCCCCCACCCCCTGTCCAGGTCAGAGGCTGGAAGCTGGAGCTGGGCAGTGCGGGACAGCTGCTGTACTAGCTGGTACTCACACCACCTTCCCCCCAGCACTCTGACTTCAAGGACCCAGCATGATTCTCTTCCACTCCACCCCGTCCTCCCATATTGCAAGCTCCCAAGACCAAGCAAAATTAGCAGATGATACAAAACTACTCAAGATAGTTAAGACCCAGGCAGACTGTGAAAAGCTACAAAAGGATCTCACAAATCTATGTGACTGGGCAACAAAATGGCCAAGGAAATTAAATGTTGATAAATGCAAAGTAATGCACATTGGAAAACATAATCCCAACTATACATATAAAATGATGGGGTCTAAATTAGCTGTTACCACTCAAGAAAGAGATCTTTGAGTCATCATGGATAGTTCTATGAAAACATCCACTCAATGTGCAGCGGCAGTCAAAAAAGTGAACAGAATGTTAGGCAACATTAAGAAAGGGATAGATAATAAGACAGAAAAATCATATTGCCTCTATATAACTCCATAGTATGCCCACATCTTGAATACTGCGTGCAGATGGGGTCACCCCATCTCAAAAAAATATATATTTGAATTGGAAAAGGTTCAGAAAAGGGCAACAAAATGATTAGGGGTATGGAATGGCAAATTTCTCCGTCTGAGGAGAAATTAACAAGACGGACTTTTCAGTTTGGAAAAGAGACAATTAAGGGGGGATATGATTGAGGTCTATAAAATAATGATGTGCATGGAGAAAGTAAATAGGAAGGGTTATTTACTCCTTCTCATAACACAAGAACTAGGGGTTACCAAATGAAATTAATAGGCAGCAGGTTTAAAACAAGCAAAAGGAAGTATTTCTTCATACAACACACAGTCAATCTGTGGAACTCTTTGCCAGAGGATGTCGTGAAGGCCAAGACTATAACAGAGTTCAAAAAATAACTAGATAAATTCATGGAGGATAGGTCCATCAATGGCTATTAGCCAGAATGGGCAGGGATGGTGTCCGTAGCCTCTGTTTTCCAGAAGCTGGGAATGAGCAACAGGGAATGGATCACTTCATAGAATCATAGAACTGGAAGGGACCTCAAGAAGTCATCTAGTCCAGTCCCCTGCACTCAAGGCAGGACTAAGTATTATCTAGACCATCCCTGACAGGTATTTGTCCAACTTGCTCTTAAAAATCCGCAGTGATGGAGATTCTACAACCTCCCTAGGCAATTTATTCCAGTGCTTAACCACTCTGACAGTTAGGAAGTTTTTCCTAATGTTCAACCTAAACCACCTTTGCTGCAATTTAAGCCCATTGCTTCATGTCCTAACCTCAGACGTTAAGAACAACAATTTTTCTCCCTCCTCCTTGTAACAACCTTTTATGTACTTGAAAACTTATGTCCTCTCTCAGTCTTCTCTTCTCCACACTAAACAAACCCATTTTTTTCAATCTTTCCTCATAGGTCAGGTCTTCTAGACCTTTAATAAATTTTCTTGCTCTTCTCTGGACTTTCTCCAATTTGTCCACATCTTTCCTGAAATGTGGCGCCCAGAACTGGACACAATACTCCAGCTGAGGCCTAATCAGCATGGAGTAGAGTGGAAGAATTACTTCTCATGTCTTGCTTATGATACTCCTGCTAATGCACCCCCAGATCTCTTTCTGCAGTACTCCTTCCTAGGCAGTCATTTCCCATTTTGTGTGTGTGCAACTGATGGTTCCTTCCTAAGTGGAGTACTTTGCATTTGTCCTTATTGAATTTCATCCTGTTTACTTCAGACCATTTCTCTATTTTGTCCAGATCATTTTGAATTTTAATCCTATCCTCCAGTGAACTTACAACCCCTCCCAGCTTGGCATCGTTCGCAAACTTTATGAGTATGCTTTCTATGCCACTATCTAAATCATTGATGAAGATATTGAACAGAACCAGAAACGATCCTTGCAGGACCCCACTCGTTATGCCCATCCAGCATGACTGTGAACCACTGATAACTCTCTGGAAATAATTTTCCAACCAGTTATGCACCCACCTTATAGTAGCTTCATCTAGGTTGTATTTCCCTAGTTTGTTTATGAGAAGGTCATGCGAGACAGTATCAAAAGCCTTACTAAAGTCAAGATATACCACATCTACCACTTCCCCCCCATCCACAAGGCTTGTTACCCTGTCAAAGAAAGCTGATTTGACACGATTTGTTCTTGACAAGTTTATGCTGACTGTTATTTTTCACCTTATTATCTTCTAGATGTTTGTAAATGGAGCAAATAATTTAATCAATTTTCTTTCCGAGTACAGAAGTTAAGCTGACTGGTCTTTAATTCTCCGGGTTGTCCTTATTTCCCTTTTTATAGATGGGCACTATATTTGCCCTTTTCCAGTCTTCTGAAACATCTCCTGTCTTCCATGACTTTTCAAAGATAATTGCTAATGGCTCAGATATCTCCTCAGTCAGCTCCTTGAGTATTCTAGGATGCATTTCATCAGGCCCTGGTGATTTGAAAGACATCTAATTTGTCTAAGTAATTTTTGACTTGTTCTTTCCCTGATCCTACCTCATTTTCACTGGCATTCAATATGTTATATGTCCAATCACCACCAACCTTCTTGGTGAAAACTGAAGCAAAGAAGTCATTAAGCATCTCTGCCATTTCCACATTTTCTGTTATGGTCTTTCCCCCCTCATTGAGTAACAGGCCTACTCTGTCCTTCCTTTGGCTTCTAATGTATTTGTAGAATATTTTCTTGTTTCCTTTTATGTCCCTCGTTAGTTTGATCTCATTTTGTGCCCTGACTTTTCTAATTTTGTCCCTACATACTTGTGTTATTTGTTTAAATTCATCCTTTGTAATTTGACCGAGTTTCCACTTTTTGTAGGACTCTTTTTTGAGTTTTAGATCATTGAAGTTCTCCTAAGCCAGGGTGGTCTCTTGCCATACTTTTTATCTTTCCTACACAGTGGGATAATTTGCTCTTGTGCCCTTAATAATGTCTCTTTGAAAAACTGCCAACTGTCTTCAATTGTTTTTCCCCTTAGACTTGCTTCCCATGGGATTTTACCTACCAACTCCCTGAGTTTGCTAATGTCTGCCTTCTTGAAATCCATTGTCTTTATTGTGCTATTCTCCCTCCTACCATTCCTTAGAATCATGCAACTCTCCCATTTCATGATCACTTTCACCCAAGTTGCCTTCCACTTTCAAATTCTCAACCACTTCCTCCCTATTTGTCAAAATAAAATCTAAAACAGCCTCCCCCAGTAGCTTTCTCCATCTTCTGAAACAAAAAAATGGTCTCCAATCCATTCCAAGAACTTGTTGGATCATCTGTGCTCTGCTGTGTTATTTTCCCAACAGATGTCTAGGTAGTTGAAGTCCCCCATCACCACCAAGTCCTGTGCTTTGGATGATTTTGTTAATTGTTTAAAAAAAGCCTCATCCACCTCTTCTTCCTGGTTGGGTGGTCAGTAGTAGATCCCGACCATGACATCACCCCTGTTTTTTACCCCTTTTATCCTTACCCAGAGACTTTCAACAAGTCTCTCTTATTTCTATCTAAACCTCACTCCAAGCTATACATTTTTAATATATAAGGCAACACCTCCTCCCTTTTTTCCCTGCCTGTTCTTGCTGAGAAAGCAGTATCCTTCTATACCAATACTGCAGTCATGCATATTATCCCACCAACTCTCAGTAATTAGCTTGATGATTACCTGGTGTGTTCTTTCCCTCTGGGGCACCTGGCATTGGCCACTGTTGGAAGACAGGCTACTGGGCTAGATGGACCTTTGATCTGACCCAGTATGGCCATTCTTATGTTCTTAAGCCTGTCAGGATGCACACCTGCCCATGTCCTATGAAGGGAGGCAGAGAGGGAGTGTGTTGACCAACACAATAGAGAAGAGACAGTGGGGGGAAATAGGAAATTAACTCAGAGCTGGTGGATACTTTCCTGAATCCAGACCTCTGCTGGGGAAGACGCATTACTACTATCTCCACCTGCACCTCAGCTGATTAGGAACCATTTCCTAGAAACCCAGCCTGTAGCAGGGTTAGTGGCCTCCAAAGCACCCTCTTGTGACCTGGGGTAGATCTGCACAGCACTGCCTCAGTTTCCCTTTTTTGCTCAGGGCCCTTTAACAAGTCCTCACAAGTTAGATAAGTAATAAAAGTTCCCCTTCTTGGGTCCATTTTAATAAATCCTGCAGCTTCTCCACCTCAGTCCCAAGCTGAGCACAGACCTTCTGCCCTGACTGCATGCCTTTCCTGCAGAACTGAAACACGCTCCTCTTCCCTTGAGTCAAGAGTCCCCAGCCCTCCTTCCCAGAGCTGGCTTCAGTTCAGTCTCTCTCCTGGTTTCTGGAGTCCCCAGCTCTCCTCAGAGAGGGCTTCTCTTCCTTCCCTCCCTGCAAGAGCCAGTTTTACTCCTTGCAGCACACTCCTGCAACTACTTCCTCACTCCAGCTACAGCTTCTCAGGCATCTGCCCTGCCTGAGACCCACTTAGCTAAAGTTAGGATCCCACCTGAATTCCTTACCCCAGGAGCCTGTCCCTTTCTCCCAGGTGTCTCCTGAGTTAGTCACATAGCCTCCTTGACTCTTACTCACCTGGGGAGGAAAGCTAAACTTGTCTCACATGAACCTTAATTTTTGCAGCTGTGGGTCTGAGCCTACAACTGGGTAACTGCACTTCCATATATAACAATCTGCAAGGATGGGCCTAATAGTATCAAAGCAATGATGTGGTGCAAGGTCAATGAACAGACAGTAAATGTAGCACTGCCATAATCAGCTTCAGTCCTCTTCCTAGATCAAAAGGTTTAACCTTGTCTAAAGAGAAAAATACTTGATACAGTCAAACAATTATTAGACAAGCTTTTTTAATTCAAAGATCTATTTTGAGCCCCACATTGGAAGCCAGTAAATATGGGATAATTACTGTTTGAAATGGATAAACATTACAGAGCTTTGGTTATTGCTTGAAAACAAGTTCAGTATGAAATGTATTTTATAAAAAATTGATTAATAATTTGGAGCATCCCTTAAAGTTTTATTACTGGGGGCAGGAATAATTAACAATCAAACCCCGTGTCTTCATTTTAATGTAAAGGGTTAGTTTCCATATGATTCCAAATAAGCAGGATTTTTGGCCACATATTTTCAGATTTACTATGAAACAAGGGATTTTCTGTCCTTATATTTCAGAGTAGCAGCCGTGTTAGTCTGTATTCGCAAAAAGAAAAGGAGTACCGGTGGCACCTTAGAGACTAACAAATTTATTAGAGCATAAGCTTTCGTGAGCTACAGCTCACTTCATCGGATGCATTTGGTGGAAAAAACAGAGGAGAGATTTATATACACACACACAGAGAACATGAAACAATGGGTTTATCATACACACTGTAAGGAGAGTGATCACTTAAGATAAGCCATCACCAGCAGCAGGGGGGGAAAGGAGGAAAACCTTTCATGGTGACAAGCAAGGTAGGCTAATTCCAGCAGTTAACAAGAATATCAGAGGAACAGTGGGGGGTGGGAAATAGTTTTACTTTGTGTAATGACTCATCCATTCCCAGTCTCTATTCAAGCCTAAGTTAATTGTATCCAGTTTGCAAATTAATTCCAATTCAGCAGTCTCTCGTTGGAGTCTGTTTTTGAAGCTTTTTTGTTGAAGTATAGCCATTCTAAGATCTGTGATCGAGTGACCAGAGAGATTGAAGTGTTCTCCAACTGGTTTTTGAATGTTATAATTCTTGACGTCTGATTTATGTCCATTCATTCTTTTACGTAGAGACTGTCCAGTTTGGCCAATGTACATGGCAGAGGGGCATTGCTGGCACATGATGGCATATATCACATTGGTAGATGCGCAGGTGAATGAGCCTCTGATAGTGTGGCTGATGTGATTAGGCCCTATGATGGTATCCCCTGAATAGATATGTGGACAGAGTTGGCAACGGGCTTTGTTGCAAGGATAGGTTCCTGGGTTAGTGGTTCTGTTGTGTGGTGTGTGGTTGCTGGTGAGTATTTGCTTCAGATTGGGGGGCTGTCTGTAAGCAAGGACTGGTCTGTCTCCCAAGATCTGTGAGAGTGATGGCTCGTCCTTCAGGATAGGTTGTAGATCCTTGATGATGCGTTGGAGAGGTTTTAGTTGGGGGCTGAAGGTGATGGCTATTGGCGTTCTGTTGTTTTCTTTGTTGGGCCTGTCCTGTAGTAGGTGACTTCTGGGTACTCTTCTGGCTCTGTCAATCTGTTTCTTCACTTCAGCAGGTGGGTATTGTAGTTGTAGGAATGCATGATAGAGATCTTGTAGGTGTTTGTCTCTGTCTGAGGGGTTGGAGCAAATGCGGTTATATCGTAGCGCTTGGCTGTAGACAATGGATCGAGTGGTATGATCTGGATGAAAGCTAGAGGCATGTAGGTAGGAATAGCGGTCAGTAGGTTTCCGATATAGGGTGGTGGTTATGTGACCATCGCTTATTAGCACCGTAGTGTCCAGGAAGTGGATCTCTTGTGTGGACTGGTCCAGGCTGAGGTTGATGGTGGGATGGAAATTGTTGAAATCATGGTGGAATTCCTCAAGAGCTTCTTTTTCATGGGTCCAGATGATGAAGATGTCATCAATGTAGCGCAAGTAGAGTAGGCGCCAATCCCACAAGAGCCACAAACGCAGCTCACAGCGGGGCGTGGGGCTGGAGGTTACTGTAGCTCACGAAAGCTTATGCTCAAATAAATTTGTTAGTCTCTAAGGTGCCACAAGTACTCCTTTTCTTTTTGCGAATACAGACTAACACGGCTGCTACTCTGAAACCTCTCTATTAGAGTCCAACCTGCAACTGTGACTGGAAGCTATGTTGCCCCAGTGCGCCAATATTAGAGTCCCACTGTGACCAGTGACCGGACGTGACACCTCTCCAATAGATTCCCAATGGGAACTGTGGGCGGAGGTTGCCCCGTTTCCATAAATGGGAGATGGGGAGCTAGTGGAGAAGGGCGGGGCTGGCAGCATTGAGACAGGCAGGTACTGGGGAGTGGGGGTCCCTCTGCAGTGTAGCCAGCTGGAGCCTGCACCCGCACGGTGCCCTGGGGATGGTGCAGAGCGGCCCATGGGGGGGGTCCTTCCCAGCATCACGACAGCTTCCGCTTTCAGCCTCACACCACCGGCGCCTCGCTCTCGAAATGGGAAGGTGGAGCCGGGCGAGGCAGCAGCTGATGGGAGTTGGAGGCAGGAGAGACACTACATCTCCCATGGTGCTACGCGGCCCGCAGTAGCTGATAGGAGATAGAGGCAGGGGAGACACTACATTTCCCATGATGCATTGCCTCATTCCCCTCTCCCTGCCCTCCCCACCTGCTTCTTATTGCAAGGGCAGCCTCACTCAGTTACTGAGCTTATGGCCCTGGGATTTCCCCTCCTCTGCCTGGAGCCCCCCGCTCCCAGGTTCCCTAGGGTTTGCAGGTGGGGTGCCCTGGGAGGTTGGGGTCAGGGGAAGATGGGAGGGTTGGCAGGTGGAAGGGGGCTGGGGAGCAACCCAGGTAGTGAAGGTGGCCACTCACATGGTCCCAGAATGCCGAGAGATAGGGCGGGGAGGTAATATCTGTCACTGGAACAACTTCTCTTGGGGTGAGAGACAAACTTTTGAGCCAGGCAGGACAGGGAAAGGTGCTCAGAGCATCACAGCTAAATACAAGGTGGTGTCCTCTGCCCAGAACAGCGGCCATTCCAGAGCTACTGGGTACAGCTTGGGCCCATCTGCACCCGAATGACCAGCCCTAGTGCCTAACCCAGAGGTGGTGCCTCTTAGCACAAGGCCTCCAGTGGTCACAGCTCCCCTGGGGGTGGTACACACAGGGCACTGCCTTGCCTAGTCACCAGGGGACACTGCCACAGTGGTGGGGGTTTACCCAGGCCACCGCCCTAAATGACCACCAAGGGTCACACAGAGTGCACTGTGTTATCTGGCCACCAGAGGTCACAGTCCAACAGGTGGGGTACTCAAAAGCCACTATCCCAACAGGACGCCCGAGATTACTGCAGTAGTGGTGGTGGTGGTGAAAATGTTCAGGGCACTGCCTGGCCTAGCTACCAGGGGGCACTGCCACAATGGTTGTTGGGGGAGGCAATTCCCACAGGCCACTGCCCTACCTGGCCACCAAAGGTCACACAGCATGCACTTTCTTATCTACCAGGGGTCACTACTGCAATGGTGGGGTGGGGATACCTGCAGGGCTCTGCCTCTCCTGGCCACCAGGTGGCACTGCCACAATGGTGTGGGGCAGATACATTTAGGGCACTGCCACACAGTGCCACTTGGGGGAGGGGCTGTCCTCCAATTGATGGAGATACCCAGAAGGCAGTGCCCCAGCTAGCCAGCAGAGGTCACGATCTGTGTGTGGGGGGAGGGGGTGGGAATAACCAGAGGGCACTGCCTCACTTAGCCACCAGGGGTCACTGCCCAAATGGGGGAGAAACACACAGTGCCATGCCCCTGCTCACCAGCAGTGGTCACTGCCTCATTTGGGGGCATATACACAGGGTACTGCCCCATTCTAGCACCAGTGGACAAGTCCTCATTGCAGAGCAGTGATATGCACTGGGAACAAGGGTCACTGCCATGATGGGGTTGGAATATACCCAGGGTACTGCCTGACCTGGCCACATAGGGTCACTGCCACCTTGAGGTGGGTTGGGGAATACACCTAGGGCACTACCCCATCTGGCCACTAGTGGTCAGTAGCCTAATTGCGGGGGGGAGAAATACACACAGAGGACTGCCGCACCTGGCCAAAAGGAGTCATGGAGTTGAGGGTGGGATACACAGAAGGCACTGCCCTAGTGGGTGAGATATACAGAGGACACTGCCTCACCTGGACACCAGGGCTCACTGCCACAATGGTGGGGGTGGGTCACACAAGTAATTGCCCTCAGTGGCCGCCAGGAGTCGCTGCAGAAATGGTGGGGTGTGGGTAATACATACAGGGTATTGCCCCATCTGGCCACCAGGAGTCACTGCTCCAACAGAGAGGCACCTCCAGGGCACTCCCTTGCCTGGCCAGCAGGGGTCACTGTCATAGTGGTTGTGGTTCTTAGCATATGCGCAACCTGCCGCAAGTGGCATGTGACCAGGATTCATCACCGAATTTGGTCCGGTGGTTAGATCATTAGATTCCCTGGCCTGGGCTGGGCACTCACGGGGTGTGTGACATGCATGCTGATCTATGCCCTGCAGTGGGGCGGTGGGGATGCACATAGGACACTGCCACACCTGGACACCACATGGAGATATACAAAGGGCACTATCCCACCTGGCCAGCAAGGGTCATGGTCCCAATGGGAGAGATATTCACCATGCACTGCCCAACCTGGTCACCAGGGGGCACTGCACCATGACACACGCCTGCTGAGTGTGGTGGAGCTTGTCCATGTGTTATTCTGCACGTTAAGAAACAAGCCCAATGCCGCTGGTTGTCACAGATTAATTTTATTTACATTTGTGACGAAGAAGTTACAACCTCCACCTTGCCATGCACCTGCCTTAAGCCAGCGCAGTGTCCCTGAGGAAAGCAGCTGTCCCAGAACAGAGAGACCCAAAGGGGAAGGAGCTTTAATGGGCAGCAATGAGATGCTGCTTAGAGACCCTGGTGAGGGGCACACACAGCATTCATACAAAATTTTATGCAAACTCCCCACTTCATCACACATATGAGTTGTAACCAGAGTCCATGGAGGACAAGTGTGGAAAGAAAGAACACACAGAAAATTGGCATTTCAGCACACACAAGTGAAAAGAAACAGCACAAAGTCTCCTTCCCCCACTTGACTCCCTGCCTCCTTGCTCTCGGCAAGAAAGAACTGGAACTAGGGTTCATGCTCAGGAAAACGGTGCATATCCCTGAAGGCAGCGCCGAAGCAAGCAGCAATGCAGAAGTATCTGCCTAACATTTGAACTTTGCATTGGAAGGCCTGGCTACAAGGGGGGCTAAGGCATATTTTGGGTTGGCTATAACTCATGTGCGTTTCCCACAGGGCAGCAGTGACACCTGGTGGCCAGTTATGGTAATGCACAGAGTGTTTCCCCTGGATCTGTAGTGGCATTTGCGCTGGCATGGGTGGGTATGGGGGAAGGGCTAGCCAAATTTGGGGGTATTTATAAGCCACCGCACAACCTCTCCCACCACCATCCCTGATCTTACTGAGAGTAACAACCCTCTGCTCTCATCTGACATTCCCTGGCATCTGTCTCAAAGACAGGCTTTCCTACATCTCAGGCCAGAGCTGAAATTATTCTCTATCCATTCTCCCCTGCAGAAAATAAAACCCACAAAGACCAAACTCGTGGTAGAAACTTCAATGGTATGTGTCTCCGGTGCTTGCTATTCCAGAAGGACTTTTCCTACATCTCCCCAAAGCAGTCATGGTTACTCCCCCGCGCAAAATCATCACCCCGCACAGCATTCTATTGTCCTTTTCTCTCGCCTTTACCCCACAGGGGTTTGCCCTACCCAGAATGCTTATGTCCTCTGAAGCAAGCAAGAGGCAGTAGAGAGGAGGATGAGAATGCCGTGACCAGGGAATATCACCTAGTGATGTGGAAGGATTAATTTTAGGACTGAGCAGCTCTGCTTGCATGCAAGTTGGACAATTTAACTACTGAGAGAGGGCTGCAATGACTGTTGTCTATGGAGAGAATTTATGTTAGTCTGGGGTAGTCCTGAGGAAGGCCTCTGCCTCTAAATGGGGCACCACGCCCTTGGGGGAGCCCATTCAGCCCTGTCAAGGAGTTGTAGCCGTTGATGGAGTCTTCTTGAAGTATGGTAGCTTCCTGAAAAGCAAATTTCCATTTGCTCTTACTCCAGAGCTCACTGTCTGTCTTCTATCCCCTGGGATGGGCTCAAGGTGGCTGCTGCTTCTCTTGATCTCTGCCAGAGGCTGGCCATTCTCTCATCTACACAATGTCATGAGGAACTGAGACGAGAGAGAGAGAACACTTGTACCCTAGGCCACCACTGGTGCGGGGAAGACAGACACACAAAATTGTCTCCTGGCTACTGCTCCTTGGAGCCCCCTTTTCTATTTCCCTCCAGCCTACCCAGTGCCTGAAATGGTCAGAACTGAAAAGGAAGTACAGCCCCCCCAGGTCTCTCCACACCGTGAAGTGAGAGAGACCCAGGCCTACCCGGGATGCTCTGGTCCTCTGAAGAAAGGGATGGTGGAGTATGCACATCAAGAACAATGTGGTGTCCAATGATTCACACCCGGTGATGTGGAAGGATAGACCAGCATTAACCGAGCATCTCTAGTTGCACTCAGGTCTCCTTTTCACATTTAGTCCTGGGGAAGCGGGAGTAGGGGACAAGCCCAGACAATTACAAGCCAAAGGCAGAGCTCCACCTTCCACAGGATGGGTCCTGCGGAAATGAGAAGCATCTCTCTGCTCTCAGAGAGGGACCTTGCTACTCAGACACTGGATAGAGAAACATAATTTTTCCGAAATTGACACCTGCTCTTTCTTCGTCCTTGTCACCACCAAACAGGACTTGAGAGCTACTCAGTGCCAACCCCACCCCACCCCGTTTCTTCCACTATCCATAGCACCAGATAGTGCAGCAGTTGCCCTGCCCTATCCAGCTCCACTCTGCCTTCTGGCCTCTGACCTGGGCAGGGGATGGGGCCTCGGAGGGGAGGAGGTGGGGCTAACACTTCACTGAGGGGCCACAGGGCGTGACAGGGCCACAGATTGGGCCACAGAGAGTGACAGGGACTCAAGGGGTGCGGGGGGGGGGGGGCAGCTGCCATAATCTTCTATCTCTTCCATCTCGGCCACCCCCACTGGGAAGAGGCTGGTGCTGCCCCTGCTGGCCATGGCTTGTCACTACTAATCTCTTGGGAACACTCTTTGTGCATCACCACGACTGGCTACCGGGTGTCACTGCTGCTCCAGGAAAAGAGTCTGTGCATTACCCCGGCTGGCCACCCAGTGTCACTGCTGCTCCAGTGTGGACGCACTCTGTGCATTACCTGGACTGGCCACTACCAGAAATATCTGGTAAGGCTGAGCACAGACTGGTGCTTCTGTTTAGCTGGGTTCGGTTTCTAATAAAATGTTTCCTACTGGTTCTGGGTACAGGGGGAGAATTTCCCTATCTTGGGAGCAGCTGATCTCCCAGGGCAGGAAGGAGCATGTCCACCTGAGCCAAAGCCTGGAACCGGGAAGGTGAGTACAGCCATAGGCCCCGGCTTCCTCCAGGCCTGGGGAGTGCTCAACCCCCCACTCCACCCCAGGCCCCACCCCCACCCGACCCCTTCGCCCTATTCGACATTTTGGCCACAGCAGCACCCGCCAAGATGGCACTACTGGTGCATAAAGGGTGCTTAGGGTGGTCAAAGTCCTGTGGCAGAGCCTGTCCTCTTTGCCACCAACTTCAAAGAGGGCGGAAAGGAAGTGTTATGTGCCTGCCAAGGGATACAAATACTTATATTCCCACCATCCTCGGGTTCCATCGTAGTGTCCACTGCAAACGAGCAGGACAGGCAAGTGCCACGCCGAAAAATAAAGACGTAAAAAAGCTGGACCTCTTCGGCAGGAAATTTATTCAACCACCAGCCTTCAGCTTAGAATAGCTAAGCAGCAGGCACTGCTGGCTAGATAGAATTACAATATATGGGACTCATGGAATTTCAAGGACTCCCTGCTGCAACACCTCAGAGAGGAGTTCGGGTCTATGCTGGAGGAGAGCAGCTCAGTAGCCAGGGCCTCTCCTCAGACGGCTTTGGATGCGGCAGACTAGCTGGACAGGTCCATGGCTGCTGCTGTCTCGATGACTCATGGCTGCAGTCCTCTGGACTGTCCTTGGAGGTCCAACAATCGATCCAGGACCTCCCATTTGAGGGCAATGCCCTGTTTTCAGAGCAAACTGATGCCCGTCTGCACAGCCTAAAAGACTCTCATGCCACACTCCACTTCTTGGGGCTGTACATGCCACAGGCCTCCAGAATGTCCTTCCGGCCTCCTCCTCCACCACCAAAGTTCTCGGGTCTCCCGAGGCAAAGCTTCTACAGGAGAAGGGACAGAGACAAAAGTTTCAAAAGTCATCATCCTACTCCGTCCTCCTCGGTAACTCAGTCGGGGCCCGTGCGATACTCGGGTGGCCCGAGGCATGCATTTTGAGAGTGTGCCTGAGGATAATGCACTGGCCTAAGGCTTGGATCCAACCTCACTTTTATTTTTGAACCGATTGTCTCTGTCCCTTGCTGCATGGGCCCAAATCACCTTGGACCATTGGGTGCTCAACACCTGGGTACACCTGCATTTTTCCTCTATCCCTCCCTCCCTCCCCCATCTCCTCCTCACTCTTCAGGGATCCTTCTCACCAGCAACTCCTTGTCCGGGAGGTGGAAGCCCTCCTAAGGGAGAGGGTTCCATCGTTCCCGCTCTGGATCCAGGAGACTGGTTTGCCGCCCTCAATTTCACAGACACTTATTTCCATTTTCTGTGGGCACAGAAGGTTTCTCCGATTCGTAGTGGGTCAACGCCACTACCAGTTCATGGCCCTTCCTTTTGGCCTCTCAGCCTCTCCAAGGGCATTTACAAAGTGTACGGCTGTAGTGGCTGCTTACCTGAGGCATTGAGGGCACAGATCTACCCTTACCTCGACGACTGGCTGGTCAGAGGCAGATCACAAGCCCAGGTGCAGCGCAGCCTCAACTCGGTGAGGTTCACCTGTCAGGGTCTAGGCCAACTAATAAACGAACTGAGATCAACTCTATCACCGGTTCAGCAGATAGTTTATAGGAGCAGTGATCAATTCAACCCAAGCCAGGGCCTTCCCAGGCCTGTGTCCTTCAGTAACCTCGGTCTCCGATGCGTCAGATCTGGGATGGGGAGCCCACCTCAATGGCATCAGCACACAAGGTGCCTGGTTGCAGAAAGATCATTTCCTGCATATAAACACCAGGAAGCTCAAGTACAGAGATCTGCAGAACAGAGAAGCAGTTTTAAGTCTCATTTCCAGCTACCACAGGACGTCTTCCCTGCAAAGTCACTCGGAATCGGTTCTAAACTGAGCCTTCAGAGTCAGTGAATGTTGTGCCTCAGAAGTGGACTTTGGTTACAAATACGCACAGCGCTAGGGTGCCTTGGATTAGGGAGAATTGCTCCGCTGAACTTCAGGAAGTGCCTAAGGCTCATCTATTCGATTGGTGAGAGGAAGGCAACAATCAGCAGCATTTTACTGAAAGCAGCAGACCGTGAGCAGTGTTTGTTTTAATCTTCATAGGTACACCCAAAATATTATCTATATAGAGGCCACAATGTGCTAGGTGCTTCCCAGACAAGCAGACATTGCCCAGCTCCAAAAAGCTGCTTGGGAAGCCTATTTTATAAACCAAGAGATAAAGAGATTCCTCCCTACCCGGTGCATTTTATGGCTGGCCTGACAGCCAGGGGAATAGGTCCATGGCTGACAAACTATCCCATTACCCCAAACTCACTGCAGCATCAACAGAATGACTGTTGTTGTCTGTTGCCTCTCTTCCAAATATCACTGATAAAGGAATCCACTGTGACATGATCCCCGGGCTACAGCCTGGAGCTGGGATACTGCTATGCCCCCTTAACTCTCCAGCTTGATCTGTCTCTCACAATGCTTTGCTAGTGACAAGCAGCAAACCCCTCCTGGCCCCACTCAGCCACCAGTATATGGAGTCCTACACCCAGTTAGATTGCCTGAATCCTCCCAGAGCCACTTATGAATCACACAAAGGCACCAGCCAGTTCTCCCCCTCTCACCAGCCTTGCACCCCAGGCCAGAGCTGTACTGTTTAGCCGTGGTCAGAAGCCTGACCAATGTAAATTTACTACCCAGTCCCCCCCCCGAATGTGGAGAGGACGGCCTATGCATGCATTTCAAGCAAAATACACTGTTTTAGGTAAAATATAAAATAGAACTACAGAAAGATAGGTTTTAAGTGATTATAAGTGGTAGGCATAAAAAGTTAGAGATGGTTACCAAAGAAAATAAAAGGTAAGCGCACAATCTAAATCTTAAACCTTATAACACTAGGCAGTATTTAGATCAAGTAGTTTTCTCACCCCACTGGATGTTACAGTTCTTAATACACAAGCTTCACCGGGGACCAATCTCCTTCAGTTCAAGTCGTCTGCCTTTCCAGCATCTCATTGCTTCCAGTATAAGTGGGAGAGGGAGAAAGGCCAAGACATGATGCTGTTGCCCTTGTTTTATACCCTTGGCCCATGGGCCTCACAGACACTAGCCCAGGCATGTCCTGATAGGCTTTGCTGAGTCCAAATGATCAAGCAATCCCCAAATCACAGTGATTGAGCAAAAAGAAAAGGAGTACTTGTGGCACCTTAGAGACTAACAAATTTATTAGAGCATAAGCTTTCGTGAGCTACAGCTCACTTCATCGGATGCATTTGGTGGAAAAAACAGAGGAGAGATTTATATACACACACACAGAGAACATGAAACAATGGGTTTATCATACACACTGTAAGGAGAGTGATCACTTAAGATAAGCCATCACCAACAGCAGGGGGGGGAAGGAGGAAAACCTTTCATGGTGACAAGCAGGTAGGCTAATTCCAGCAGTTAACAAGAATATCAGAGGAACAGTGGGGGGTGGGGTGGGAGGGAGAAATACCATGGGGAAATAGTTTTACTTTGTGTAATGACTCATCCATTCCCAGTCTCTATTCAAGCCTAAGTTAATTGTATCCAGTTTGCAAATTAATTCCAATTCAGCAGTCTCTCGTTGGAGTCTGTTTTTGAAGCTTTTTTGTTGAAGTATAGCCACTCTTAGGTCTGTGATCGAGTGACCAGAGAGATTGAAGTGTTCTCCAACTGGTTTTTGAATGTTATAATTCTTGACGTCTGATTTGTGTCCATTCATTCTTTTACGTAGAGACTGTCCAGTTTGGCCAATGTACATGGCAGAGGGGCATTGCTGGCACATGATGGCATATATCACATTGGTAGATGCGCAGGTGAATGAGCCTCTGATGGTGTGGCTGATGTGATTAGGCCCTATGATGGTATCCCCTGAATAGATATGTGGACAGAGTTGGCAACGGGCTTTGTTGCAAGGATAGGTTCCTGGGTTAGTGGTTCTGTTGTGTGGTGTGTGGTTGCTGGTGAGTATTTGCTTCAGATTGGGGGGCTGTCTGTAAGCAAGGACTGGTCTGTCTCCCAAGATCTGAGAGAGCGATGGCTCGTCCTTCAGGATAGGTTGTAGATCCTTGATGATGCGTTGGAGGGGTTTTAGTTGGGGGCTGAAGGTGATGGCTAGTGGCGTTCTGTTGTTTTCTTTGTTGGGCCTGTCCTGTAGTAGGTGACTTCTGGGTACTCTTCTGGCTCTGTCAATCTGTTTCTTCACTTCAGCAGGTGGGTATTGTAGTTGTAGGAATGCATGATAGAGATCTTGTAGGTGTTTGTCTCTGTCTGAGGGGTTGGAGCAAATGCGGTTATATCGTAGCGCTTGGCTGTAGACAATGGATCGAGTGGTATGATCTGGATGAAAGCTAGAGGCATGTAGGTAGGAATAGCGGTCAGTAGGTTTCCGATATAGGGTGGTGGTTATGTGACCATCGCTTATTAGCACCGTAGTGTCCAGGAAGTGGATCTCTTGTGTGGACTGGTCCAGGCTGAGGTTGATGGTGGGATGGAAATTGTTGAAATCATGGTGGAATTCCTCAAGAGCTTCTTTTCCATGGGTCCAGATGATGAAGATGTCATCAATGTAGCGCAAGTAGAGTAGGGGCATTAGGGAACGAGAGCTGAGGAAGCGTTGTTCTAAGTCAGCCATAAAAATGTTGGCATACTGTGGGGCCAAGCAGTTTCCATTGTGTGGAGCTTGCATAGTTGAATCACAGAGTTGATTAATGGGCGGTCAACACCCACCTGGCCGCAGAGACTCTTCAACTTGTAACATATTTTGGTAACAACCATACAAAAAAATCTTATAATGTTATACATGCTAATGATATATAGATTTGGACAGAACAATGGGTGTCAGCAGAGCGTGACTTTTCACATGATACCTTACATGGCATGCTTTGTGTGAAACCTATCATAATTACCTGACATTGGTGAATATGGGGATTCCAGGGTGTTGCTTTGGGGTACAGAGTGCCCCACCCAAGTGCTTCTTACCATACAATATTCAAAGTATAATATAACACTATCCTTTCTAGATGAAGAGGGAATACCTCTAAAATGCAGCCACTTCTGCGGTGGAAGACAACAGCCAACATTCATTCACCTAAAAGTGAAAGGTGGGGAAATTTTGCCTGGGGCACTCGGGAAGCCTATTTTTATGAGAAAGGTCAGGGTTTTGTTGGTTTTGTTTTGTTTTGATTTGGGGTTTGTTTGTTTTTTGTTTTGGGGGTTTTTTTTGCATCTCCTACAGAGCAGCTGCACCAAGATGTTATCACTACTCATGCTCTCCCAGAAGACTGGCATGACCTCTTTCAAAGAATACTTTAGTAGTATCATGAAAGGCCATGATATTCTCTCAGTGGGCCTGAAATGAAGACTTCCTACCCAGAAATATGGGAGACACTGTTTTCTGGGGTTTTAACTAGCAGGGCATGGTTTGAAATGGAGAGAGGGAATGGAAGGACAAACTGTATAACAGACAAAAGATTCTTTTGCAAAAGCAAGGACTAGATTCTTGTCGGAGTTGAATGTTGACATTGTCTAGTAAGACCTCAACAGGCAGGTCTAGTTAAATGGCCTTCATACCAGGATACAACTCGTGCAACATGACCTTACCAGGAGCTTTTACTCCACCTCTGAATGCCTCTTCTGTGGCATACCAAAATCCTACACTAGGTGGCCACAAGTCTGGGGAAAGCAATAGTTATAGAATCATAGAAGATTAGCGTTGGAGGAGACATCAGGAGGTCATCTAGTCCAACTCCCTACTCAAAGCAGGACCAACCCCAACTAAATCATCCCATCCAGGGCTTTGTCAAGCCGGGCCTTAAAAACCTCTAAGGGTGGAGATTCCACCACCTCCCTAGGTAGCCCATTCCAGTGCTTCACCACCTGTTGAAATAGTGTTTCCTATTATCCAACTTAGACCTTCCCCACTGCAACTTGAGACCATTGCTCTGTGTTCGGTCATCTGCCACCACTGAGAACAGCCGCGCTCCACCTCTTTGGAACCCCCCTTCAGGTAGTTGAAGACTGCTCTCAAATTCCCCCTCACTCTTCTCTTCTGCAGACTAAATAAGCCCTGTTCCCTCAGCCTCTCCTCAGAAGTCATGTGCCCCAGCCCCCTAATTATTTTTATTGCCCTCCGCCAGACTCTCTCCAATGTATCTACATCCTTTCTGTAATGGGGTGCCCAAAACTAGATGCAGTACTCCAGATGTGGCCTCCTCAATGCTGAATAGAGGGGCATAATCACTTCCCTCAATCTGCTGGCAATGCTCCTACTAATGCAACCCAATATGCCGTTAGCCTTCTTGGCAACAAGGGCACACTGTTGACTCATATCCAGCTTTTCATCCACTGTAATCCCCAGCTCCTTTCTGCAGAACTGCCACTTAGCCAGTCAGTCCCCAGCCTGTAGTGGTGCATGGGATTCTTGCTTCCTAAGTGCAGGACTCTGCACTTGTCCTTGTTGAACCTCATCAGATTTCTTTTGACCCAATTCTCCAATTTGTCTAGATCACTCTGGACCCTATCCCAACCCTCCAGCATATCTACCTCTCCTCCCAGTTTAGTGTCATCTGCCAACTTGCTAAGGGTGCAATCCATCCCATCATCCAGATCATTAATAAAGATTTTGAACAAAACCAGCCCCAGGGGTCTGTCCTGGGGCTGGTTTTGTTCAACACTCCACTTGATACCAGCTGCCAACTAGACATTGAGCTGTTGATCACTACCTGTTGAGCCCAATGATCTAGCCAGCTTTCTATCCACCTTATAGTCCATTCATCTAATCCATACCTTTTTAACTTGCTGGCAAGAATATTGTGGGATATTGTATCAAAAGCTTGCTAAAGTCAAGATATATCATGTTCACTGCTTTCCCCATATCTACAGAGCCAGTTATCTAATCATAGAGGGCAATCAGGTTGGTCAGGCATGACTTGCCCTTGGAGAATCCATGCTGACTGTTCGTGATCACCTTCCTCTCCTCCAAGTGCTTCAAAATGGATTTCTTGAGGACCTGCTCCATGATTTTTCCAGGGATTGAGGTGAGGCTGACTGGTCTGTAGTTGCCCGGATTCTCCTTCTTCCATTTTTTAAAGATGTGCACTATATTTGCCTTTTTCCAGTAGAATTGCTCCATCTTGAACACCTTTGTTGACTCATGATAAAGCCTGGAATTAGATATATTTAGAAAAGTGCCTGACATCATCAGAGTGAATTTTCAAAAACATGTTTATTCTCGCAATCTAAGATTCATGCATTTAAACCAAGGATCAGTTTTTCTTCTCCTTAATGACTCTTACTAGCTCATTTTAAAGATACATTCAAGTTTTGCGACAATTATTTAATTCTCCCCACTAAATTGAGGCACTAAAACAATCAAACAAACAAAGCCACTAAAACAGACCATTCATTAAAAGCCTACATTGATACACTGTTAAGGTAGCACAACACACTGGGACTGGATGACAGGGGATGGATCACTCAATAATTGCCCTGTTCTGTTTGTTCCTTCTGAAGTGTCTGGCACCAGCCACTGTTGGAAGACAGGACACTGGGCTAGATGGACCATTTGTCTGACCCCGTATGGCCATTCTTATGTTCTTATCACAGTAAGATCATTCCCCACCCATCTGGCATGCAGGACTCAATCACTCGTTTAGATGTTGACCAGTCCTTAATCTGTGAGTGGGGGATGGGGCATGTCAGTGTGAGCATGTGTGTGAATGTGTGAGCATGTGAATACGGGTACGCCTATTGCCGAGAGAAGCAGCGTCTGGCTTTAATTCTGAGCTCCATGAGGTCCGAGGTCTCGTGTCTCTCACCATGGTGAACTCCCCAGGTTGGGCCTGGCTGCTGTGGTCACTGATCAGCAGTACCCATTGCTGGTTGGTGGTTTCACAGCTCTGGCAGCAGGCACCCCAAGGTGGGTGAGGAGAGGTGTATCTCAGTGAGCCAGGCCCCATCCCACGGGGGCTGGGAGCGTCAGCACAGACTGCGTTCTCGGGGAGCCAGTGCAGAGCTGGGAGCACCAGGGTGATACGCTCAGGGCAACCTGCACGGCTGAACCTCCAGGATGCTGTGCTTGGCATCAGCAGGGCAGGGGCCTCTGGTCCTAGCTACAAGCAGTGCCAGGTTCATCAGAGGCCCTGGAGCTGCCAGCAGCTCCCCACTCCCCGAGAATGCTCTGCCACCTCAGTCCTGTGTGGCCCGATGCACTAAGCTGCTGGACTTGTTTCTTCAGATGGGAGGGGTATGGTACAAGGGCTGGATGGGGCTAAATACATGCTGATGTACGGAGTGTGGGCTGCAGGTTATTTGGCATCTGGGAACCAGCCTGATCTCGTCTCTGGGGCCCCACACTGCAAAGAAAAGGAAGATCTTTTCTGCAGCGAAGGAGGCTGTGAAATTGAAGATGGGAGCCTCATTCTCAGCATTGTAAAATGCCACCAGCCCTGCTTCATAGTCCAGGTAAACTTGGATCTTCACAAGGCTCCCATTCAGGGGCAGGGTGTTCTCAGGGGAAGTGCAAGTCTGGAACTGACAGAACAGCCCAGATCCCCTTTTCAGGATTAAAGCTCAGATTGCTCTTCCTCAGCACAGACTGTCTGGCCATCCCCACAGCCCAGCATGACCCCCCTGTGGACTTCACCACCCAGTAATGTCTCCCCGAGTTGAATCCCTCTGCACCCAGCACACACAGCTCGAGATCAAATCTGCTGGGGTTCCTGGCCAGGCTTTGGGGGCTGTCTCCCATTCTCACAACCTTCCCATCTGCAGACAAGATGAGCTTGGGGTTTGCTGTGTCCAGGTCCAGCACCACATTGGCTGCAGAGAGAGAGAATCAGAAATTAGAAACCCAGGCCAGGCATAATCCGGAATGGACCTGACTCTGAACAGAGACCTGCAAAGTGCCCACCAGACCCACTCCACAGGCAGGGATGGGCTAGGGACCTAGTGACAGGTTTGGGTGGATGACGCCACTGGAGCTGGGCAATCTGCATTTGCCACATCCAGCCTTGTTTGGCTTCCAGAAACGTTTGCCAAGCAGCCCTGGTACCTGTGTAGTTCCTGTGTGATGTGTGAAACCACATGGAGAGTAGCTGGTGGAAAAATAATAAAGACTTCTCATGGTAGATTTTGAAATGGCCTGTGTCCCGCAGGGTTCAAAATGGAATGATTTTACACGCATTAAAAGGTGTCATGAAAAATGTTCAGTTTTTAAAAGATTTGTTTTTCATTTTCTTCCCTTTTACCACCAAAAAAGAAAAAAAATAAAACAAAAAAAGAAATAGAAAAAAAAAAACCCAAGCCCCCACTTTCTTCTAGTTACAAGAAAGCCTGGAAAATTCTGAAAACAATTCTTTTTTCATAAAAATGCCTGTGTTTGAAAAGAGGCTGTTTTCTGGGGGGAAACCTCCACCCAGCTCTCATTCTGAAATTGGCACAGCTGTCAGTGGGTTATCTGGAAGGAATCCAATGTTGGTATTTGGTATTCAGCCTTCCAAGCTGAGTGCTGGGTGTTCTAGGGCATAGGAGGCATGTGTTGCACTGATATATGCAGATCGCCACATCATTACTTATTATATTATTATTACATATTTTATGGTAGCACTTTGAGGTCCCAACCAAGAGTTATAGATTCTGAGGCCAGAAGTGGCCACCTTTTATTTAACACGTGTTTTTAAAGGCCACATAGACCTGGTCTAGATAGTTTGTGTACTGATTTCTCGCCTTTGGTTCAGAGGTGTAGTTTTCTACTGAAACAGCTAAATCCACAGCCTAGTGTGGGTTCAGTTATACTAGTATAAAGGTGCCCTATCTAGCTTATTCCTCGTCCTTTATAGGAATAAGGCCTGGTATCACTACTTTGGTTAAGGGTGTGATTTTTTTACCAATATAGTTACATGATACAACCCCCAATTTGGACACAGTTATACTGGTATGAAGGTGCCTTATCCTGGGACAGCTTACCTGCCTTCCAGAACCAGGAAAAACACTTTTATATAGGTACAGGCATAGCCACCTGCACTCTAGGAATGGTTGTACCACCTTAACTTTGTTGGCACAGCTAAAGCGATACAGTTGTAGTGCGTAAACAAACGCAAAGCCTAAACAAAGACAGTGGTGTTTAGACACATGCTAGTCAGTCTCTAGGTGTTCATACCCTCTGGGCCTCGGCAGACTGACAGGTGTAATTAGCAGTAAGAGCAGTTAAATGAAAAGCTCCTAACAGGACACAGCTTTGTATGACAGGCTACATGTATTTGAGGGGAGGAGAGGAGGACTTCAACTCACCACATTTTGCAGAATACATCCCTAAAAAAGAAACTGAAATAAATGTATTATGGTTAATACGAACTTCTTTTTCCAGAAATGTACATTTAAATGATGGTATGAGGCCTGGTCTACACATAATGCTTGTGTTATTAGAACTGTGTCAGGAGCGTGAGTGTTAACTGATCTAGTTATACCGGTACAAGGGTGGATGCAGTTACACTGGTATAAAGAGACCTGATACTGGTCTAAAGAGGCCTTATACTGGTATAGTTTATTCCTGGTCCCTACAGGAAGACGGTATACCAGTATAAGCATATTTATACCAGTATACTACACTAAAGGGGGTTGTGCTGCAGATTGGTAGGCTGGTTTTAATAACTGTTTTCTCCTAAAAGAGTGGTTTGGTTTGGTTTGATTTCGGAACCAAAAGCAATTGATGGTCCTTGATACATTTAACTCCTGGATCTTAAAGTTTGTTTTACTTGAGAATTCACTTTCCTGGGACAAGGTGAGGAGCAGAGAGGGGAAAGGCCAGTTCCTGCCTCTACCTAGTCCTTGCACTGCTGGGGGAATGTGCTGGCGTGGGGACAATGTCAAAAGAAATCCTCCAAAGTGACTCCTTTGACCCTGCTCTTTTCTAGTGTTTGGTTCAGCGACTCTGGATACTCTCTTTATCCCCTGCCACTATGGAAAAGCTAACCATGTTTGTATGCTTGATCTCAGCTCAAAGGCTTTTCAAAAAAACTCTCATTAGAAATTGGTTGCGCTGTACATGCAGGTTCAATTTATAACTAGTTTATAATAAATGATTAAGAGGTATTTTAATAGAGGGTAATTCAATTGCTCTAGGTTGTTACTGAGTCCATCAGGTTAATAGGTAGTTCACATCCACCTTAAGCAACTTCTAGTGAGCTTATAACCATCTCTGACATATACTGCTCATACCTGTAACATGCTGATGACATCTAGTCATCAGTTTATAAACAGCTTCTAAATGGAACCTTAGTATAAAGCATGAGTGAAAAACCGTTCCAGCCATGGTAAAAATGTGTGTTTTACACCTGGTGAGCTATTTGGAAATATTTTGGGAATTGATGTCCATGCTGGGGAGATGGCATTTACTGGAATTAACATCTAGGATTTCCATAGTGTCATTACAACTAATGTTATTTTTAAACAGCAACAGTAAATGCGTTTTCAATAAAGGTTCTGTTTGAAGCAAGATGTGTAAGCCTATAGAAGGGCAGTTTGGGTGGTCAGCTGGCCTCATGGTTTGGGCCTCTGCCTCTCATCTTTCTGTCAGTTCAGGGAGTCCTGGCCCGCTGGGTGAGATCCCAGCTGGATTGGCCTCCTTGGGGCCAGGAGTCATAGCTCTTGGGTGGGGAGGGTACCTGGGCCCTCCCTCTCCACTGTGTCCCAGCCCAGGATCCTGAGAGTGCAGCAGCATGAGACAACCTAGGTTTGGTTGGCCCCTTGCTCAGCTTCCCCTGGGCCCCTTCCTACCACCCTGCCTCTCAGTTCAGGGTGTGCATGGAGTTGACAAAGTCTGTTTCAAAACTCCACAGTCCAGGGCTGATGACTGCACCCTCTTGTATCCCTTGCCCATGGTTCTTCCTCCCTCTTGGGGGGGGAGGGGGCTCCCAGCTGGATGTCCTTGGGAGAAGTGCCCTCTGTTGCTGCTGCAGAGCCGTGCTCCTCCAGGTAATGGCTTCTCTTTTTTCCCCCTCACCTGGGGTTGCTGAAGCTCCCATTGTGCTGGGCATCTCCCCAGAAGCATGCTCAGCGGTGCCTGGGCTGCCCGGGCCACTACTGCTGCAGCCCTTATAGAATCATAGAATCTCAAGGTTGTAAGGGACCTCAGGAGGTCATCTAGTCCAACCCCCTGCTCAAAGCAGGACCAATCCCCAGTTTTTGCCCCAGATCCCTAAATGGTCCCCTCAAGGATTGAACTCACAACCCTGGGTTTAGCAGGCCAAAGCTCAAACCACTGAGCTATCCCTCCCCCCTTCCCCGCCTCCGTGCTTGTGCAGGGTTTGTAAACCCCATCACAAGGCCATAGCCAGGCAGCTGACACCCCCAGAGGTCAGGAAAGATGAGCTGCTTGGTCTGTGGTCGCTTGTTATGGGGGGTTGGAAGATTGGGTGTCTGATGCCAAGTCCCCATTCAAACTGGGGTCCAAAGTTCATTCAGCTACCAGGTGAAAACTGCTCAGCTCCTCATTCTGGCCAGACTTCCCAACAGGGCTGGGGCCTGCACACGGCACGGGGAGGACCTCTCCGACGCCGACCCCACACAGCACTTACGCGTGGGCTTCAGTTTCAATCTCTAAATCCTGGTCTACGCTAGGAGTTGAGGTTGCATTTAGCAGCATTAAATCGATGTAACCCTGCACCCGTCCACACGACGAAGCCCTTTTTTTCAACTTAAAGGGCTCTTAAAATCGATTTCCTTACTCCATCCCCGACAAGGGGATTAGCACTGAAATCGGTTTTGCTGGGTCGAATTTGGGGTACTGTGGACGCAATTAGATGGTATTGGCCTCCAGGAGTTATCCCAGAGTGCTCCATTGTGACCGCTCTGGACAGCACTCTCAACTCAGATGCACTGACCAGGTAGACAGGAAAAGGCCCGCGAACTTTTGAATTTCAATTTCCTGTTTGGCCAGTGTGGCAAGCTGCAGGTGACCATGCAGAGCTCATCAGCAGAGGTGACCATGATGGAGTCCCAGAATCGCAAAAGAGCTCCAGCATGGACCGAACGGGAGGTACGGGATCTGATCGCTGTATGGGGAGAGGAATCCGTGCTATCAGAACTACGTTCCAGTTTTCAAAATGCCAAAACATTTGTCAAAATCTCCCAGGGCATGAAGGACAGAGGCCATAACAGGGACCCAAAGCAGTTCAGTGTAAAACTTAAGGAGCTGAGGCAAGCCTACCAGAAAACCAGAGAGGCCAACGGCCACTCGGGGTCAGAGCCCCAAACATGCCGCTTCTATGATGAGCTGCATGCCATTTTAGGGGGTTCAGCCACCACTACCCCAGCCATGTTGTTTGACTCCTTCAATGGAGATGGAGGCAACAAGGAAGCAGGTTTTGGGGATGAGGAAGACGATGAGGAGGAGGTTGTAGATAGCTCACAGCAAACAAGCGGAGAAACCAGTTTTCTCGACAGCCAGGAACTGTTTCTCACCCTGGACCAGGAGCCAGTACCCCCCAAGCCCACCCAAGGCTGCCTCCCAGACCTACCAGGCGGTGAAGGGACCTCTGGTGAGTGTGCCTTTTAAAATACTATACAAGATTTATAAGCCAGCCTGTTTAATGATTAATTTGCCCTGGCATTCGTGGCTCTCCTGGATATATTCCCAAAGTCTTTGCAAAAGGTTTCTGGGGAGGGCAGCCTTATTCCATCCACCATGGTAGGACACTTTACCACTCCAGGCCAGTAGCACATACTCGGGAATCATTGTAGAACAAAGAATTGCAGTGTATCTTTGCTGGCATTCAAACAGCATCCGTTCTTTATCTCTCTGTGTTATCCTCAGGAGAGTGATATCATTCATGGTCACCTGGTTGAAATAGGGTGCTTTTCTTAAGGGGACATTCAGAGGTGCCCGTTCCTGCTGGGCTGTTTGCCTATGGCAAATGTTCCCCGCTGTTAGCCACACGGTGGGGGGAGGCAAAATGCGACCTTATAACGAAAGCACATGTGCTATGTATGTAATGTTAACAGCAAGGTTTACCATGAAAGAGTGTACCCATTGTTCTATAAAATGTGTCTTTTTAAATACCATTGTCCCTTTTTTTTCCTTCACCAGCTGCATGTGTTTCAAGGATCACAGGATCTTCTCCTTCCCAGAGGGTAGCGAAGATTAGAAGGCAAAAAAAACACACTCACGATGAAATGTTCTCTAAGCTCATGCTGTCCTTCCACACTGACAGAGCACAGACGAATGCATGGAAGCAGACAATGTCAGAGTGCAAGAAAGCAAAAAATGACTGGGAGGAGAAGTGGCAGGCTAAAGAGAGGGCTGAAGCTGAAAGGTGGCGGCAGCATAATGAGAGGAGGCAGGATTCAATGCTGAGGCTGCTGGAGGATCAAACTAATATGCTCCAGCGTATGGTTGAGCTGCAGGAAAGGCAGCAGGAGCACAGACCGCCTCTACAGCCCCTGTGTAACCAACTGCCCTCCTCCCCAAGTTCCATAGCCTCCTCACCCAGATGCCCAAGAATGCGGTAGGGGGGCCTCCAGCCCCTCCACTTCAGAGGATTGCCTAAGTAACAGAAGACTGGCATTCAATAAGTTTTAAAGTTTTAAACTTTTAAAGTGCTTCATGGCCTTGTCCTTCCCTCCTCCACTACCCCTCCTGGGCTACCTTGGTAATTATCCCCTTATTTGTGTGATGAATTAATAAAGAATGCATGAATGTGAAGCAACAATGACTTTAATGCCTCTGCAAGTGGTGATCGAAGGGAGGAGGGGAGAGTGGTTGGCTTACAGAGAAGTAGAGTGAACCAAGGGGCGGGGGGTTTCATCAAGGAGAAACAAACAGAACTTTCACACCATAGCCTGGCCAGTCATGAAACTGGTTTTCAAAGCTTCTCTGATGTGCACCGCACCCTCCTGTGTTCTTCTAACCGCCCTGTTGTCTGGCTGTGCGTAACCAGCAACCAGGCAATTTGCCTCAACCTCCCTCCCCACCATAAACATCTCCCCCTTACTCTCACAGATACTGTGGAGCGCATAGCAAGCAATAATAACAGTGGGAATATTGGTTTTGCTGAGGTCTAACTGAGTCAATAAACTGCGCCAGCGCGCTTTTAAACATCCAAATGCACATTCTACCACCATTCTGCACTTGCTCAGCCTGTAGTTGAACAACTCCTGACTACTCTCCAGGCTGCCTTTGTATGGCTTCATGAGCCATGGCATTAAGGGGTAGGCTGGGTCCCCAAGGATAACTATAGACATTTCAACATCCCCAACCATTATTTTCTGGTCTGGGAAGAAAGTCCCTTCCTGCAGCTTTTGAAACAGACCAGAGTTCCTGAAGATGCGAGCGTCATGTACCTTTCCTGGCCATCCCATGCTGATGTTGGTGAAACATCCCTTGTGATCCACCAGTGCTTGCAGCACTATTGAAAAGTACCCCTTGCGGTTTATGTACTTGCTGGCTTGGTGCTCCGGTGCCAAGATAGGGATATGGGTTCTGTCTATGGCCCCACCACAGTTAGGGAATCCCATTGCAGCAAAGCCATCCACTATGACCTGCACATTTCCCAGGGTCACTACCTTTGATATCAGCAGATCTTTGATTGTGTTGGCTACTTGCATCACAGCAGCCCCCACAGTAGATTTGCCCACTCCAAATTGATTCCCGACTGACCGATAGCTGTCTGGCATTGCAAGCTTCCACAGGGCTATTACCACTCCCTTCTCAGCTGTGAGGGCTGCTCTCATCTTGGTATTCTTGCGCCTCTGGACAGGGGAAAGCAAGTCACAAAGTTCCATGAAAGTGCCCTTACGCATGCGAAAGTTTCACAGCCACTGGGAATTGTCACAGACCTGCAACACTATGTGGTCCCACCAGTCTGTGCTTGTTTCCCAGGCCCAGAATCAGCATTCCACCACATGAGCCTGCCCCATTAGCACCATGATGCCCACATTGCCAGGGCACGTGGTTTGAGAGAAGTCTGTGTCCATGACCTCATCACTCTCGTAACCGCGCTGATGTCATCTACTCGCCCGGTTTTGCTTTGCCAGGTTCTGGTGCTGCATATACTGCTGGATAATGCGTGTGGTGTTTAATGTGCTCCTAATTGCCAAAGTGATCTGAGCGGGCTCCATGCTTGCCTTGGTATGGCGTCTGCACAGAAAAAAGGCGCGGAAGGATTGTCTGCTGTTGCCCTGATGGAGGGAGGGGTGACTGATGACATGGCTTACAGGGTTGGCTTACAGGGAATTAAAATCAAAAAAGGGGTGGCTTTGCGAGAAACTGAATGGCCGCCTCAAGGATAGAACTCAAAACCTCAAGGATAGAACTCAAAACTGGGTTTAGCAGGCCATTGATTTCACAGAGGGAGGGAGGGAGGAGAAAATGAATCAAAACAAATCTGATCTATTTCTTGTTTTGAGCCACTTCATCTATCTTTATACATCTTGCTGGCAGCAGACTGTGCAGTACGACCGCCAGCCATCGTCACCTCCTGGGTGCTCGACAGAAGACGGTGCAGTATGACTGCTGGCCATCATCTTCTTCTGGCTGCAGATTAAAAGACAGTGCACTGCTGGTAGGACTCAATCGCCATGAGACGAAACAAGGGAAATGACCTTGCTGAGTCATTCCCATGTTTGCCCAGGCACCCAGTTAAAAGAGCACCCAGGACTACGTTGACAACAGCTACCAGTCATCCTGCACTGTCTGCTGCCAAAAGGCAATAAACTGCTGCTGTGTAGCAATGCAGTACCACGTCTGCCAGCACCCAGGAGACATACAGTGACAGTTAGCTGACTGGGCTCCATGTTTGCCGTGGTATGGCGTCTGCACAGGTAACTCAAGAAAAAAGGCGCAAAATGATTGTCTGCCCTTGCTTTCACGGAGGGAGGGAGGGAACGGGGGCCTGACAATATGTACCCAGAACCACCCACGACAATGTTTTAGCCTCATCAGGCACTGGGATTTCTACCCAGAATTCAAATGGGTGGTGGAGACTGCAGGAACTGTGGGATAGCTACCCACAGTGCAAAGCTCCGGAAGTCGATGGTTGCCTTGGTACTGTGGACACACTCAACCAACTACATGCACGTAGAGCATTTGTGTGGGGACACACACACTCGACTGTATAAAAATGCTTTCTACAAAACCAACTTCTATAAATTCGACCTAATTTCGTAGTGTAGACATCCCCTAAGTTCACGTAAATACACACTGCTGAGATGCTTTGCAGGAGCCCAGCGTGAGTGATCAGTGTGGTGTAGGACTGAGCCCCAGGCAAGCCACTGGAGCAGGTCATTCACATACACATGTAGTCCACATGCAAATCATGTAACTATATGTGCAAATGAATCGAATGATCCATTTACATGTACAGTTACCTGTTCTGTATTTGTGCCACCAGGGAAACTGCATATACAAATTAAGAGCATTAATGCACACCTAACATATGAAAATGTAGCCTTTAAAGTTTATCCTCTCATTTTACCTTTCTGCTGTGTCTCTGATTCAATCTATTTCTTTAGCCCTCTCCTCCCACCTACCTGTTCCTATTTCACCATCCGTCTAGCCCTATGTTGTTTCCAGAAGAAAATCTCTCCCAAGTGACACTTATACTAATGAGGCTGTGGAACTCATTCCCACAGGATGTCATGGGGGCCAAGAACTTTACAAAATTCAAAGAAGGATTAGACATTCGATGGCTAACAAGAATATCCTGTTAGAATAGTTAATGCTAACAACATGGGTTAGAAGGGATATAACATCTTGGGCATCAGGATGCAAGCCAGTCTCTCCTGATTGGAAGGTAGGATGAGATCTTCATGAGGGGGGCTGATTAATCCACATCTGCCACTGTGGGGTTCTTGCACCTTCCTCCAAAGTATCTGGTGCTGACCGCTGTCTATAAATATATCAGAGGGATAAATACCGGAGAGGGAGAGGAATTATTTAAGCTCAGTACCATGTGGACACAGAACAATGGATATAAACTGGCAATCGGGAAGTTTAGACTTGAAATTACACGAAGGTTTCTAACCATCAGAGGAGTGAAGTTATGGAACAGCCTTCCAAGGGAAGCAGTGGGGGCAAAAGACCTATCTGGCTTCAAGATTAAACTTGATAAGTTTATGGAGGAGCTGGTATGATGGAATAACATGATTTTAACAACTAAATTTTGATCTTTAACTATTCATGGTAAATAGGCCCAATGGCCTGTGATGGGATGTTAGATGAGGTGGGATCTGAGTTACTACAGAGCATTCTTTCCTGGGTATCTGGCTGGTGAATCTTGCCCACATGCTCAGGGTTCAGCTGATTGCCATATTTGGGGTCGGAAGGAATTTTCCTCCAGGGCAGATTGGAAGAGGCCCGGGGGGGGGTTTGCCTTCCTCTGCAGTGTGGGTCACGGGTCACTTGCTGGAGGATTCTCTGCACCTTAACGTCTTTAAACCATGATTTGAGGACTTCAGTAGCTCAGACATAGGTGAGAGGTTTACTGCAGGAGTGGGTGGGTGGGTGGGTGAGATATGGTGGCCTGCGTTGTGCAGGAGGTCAGACTAGATGATCATAATGGTCCCTTCTGACCTTAATATCTGTGAGTCTATGAAAGGACACAGGGCTAGACGGACTCAATCACACTCTTCACATTTTCTCCAGTAGTGGTTTTTATCTTGTATTTTGAACAGACAAACCACCAGGTCAATGCAGGTTTATCCCTCATCCAGGGAGGGACCCACAGGGAAAAGGAACCTGAAACTCAACCCGGGACTCACATTAGTTGGGAATCATGGATTTTATTTCAGATAAGTTTATCCCTGGCACGGTTCGTGTGAGCCAAGAGGCAATCTGCTATGGAGAGGCATGAGGTGGGATTTTGAAAAGCATCTCAGTGAAGCAGGAACACAGATGCCATTGTTCCGATCTTAAAACATATGAATCTGTGAACCTTTCTGGAGGGAGAGATTGAACAGGTTTTTTCAAAAATATTTTCTCCACTCCGTGTTTATCTTAGAGATAAATCAGGAATGTCGAACCCAGCGTTCCCAGGGTTTGCTGGGTGACCTCCTAGGGGCCAGGGTACCGAATCTTTAACAAATTGACTCCCAGCATCTACGCTGTAGCCACAGTGACCCTTGAAAATGCTGGAGTCTGCAATGATTTTAGTGCAGCTTCTGCATCAAGTTTTCATCTTTTCCTCCTGTCTCAAAAGGTGTTTCCCCTATGCCTCAGCCATTGCTCTGTGAGGGTGTATAGCCACAATCAGTGATTCTGGTTGCAGTGTGTGTGCATGTGTAGTGATGACTTTAGCTTGCTTGCAGCTGCCCCAGCTGTTGCTGAGGTGAATTGGGTGCCTGTCTGTTGGGGCAATGGTTGTGTTCTCTTATTGTGATGGGCTAAACCTACACATTGTTACTGTTCCCACAATGCCAGGCTCCAGCTGTACTTACCTTTGTGTTCTTGGGACCTTCTAAGTCCTGAAATCAGCCCAGAGAGAAAGAAGTGAATATTCCTGCGGGAGATTCATACTGAGCCACATTCAATGCAGCTTAAGGCCAGTTCTACCTACAGACATCTGCCGCATGGCTGTGTCTGTACAAGGGGCTGACGGGGTGTGATCTCAGATGGACAGAGCTGTGCCAGGCAAAGTGTCTAGTGGAGACACAGTTATCCAACAACTCTAGGCTTTTACTGTTTTTAGCTTGTTTCACTGGTGGGTTGTGGGATTTCCAAAGTGCCTAATGCCTTTTGAAAATGAGACCTAGGTTCCTAAATCCATTAGGCCATTTGCTATGCGGAGTGCAGCAGCACCTAAATACCTTTACAATCTGGGCCCACATGACTTGCCCAAGGTCCCCCAAGGGTAGGTGATCAGATATCCCAATTTTATAAGGACAGTCCCAATATTTTTGGGTCTTTTCTTATATAGGCTCCTATTACCCACCACCTCCTGTCCCGATTTTTCACATTTGCTGTTCTGGTCACCCTACCCAAGGGAGTCCTCAGTGGGCACAAGGAACTGAACGCAGATCTCCCATATTAGCACCCTTCCCCTGGGCCATCCTTCCTCGCAAGGCATGCTCTCTAGCTCTCTCGAGCTGTGCTGGCATCCCAAGTGAGGGCTATGTGACAAGGTCAGGCCAGATGGGCTACAGGAGAGTGTTAAAAGGAAGATATATAGTCTCCGATTAAGCAGGTCCTTTCCCTGGGTAACGTAATAGGTGGGAGTTCCAGAACAAGAAGAACTTGCTGGAATCAATTGGAAACAGGCTGGCTAATCAGGGCACCTGAGTTTAAAAAAGAGCTCACTCCAGTTTGTGGTGTGCGTGTGAGGAGCTGGGAGCAAGAGGCACTAGTTGCTGAGAGTGAGAAGGCATACCGCTGGAGGACTGAGGAGTACTAAGCATTATCAGACACCAGGAGGAAGATCCTGTGCTGAGAATAAAGAAGGTGTTGGGAGGAGGCCATGCGGGAAGTAGCCCAGGGCGTTATAGCTGTCGCACAGCTGTTCCAGGAGCACTCTAGACAGCTGCAGTCCACAGGGCCCTGGCTGGAACCTGGAGTAGAGGGTGGGCCCGGGTTCCCCCCAAACCGCCCAACATCTGATCAGACACAGGAGGAGTTGACCCTGGACTGTGTGTTCCACCAGAGGTGAAGGTCTCTGGGCTGTTCCTGACCCCATGGTGGATCAGCAGAGACTGCAGGGATTGTTCTCTCCCTTTCCCCTGCTGGCCAGTGATGTGGTTAGCTGAGTGATGCAGGTTTAAGCCACTACCAAAAGTGGCCAACTGAGGGCTGCCGTGAATCTCTGAGGTTGACCAATCCGCCAATAAGCGAGGACCCACCAAGGCAGAGGAGGAACTTAGTCACAGCTGGTTTTATCTGCACACCACACGGTGCCTCCTGGACGGTGCGGTGGCCACAGACTTCACACCACCACGACTATTTCACACAGCGTTCAGAATGCTGAGTTGTGTACCAGGAGGTCAGTGGCTCAAAGGGAGCCACAAAACCTCCCAAACAACCTCAAAGAAGTTTTCTAGACACTGAAATGTCACAGCTGTGAAGTCTAATATCCGAAGCCCTTGCTGGGCTAGTCCATTGGCACATTCCCCTTTCCAGGGCTAACCAGATCCTCTTGGGTCATGAGATCTTGCACCTTAAACTTGGCTCTTGCCTGTGTCATTAAGGGTGGGAGAGACAGATTCCACATTTCTCTGCAGCCTCCAAGCCCTTCACACTCTCTGTCAGCTTTCCCCTCTCACTTCCGGGAGGTGTGCCACAGCTGGGGGATAGAGGCACAGCCTACATTAAGTGACTTGGCTAAGGTCAGTGAGGATGTCTGAGCCTGAGCTGGGACTTAAAGCTGGGATTCCTAAGCATCATGCCAGTGCTCTGTCTGCTAGCCCATCCTGCCTGTCCCAAGGGGCAGAGGAAGAAATGTTTCCATGGCAGGTTGATTTAACAAATAAATCTTTTCAGAAGGTTAGAAAAACAGGCCTGGTGATGGATAATGACAATGAATGAGCTCCATCTCCTCACAAGCTGTGTTGCCAAAGTGATGAACTTTGGCTGGTGTTGGGTTACAAATCATTTTAGTACTAAATGCGGGGGCAGTGAAATGTTGCTACCCTTATTGTATGAGTAAAGGGCAGCAGAGCTGTACTTAGCCTGTCCTGACTGATGGGATCACCCTCAAATGAACAGAACTCGCTAAGCCAGGAGCTCAAATGCCAGACTCCTGTGAAGGGAAGAGGTGATGGGGAGCAAGTGTCCCAGTAGGTGGGGGTGCTACCTGAGAGTACTAGGCATGGTTTAACCTGCTTCTCCCCCGTGTTCAAAGCTAGAGTTAATTAAAGTTGTATTCAAAGTCTTTTGTGTTGTTAAGTGATCACTAGAACTGGAGTCACTTGTTGTGGGACAGCATTTCTGTCCAGCCTGCTTCAGCAGGGAGGGGACGTTCCCCCACTGAGAGCTGGGTAGAACCTCAAGAGACTGACCTGCAGAGGTTACAGCAGGGCAGCAGAAGGCGAAAGCATGCAGCAGGGCAGCCAGGGGAATGGAGCTGATGGAGTGGCCAGCAGAGCAGCAGGCCGGGTGGTGATGCCAGAGTAAGTGAATAGAGCATGGAGCAAGCAAGGTGCCTTCCTCCCTCCCCCACCACCGCCACAGGTGGGAGGTGAACACACACGGATGCACCTCTGAACCCTGGGCCTCTCTGACCAAGGAAGGATAACCACTGTGGGTGGGATGTGATGAGGGAGCAGAGAGGGGCACAGTAAAGAATCTTTTGGTTGTTGAACTCAAGAACCTGAGGCAAAAGACACTGCCCAGCATAGTCTGGGGTGGGGCTTTTGCTCATGGTTGAATCCTGCTTGCAGTGTTTTCCCTAATTAATGCTGGGTGACTTCCCTCCTTTCATTAAAAGTTTCTCTTCTACACTCAGACTCTGTGCTTGCAAGTGGGGCAGTATTGCCTCTTACAGGCACCCAGGGGTGGTGTGTAATTTTCCCAGATTACTGGGTGGGGATTGAGCTAGTTCTGTGTTGTATAATTGAAAAGGAACCCCTAGATATTGAACCTCGCCCTGGTTACTGCCAACTCCACCTGGCAGAAGGGTTACATGGTGTTTTACCCAAAGCGTTATGCTAATATAATTGGTTATAAAGAGAGTGTGTTGCCTAGTGGATAGAGCAGTAGACAGGGAATCAGGGCAGTCTTGGTTCTAGTCCTGTTACTGGACTTTTGGCAAGTCACGTCCTATCTGTGCCTTGGTTTCTCCATCTGTAAAATGGCAGTAATGATACTGATCTCCTCTGTTAAGCACATTGAGATCTACTGTTGATAAGCTCTGATACCGATAGCTTGGTGTTCCTCTGCATCCCCAGTTCTAGGCATCCATTCTCTTCAGCTGTAAAACAGTTACCCTGCTGTTTATGTTTTCCTGTCTAGAAACTCCCCCCCCCTCACACACACACACTCGGGGACTAACACTCAGTTTAGTGAAAAAATCTAGTGAAGGTGAAAAAACCCCAAGGTCCTGTCAATCTGAGCTAGGACAAAATTCCTTCCCAACCCCTAATCTGGTGATCAGTCTGAGCCTGAGCATGTGAGAAGGACCCACCAGCCAGGCATCTAGACAGAGGATTCTCTGTATCACCTCAAAGTACTGGTCAACCCAATCTAGTGTCCCATCTCCAGCTGTTGCCCATCCCTGATACTTAAAAGGAAAACAAAAAATGAACAAACAAAAAATCCCAGAATACAAGTGTTCACTGGGGAAAGAAATTCCTTCCTGATCCCTCCAGGTAACTGGCTGAAAGCCTGAAGCATGAAAGTTGATTATAGTCAATATCTTAGATAGAGGGGGTATATGGGGATGATAGATAAATAGATAGAGGGGGTGTATGGGGATGGATAGATAGATAGATTAGATAGATAATGACAATGAATGAGCTCCATCTCCTCACAAGGTCCCAGCTCTGCGGTGTTTCCCTGGGAGGCGTCCCCACCCTGCTGTTACACTGACCTAATGAACCATGTGGGGAGTGTCTTTTACCCACAAATCCCCTCCGTGCTGCCAGCAGCCTGCTCCCTTGAGGAAAAGCCAGGGTCCTCCTGCCCAGCTTGTGGGAAATGAGCACCGAACGCTGCAAAGTCTCCTTCTCAACCCTGCAAGGGACATGAATTTGTTTGTTTATCTCATGACTACATCCTAAATTCCCAACCTGTACAGCATCTAAAAGGGTCCTCAGTGTGAAAAACAGCCCCCCCAGCCCCATTAATAATGCCTGGAGCCAGCCTGGCCCCCAGGGATAGGTTCTGCAGCCCAGAGTTGTGGGACAATCCCCTCTCTCAGGATGGATCACAGAGCCACAGCAGCAGCAGCCCCAGGGCGATGGGGACAGAGGGGGTTTGGATCCAGAGTGTGAAACTGTCCTACGGTCGTGGAGCTGGGTCTGTAGCCTGGTCTCTGAACCTCTTCCCAGCACAATGGGGCACGATGGGCAGATGGAGCCCAGACATACCTGCTGACAGCATTTCTGACACCCTAGAGGGGAACAAGAGACAGAGCAGAGTCAGTGCCCTGGGACCAGCCTGACCCCTTCTGCCCCAGATGGGTCCCTCTGCTCTCTCAGCCCCAGCTCTGCCTGCTGGGGAACTGCTCATTCCCAGACTTCCAAAGCTTTGGGTTCATGTTTAAACTGAGCTGGGAGCCTCTTGGCTCTGTAATGACTGGGGTTTGGCTGGGGTTTCTAGCAGGCATGGGCGGGGAGGTAGTATAGGCCGGGGAAGGCTGTGCCCCCCAAACAGCCTGGCATGGCCCTTCCCACACTTCATCTCCAGGCTCCCTCCTGCCTGCTTCCAGTTCCCTTCCTGCTCTGTCTTCAGTGGCCGAGAGCTGGGGGAAGCAGGCTGGGGCCGGAGCACAAGGTCACAGGGCAGGAGGTGCTGGGGCTGGGACTGGAGCTGGGAGGGGCGGGGGTGCTGGCAGCAGTGGGGGGGGGTGTTCTGGGCTCTGGTGGGGGAGGGGGCGTGGAAGGGGCAGGGCCTCAGCCAGAAGGGAGGGACCAGGGGCTAGCTTCCCCCAACAGCTCGTTCACCTGGAGGGCTTATGAGAGTCAGGTGCCCAAGTCCCATGGGAAGTCAGGGGGCAACTGGGGGCTCCTTGGTCTCTTTGAAATGCCAGCCTTTGGTTTCAGTCAATTCTGAAATTAGAGCCCTCAAACCCAGAGGTAGAGCAGTGTAGCGGCTGTGGACACTGAGCTGAGAATCAGGCAGGGTGAAAGTGAGCGGGTACGGTGTACCGGTAAGAAGCCAGTACCAGCCCGTACCAAGCCCACGTTAAAGAGCTGCCACGGCAGCACTTTAACGTCCCTGCCTCTTTTGCCTCCTCCACCAGCAGGGTCCATACCGGTAGGGCCGCCGACGGGAGTGGGCAAGAGGGCAGCTGCCTCGGGGCCGGCCATTTAATAGGGCCCTGGGTTCCCGGCCACCACCACTGCTACTGCAGCAGCGGCCAGAGCCCAAGGCCCTTTTAAATCACCACTGGAGTCCTGGGCGATGGGGGCCAAGCAGCACAGTTGGGGCTGGCTGGGGTGACCCCCCTCAACCCCACCCCTTCCACTGGAGGCCCCTCCCCTTCTGCCCAAGGCCAGCTCCCCTATCAGTAAGAATTTATTATTACTTTCACCCCTAGAATTAGAACATCTGGGTTCTGACACCCCCTCTGCCACTGACTGGGGACGAGTCCCTGTTTGCCTCAGTTTCCCCTCCCACCCTGCATCTGCCTGGTCTGTTCAGAGTGTGAGTCCTTCAGGACCAGGCTGGTCTGTGCAGTGCCTGGTACAATGGGGCTCTGATTTCAACTGAGGCCACCAGATGCCACTGTGATGCAAGTTAATGGAACAACAAACTGAATATCTCCCAGGGGCCAGATCCTCAGAGGAGCTGAGGCACCAAAACAAACAGCTGGTTTGTGGAGATGCTCAGCACCGACCCAAACATGTTGTCATGGCTATGGGTTAGCTGCCCTTCTGACCCCGACCCCTTCTATGAGTGCTCTAAGGGAACATCTACACTGTGAAAAAAGACCCGCGGCAGCAAGTCTCAGAGCCTGGGTCCACTCACTCAAGCTCGTGCTGCAGTGTAGACATTTGGCCCAGGCTCTGAGACCTGGCAAGGGGGGAGGGCTTGAAGCCTGGGCTCCAGCCCAAGCGGGAAAGTTGACATGGCTATTTTTAGCCCAGTAGCGCAAGCCTGAGTCAGTGGAACCAGGCTCAGAGACTCCCAGGTGTGGATCTGTTTTTGCAGTATAGATGTACCCTGAGTGACCCAGACAGCTGTAAGCCTCATGCCTTTACTTGCCTGGGTGGGATCACATCGTTCTCCCAAGCTCAGACCAGGCTTTGGAACCCAAAGCCTGTGGCTCAACAGTGCTTACGCAGCAGGTCCAGCTGGGTTTGGTACCCACAGTTCTGCTCTCTGAAGCTTGGCCAGTAGTGGATACAGCCTTATTAACCAAAATTCTGTCTACAATTATCAATAGCAACAAAGCAGAACATAAGGAGAAAAGTTCCAAAGGCAACAAAAGGCCTAGACACTTCTGTCTTCCCTAACAGCTCAGCACCCTTGGCAGGGAGCCCAGGCATGGCTGACATGCTCGAGTCCCGCCTCTGGAATCTGGATTTGCCATGGGTGAGTCTTCCTGAACTCCAGCCGGGGTCATATTGCTCTTCAGTTTTCTGAGCCTGGTTAAAGCCATTCGGGCAGCTCAGCAGGAACTGAAACATCATAGTCATGGGTGTGTGAGGTAAGAGAGTGTTGTCCAGGCTATTGTCCTGCCCCTGCCTGCACATAGACAGACCCTCAATGAGTGAACTCATTACATGCATTCACCAGCCATTGCAATAGCCCAGCCAGCTCCTGATACCAGTAAATCCACCTCCCTTGGAGCTGCTGGAGTTGAGCATGTGCAGCCCTGACCCTGGCCTTCTCTGGGAGAAGGGCAGCGTTATCCCTCTCCTGCTCTCTTGCCACGAGGTGGCAAACACCAGTCCAGAGGCCTTAGCTTGTGCCAGTCCCTCCTGTATGTACATACCCAAATTCAAGAACTGCTCATGTGATTCATTCCAAGCTAGAAGGACTAATTCTCCAATGGCCCATGATGTACGCATTTGGGGCTGCCACCCTTTGTGTGGGGGGAGGTGGCAAAACTCTGGCTGATGGTGGATGTTCAGCTGAGGCCTTCACTAGGCTCCCCATGGTTATTGCTGCCCCATTGCCCCTCATGGCAGGGCCATGCAGTCTACGCTCCAGCTACCCTTCCCCAGAGCTCACCCCTGCCCCAGAGCTCACATAGGATGTTGCTCACCTGCCCAAGGTGGCGCTGCCAGGCACCCACCCCTGGGAAAAGAAGCCTGGCCGAGGCGTTGAGCCCTGTGACGTTCCCTGGTGTTATTTGGATCGGTGATCTGCTAGGTCACTCCAATCCTTGACTCTGGGAGCCAGCCTTAGTTCTGAGAACCCCCAATCCTGGGCTGTTCACACACAACCTCTAGCATGTAAGCTGCTCCCAGCTACGTGAGTGAGCACTTTTGGCCAGCCACTGCTTGGATTGTGCAACCAAATGACACTAGCCAATATCTCCGGTTCCAGACACAATCCTAGGAATCTCCATCTTGCAGTGTCCAGTTATTCCCCCTGGACGCTGCAAGCTCACATGAGTTTGTCAATTTAACAAAGAAATTGATATGTACCAAGCTTTTTATCCCAAGGGGAGTTTCTGACATGCTTCAAACCAAATGCACTGCTTCATGCAGCATAAAACAAAATTTTTAACTACAAAAGATAGATTTTAAGCGATTATAAGTCAAAGCACAACAAGTCAGATTTGGTCAAATGAAATTAAAGCAAAATGCATTCTAAGCTGATCTTAACACTTTCAGTGCCCTTACAAGCTTAAATGCTTCTCACCACAGGCTGGCTGGTTACCCTTCAGCCAGGCTCTCCCCTTTGATCAGCACTTCAGTCGCTTGGTGGTGGTATCTGTAGATAGAGGTGGAAGAGAGGGAGCATTGCAAACGTCTCTCCCTTTTATCATGTTCTTTCTTCCCTCTTAGCTTTGCCCCGCCCTTCAGAATCAGGTGAGCATTACCTCATTGTAGTCCCAAACTGACCAAGAGAAGGGGGGTGACTCACTCGAGAGTCCAGCAGATCCTTTGTTGCTGCCTAGGCCAGTGTCCTTTTTTCTTGTGTGGCTGGGCTTGTCCCATACATGCCCTGATGAGGTGTGAACTGCATGGGATGTCCCATCTGAGCCCCTGGAGATTCACCCCAAGGCATCTCTGTGCATTGTGCCATCTGCTCGCTGCTTAATGCGGTTAGTTCCTTTCACACCTCTACACTATTCCAGCTATATCGCTTCATTCCAGCCCTGTGACTGTTCTGTAATCACGTGGTAAGACACAGCCTGGCCCCCTGGGAATGCAGCCTCCCTGACAGCACTCTCCCTCCCCTCTGCCCACCCAACAAAAGGGCTTGTGACTTTAGGTAGCTGCCCCTGCAGCACTCCCTTTCCCACCCCTTGGGAGCTGCAGCTATCCCATGTAGGTCACCTGTAGGCAGAGCCCAGCACCACCCCCAGCTCCACAGCCTACTTGGGCACAGCAAGCTGGGTTCACTCCCCTGCTCTGCCCCAGGCCATCAATACAACACAGAACAGTCTTGAGCCCCCAGCCAGTAACCTGGGGAAATTACACATCACCCCGAGCATCTCTGAGAGGCAATACTTCCCATCTCACAAGCACAGAGTCTGAGTGTAGAAAAGAAACTTTTAATAAAAGGAAGGAAGGAACAGCGTTAATTTGGGAAAACATTGCAAACAGGGTTCATAAACATAAACCGTGAGCAGAAGATCCATCCCCAAGTAAGTTGGGCAGTGTCCTTTTCCCCTCAGATTCTTAAGTCCAGCAACCCAAAAGTCCCTTTAACATGCCCATCCCTTCTCTGCACCCCACTCACAGTTGCTGTCCTCGGTCAGTGCAAACCCAGAGTTCAGAGGTACATCTGCAGAGTTCACCTCCCACCCTGGGTGGAAGTAAGGAGGCACCTTATTTGCTCCACTGCTCAGACACTTACTCACTGCCTTTCTCTGCCAGCTACCCTGCTGGCCACTCATTTTGCTCACCGCCTCACTAGCCACTTGTTTGCCAGCAGACTGCCAGTCACCTACTGCTGCTACCTGCCTCTCTGCTGCGACCTCTGCACATCAGTCTCTTAGTAATATTCAGCTCTTTGCAGGCTGGGCAGAAACACTGCCCCATCTCAAGTGATTTCAGCTCTCAGTGATTTTTAGCTCTTAGCAGTCTGGGCAAAAACACAGTCCCCCCCACGACTGATTTTCAAAAGTTGACCTGAAAAGAACCTAGTGCTAAAAATGGTAAGCTTATGCTCCCTGGACTCAGTAAAAAGTGTTATCCTAATTAAATCCCATCACAGTATTGGCTACGCCACGGATCTAATTGGCAAACACTACTTTATTAGATTTCAACTTGAAACTCCAGTTGGTGCCTTGGCAAATTCACAGAACTGACCCTCATTCACAGTTACCTGCCATGCCAACTGTTTCCAGGGCCCTGGGCCCCAGGACGGCTCTGCCATGACAGGGTTCTCAGGGCATCCCATCTCTATGCCAGGAGCCTGGAAGCCCTGAGAACCCCAGTTTCAGCCAGGACTTTTGGCATCTCCAGGCTCCCTGCTGCATGGCCCACATTCTGGAAGTCTCAGCAGAGGCCAAGCATTCATTGGACATGGAGAGTGACTAACTTTTCTTGCTTGGGCCTTATTCACACTGCACAGTTAACTTGAATGATTCTCATTTGAGTGTCACCACCCAAGTTGGCTTACTTTAGGTGTGAGATCGAGACCATCTGTGACCATGTAGATCATTGTTGCTACCACTGTTACATAATTGCAACAAATCTTGTACAAAGTGTGACAAATACAGTGTCAATAGAAAAGTTGTGAGTTTTGCTGAATATGATTATCCTATTTGTATGCATGCATCATTTTTATATAAATATTGACTATGTACCTCTATTTCAAATGTGTTTGCTCCTGTGGTAATACCCACAAGGTATTTACATCCAGTCTAGACAGCACATTGTGAAGGGAATGTTTAAGTTGATAGCCCATCAGCAAACACAATGGGCCATGGAAGAAGCCTATCCCCACCTAATGGACTTTCCTGTGGATGTTCTAATTAGAATATGGGTAATGGCCCCTGCTATGACTCATCAAAGCATGCAAGGGCATGTGACTAAATCATGTGGTACCAAACTCCTGTGCCTGTAATTTTCCACAAATTGTGCTGGGGGCTTTGCTTGGAACAAAGAGTTCCCTGCACATGGCAGAAGCTATAAAAGGCCCATGAAACATCTTCATTTTGCCTCTTTGCTGGTCTGATCTCTGGACTATGGACTTATACTAATGGGAGTATTCTAACCAAAGGACTCAGGACCTTCCAATCTTTTGGAAGCAACTAGAGACTTGACTTAAGCCACCAGTTTATGCCATCACTGCTTCAAACCTGATAGAAGAACTTGGCAATGTGTGTATGTATTTAATTTCTTTAACAGATCTTAACTCTCACCTCTTTCTCTTCTCTTCAGAATAAACCTTTCAATAGTAGATACTAAAAGATTGGCAACAGTGTGACTATTGGGTAAGATCTGAGTTATATATTGATCTGGTCCTTTGGGATCAGGCGAACCCTTTGGTTGATGAAATTGGTTTTAAGTAACCATTCATCATTAAGTCTAGTGTCTGGGTGTAGAAACAAGGACTGGAATAGTTAAGGATACTGCCTTTCTGAATTCCTGTTAGCCAGTGTGATAAGACAGAAGTTTACTTTTGTTGCTGGTTTAGTATATCTTATGGAAGATTAACCACCAGTTTTGGGGTGTGTTTACCCTATTTCTTAGCAGCTTGTCCTATATTTTGTATTCTCAGTTGTGACCCACTCAGGCACAGCGACACCATCCCTGACAGGTGTTTGTCTAACCAGTTCTTAAAAAATCTCCAGTGTTGGGTGTCCCGGATCAGGGCAATTGCACCTGTATTCCCCTCTGTGGTCGAGCCAGGGCACCTGTGCTCAGCCTTCCGAATCACCTGGTTGTCACCTCTCCTGGGTGGGGAGGCACTTCTCTCTCCCTTTCTGACAGGGTCTTTCCAGGCTGCACAGCCCCCTGTTTCTATTGTGATATTTTCCAGAAAGAGACTTCTTCAGAGACTAATAACGGTGTGACTGCCCACAGTGATAAGGTGCCCCACACCTATATCTAAGCAGGCATATTTATTCTTAAGTGAAAGCCATACAGAGAAAACATATTAAAAAGAATGAAGGAACCCTACACACATGCCGATAAGCTTACCAGAGACCATTAAACCATCAAGCATCCTTCCAATGCCCACCCAGAAGGTTTCCTATGGTGCCAAATTCATCACACCCTTTGCTCTGAAGAAGACTCTTGCCCGTGTGCAGCTGCTGGTGCTTTGTGAGGTTGGAGCTGCTACTGAATCACCACCCGTGCTCGGTGCAGGGGTAGGGCCTTTTGCCCATCTGGGTTTGCTGGTGTTTAATCAGGTCCAAGTTCACATTGAAGCTCTTCCTGAAGTCCTGGCACTAGTAGGGCTGCTCTTCTGAGTGCAGGCGCTGGTGCGTGCTGAGGTGTGAGCTCTGGCTGAAGCACAAACCTCTTAGGACACAAAAAAAACAATCTTGTTCTTAAAAAAGGTAAATTTTATTAAGAACAAGAAAGAAAGAAAATACATCTGGAACTTAGGTTATTGCTAGATTTTAAAAGAGCAAATATAATAACTAAGCATCAAGAATGGTTTTCTTGAGGTCCAGCTTAATGGTTACAAGCAAAACAAAGGCACGTGGGGGTTAGCACAGAGGAGTCCACAAGCCAATAAGGAAATAAAAAGAGAGAAACATAATTGCGTCTTCCTAGACATTCCCTGATCTACTTACATATCTGGGGGTTTCAAATACATAGTCTCTAGGTATGACCTGATGGTTTTACATACCAGGCCTAAAGCTTCCTACAGCATAGTTCAGCCCTGTTCCTGTTCTGCATCTCCTGTCTCCGGAGAACAGACAAACAGACAGACAAAGAGAAAATTTTTTCCCAATTTTAAAAAGTTCTAGCCTTCCTATTGGCTGTTTGGTCAGGTGCCCACTCCCCTTACTCTGTTACCTATGGCTTTTTTAACCTTTTGCAGGTAAAGCAAGTAGAGAACAGCTACTAATAGGGATTTTATAGCTAACTGGCTGGCTGAGTGTCCATAAAAGGGAGCTACCCCCACCCTTCATTTATCACAGTGGCTGATTTTGGGGCAGCGCCCCATGTAGACACAGCCTAAGACACAATGCAATGAGTGAACATAACTAAGGGTCATGGGCAGTGGGAAGGGTAGCAGGAGTAAGAACAGAGATTTACATGGGGTAACAAGAGAAGAGCCAACAGAATGATTAAAGAATTAGAAGATATGCCACAGTGACAGATTCAAGGAGCTTAAAAATGAGAAGGTTAAGGGGTGACTTGATCACAGTTTATAATATTTGATAAAGGGCTCTTCAGTCTAGCAGAGAAAGGTCTAATACAACCCAGGGGCTGGAAGTTGAAGCTAGACAAATTCGGACAGGAAATTAGGTGTACATTTTTAATAGTGAGAGTAATTAACCACTGGAACAACTTACCAAGAGTTATGGTGAATTCTCCATCCCTGACCATTTTAAAATAAAGATTGGATGGTTTTCTAATAGGTCTGCTCTAGGATTTATTTTGGGGGAAGTTCTCTGGCCTGTGTTATACGAGGTTAGGTGAGATGATTATAATTGTCCCTTAGGGCCTTGAAATCCATGAACAGTGCACACAGCCTGAATGCACAACCATATTACAGTGATGTGTTGTTTATTTTAATTAGGGCTGTCAAGTGATTAAAAATTAATCTCAATTAATTGAACAATTAATTGCACTGTTAAACAATAATAAATACCATTTATTTAAATATTTTTGATGTTTTCTACATTTTCAAATATTGATTTCAATTACAACACAGAGTACAAAGTGTACAGTGCTCACTTCATATTTATTTTTGATTATCATTTTTACAGTGCAAATATTTGTAAACAAAAGAAATAGTATTTTTCAGGTTACCTAATCCAAGTACTCTAGTGCAATCTGTTTGTCATGAAAGTTGAACTTACAAATGTAGAATTATGTACAAAAAATAACTGCATTCAAAAACAAAACAATGTAAAAGTTTAGAGCTTACAAGTCCCATCAATCCTACTTCTTGTTCAGCCAATCACTCAGACAAACAAGTTTGTTTACATTTGCAGGAGACAATGCTGCCTGCTTCTTGTTTACAATGTCACCTGAAAGTGAGAACAGGTGTTCTCATGGCACTGTTGTAGCCAGCGTCTCAAGACATTTATGTGCCAGAGGCGCTAAAGATTCATATGGCCCTTCATGCGTCAATCACCATTCCAGAGGACATGTATCCATGCTGATAACTGGTTCTGCTTGATAACAATCCAAAGCAGTGAAGACCGACATATGTTCATTTTCATCATCTGAGTCAGATGCCACCAGCAGAAGGTTGATTTTTTTTTTTTGGCGGTTCGGATTGTTTTTGCATCAGAATGTTGCTCTTTTAAGACTTCTGAAAGCATCCCTCTGAGATTATGGAAGGCATTTCAGAGTCTTAAACCTTGGGTCGAGTGCTGTAGCTATCTTTAGAAATCTCACATTGGTACCTTTTTTGTGTTTTGTCAAACCTGCAGTGAAAATGTTTTTAAAACAAACAGTGTGTGCTGGGTCATCATCTGAGACTGCTATAACATGAAATATATGGCATAATGAGGGTAAAACAGAACAGGAGACATACAATTCTCCCCCAAGGAGTTCAGTCACAAATTTAATGAATGCATTATTTTTTTTAACAAGCATCAGCAGCATGTCCTCTGGAATGGTGGCTGAAGTATGAAGGGGCATATGACTCTTTAGCACATCTGGCATGTAAATATCTTGAAATGTTGGCTACAAAAGTGCCATGCGAATGCCTATTCTCACTTTCAGATGACATTGTAAATAAAAAATGGGCAGCATTATTTCCCATAAATGTAAACAAACTTTTTTCTCTTAGAAAGTGTCTGAACAAGAAGTAGGACTGAGTGGACTTGTAGACTCTAAAGTTTTACATTGATTTGTTTTAGCGCAGTTACGTAACAAAAAATTCTACATTTGTAAGTTGCACTTTCACGATAAAGCAATCACACTACAGAACTTGTATTAGGTGAATTGAAAAATACAATTTCTTTTATTATTTTTACAGTGCAAATATCTAATAAAATATAGAGTACTGTACACTTTGTATTCTGTGTTGTAATTGAAATCAATAAATTTGAAAATGTAGAAAAAATCCTAAAATATTTAATAGATTTCAGCTGGTATTCTATTAACAGTGCCATTAAAATGGCAATTAATCAGGATTAATTTTTTTAGTTAATGCATGAATTAACTGTGATTAATCAACAGCTCTAATTTTAACACTCTCTGCCTGTTTATAATTGGCCATCCCCTGATATCTGGGTGATATTTTGTGTGTGTGTTCGTGTGTGTAAGAGAGGAAGGCGTCATTTGGGTTTCCAACCTAATAACTAGATGCTTTAACTCCAAAAAAGACAAATGAACAAATTGAGGCTCCCACTGCATATGCTTGCACAGTGATTTGGAATAAGCACACTTCCATTACTTGAAATGAACTCAATTCTGGGCTGAGAGGCCCCAGAGTGACTGAGGGAAACACCACAGAAGTTTCTGAGGCTATGGCTACACTGGAGAAGTTTTTTCACTGAGAACTTCATCACTGATTTAAAAAGCGCTTAAAGAAAACTGCTGTCATGTGTTCACATTGTCTTCCACTGGCAGCATAGTGTGTTCACACTTGCGGCACTTGCATCGCCAATGAGAGCAGTGCACTGTGGGTAGCTATCCCACAGTGCAGCTCTCCCCCTTCTAGATCTTGTGGGAAGGCGGAGGAGATCAGAGCACATCATGGGTCCAGGCTCAATGCCCCATGATGCACTGTTTTTCGTCCCAGTATTCCATGTATTTCCATCTTCAGTTCGCGGCATTTTTAAATCTGGGATGATGAGCGGTGGCTGCAGAATTTTTGGATGAGAAAAGCCACTCTCCCTGGAACTGTTTGCTGAGCTCGCCCCAGCCCTGTGGCATAAGGACTCCCAAATGAGAACTGCCCCCTCAGTAGAGAAGAGCTTGGCAATCGCAGTGTGGAAGCTGGTGACTCCAGACTGCTACCGGGCGCTCACAACTAGTTTGGAGTGGGAAAGTTGACCGTTGGGGCTGTGTTAACACAAGTGTGCAAGGCCATTAATCTCATCCTGCTGCAAAAGGATGAGACTCTTGGTAATGTGCATGAAATTGTGGATAGCTTTGCAGAAATGGGTTTCTCTAACTGTGGAAGGGTGACAGATGGCATGCATATTCCAATTCTTGCACTAGACCACCTTGTGACTGAGTACATCAATTGGAAGACGTACTTCTCCATGGTTTTGCAGGTGCTTGTCAATCACCATTGACATTTCACTGACATTAACACGGGATGGTCTGGAAAGGTGCATGACACATGTATCTTTAGGAACACTGTCCTGTACAGAAACCTGCAAGCAGGGACTTTCTTTCCAGACCAGAAGATAACCAAAGGGGAAGTAAAAATGCCCATAGTGATCCTCGGAGACCCAGTGTACCCATTAATGCCTGCTCATGAAGCCATACACGGGAGCAGTTCAACAAAAGGCTGAATAGGTGCAGAATGACCACTGAATGTGTGTTTGGATTAAAGGCACACTGGCAATGCTTATATGGCAGGTTAGACCTGAATGAGGAAAATATTCCCAGGGTTCTAGCCGCATGTTGTATGCTGCATAATATTTATGAAGGGAAGGGCAAATGGTTTACTCAGGAGTGGACTGCTGAGGCAGAATGCCTGGCTGCTGATTTTGAGTAGCCAGAGACCAGGGCTATTAGAGGGGCACAATGTGGGGCAATAAGAATCAGGGATGCCTTGAGGCAACACTTTGAAGATGAAAACCAGTCATGTTTGTTGCTATGCTTGGGACTGCAATGGTTAATTGCATTTGGTTTGCTAGAAAGTAGTTGTGATTGTTAAGGCCTAGGATTCAACATAAGGAACTAATGAAAGTGCCTGTTGATTTGCAGGTGCCATGAGGTATCATACCTTGCGGTGAAACAAATAGAGTGCTTATCATTTAAAAAACTGTGTGGGTCCATGTGGTGTTGTGGTTTATATGGCAATAAAAGCACACGTGCATGCGTGCGCGCGCACACACACACACACACAGAGTTGGTGGGGGTGAATGTACCGGGCAGGGGTGCAGCGGGTGCTTTTCATAGCTGAGTATAGGTCCAGCCGTCATTTGAAAAGCTGTCTGGGGGCGTGGAATGTACAGGAAAGCACAAAGTGACAGAAAACGGAAAAGAAAGTGCAGGGGGAGTTTGGGGAGTGCATGGGAAAGTTCTGAATGTGCTGAAGGGGAGGATGGGCATGCAACTGCTCAGTCTGGAGTGTTACAAGAGTCTGGAGCACGTCAGTTTTACGCTCCAGAACTCTCTGTGGCATCCCTGTTGTAAGAATACTTCTCTTGTCTTTCCTGCTAGTTGCTTTCCCTCCACTTCTCACATATCTTCCTTGGTCCATCTCGGCCATTTTCTTATCTTGTGCAGATGTTCTGCTGCTATTGGGGGGTTGGTTCTCAAGGTGAGGTCTGGAGAGGCATAATTAACAACAAACAGGAGCACTACTTTCAACTACACACAGAGGATTGAAACAGTAACATTAATACACTGCTGGTAACATACCTATCACTCTCTTGGTGACCCTAGGCAAGCACACGTGAGGCAGAAGATCCCAAGAATGGTGAGTGCACCCGGGGCAGGGACCTTGTTTATTGCAGAAAAGCAATCTGAAAAGGGCACATATGGGGGCAACACTCTAAACTTTCCCACCATTTTCCACCGGCAGTGGTCAATATGGAAGATCTCACTCCCCAGAGTAACCAGGGAAGCAAGGGTGCATCTGCTAATGCTTGCGGCTTCCTCCCTGGCCCCTATGTTGCTCACCTGTCTGCAGCTTTGGTTGCTGCCCAAGTTATTGCAGAATGGTGTGGGAAAGTGTCTGTCTATGGGAGAAGGAACAAAGCATCTCTGCCAAGGAACCTCTGGCAGAGGATTGCTGAGTACTTCCAGGAAAGTTTCCTAGAGATCTCTGGAGAATTTCCGTGAAATCTTGGAGTGCATCAACTCCCTGTGCTGCTGTACTGTGTGGAGAAATGCCCAGCACACAGAAACAAAGCCAGCCTTCCACATGTCTCTGCCCTCAACCCACTTCAGAACTTCATAATGCAAAAAACCACTTACCCTCTTACCAGGGGTCTCCTCTCCTGTTTCTGGCTCGCCTGAGAGTAACTGCAGAGACTGGCTAGACACCCCTGGAGTGGAGAGCAGCTCCTGACTGGACACATCATGGGGCTGCACATCTTTGGGCTCCACATCTTCAGCCTCCACCTCTTCGGCGATGACTTCCTCCTCTGGGTTAGGTCCACTTTCCACTGGCTCCAGACCCGCTGAAGTATCCAATGCTCTTGGCAGTACAGGTGTGGTTGCCACCTAGGGTAGCGTCCAACTCCTTATAAAAATGGCAGGTCTGGGGTGCAGCACCAGCACCAGCACCAGTTTGCCTCCCTTGCCTTGTGGTATGCATTCTTCACCTCCTTCACATTTGGTCTGCACTGCAGTGTGTCCTGGTCATATCCCTTTTCGTGCAATCTGGCCTCAGATATCGTAATTCCTACGGCTGGAGCGCAGGAGGGATTGGACAGCCACCTCTCCCCAAACACTTATCAGAGTCAGTAGCTCCACAGGGGTCCAAGGAGGAGATCATTTTGCTGCTTGGAGTCACCATGGTCAGCTGGGAAGATACAATGTGAGCTCTGCACTCCGAGCAAACAGGAAAGGGAATTTCAAAATTCCTGGGGCTTTAAACGGGGAGAAGCAGAAGGTTGTTTACCTGCTGTCAGGGCAGCAGAGTTGAAACTGCTGACCAGAGTGGGTCAGGATGGCACTGTGGGACACTGTCCGGAGGCCATTAACAATGCTAAAATCAATCATAGTGTCTACTCTGGCACTATGGTGCTAAAGCCTCAGCACAAAAAGCCTTATGACTCATCGGGGTGGTTTTATTACAGCTCTGCAACAGGGAAGTTTTGGTGCAAAAAGTGGCTTTTCAGTGTGTACACCTCTGCTGTTTTGTCACCAAAAGCTGACTTTTGGTGAAAAAACTTGCCAGTGTAGACCAGGCCTTAGTTTGTTTAGCCAATTCCTCACCTGTCCAGATGCCTCTTAGGCTCTCCCTTTCCTCAGCGCCTGGGGGATTCAGGACCCTCAGCCCTTCCCCTTGTTCCATGTGGAGACCACACTAGGTTTTGGAATCAGAAATCCTGCCAAGGGGGAAAGAAACCAGGCAAGATCAGGGTGAATTACGTAACCATGGAATATTTGTTTCCAAGAATATTCCATGACTTTAAATCAGCCCCTTTTTGCATGAAGGAGATGTGGGATCCAAGTGTATCACAACATGGTCCTGGAGGCAATTTGGGAGAGTCTGGGGGATGACTTACAGCCATTAGGGAGATTTATTTCATATCAAGGCAAGCCTGGCTCAGGCCTGCATCCTCAAGGGAGAAGAACCAAGATCCACATTCTTTGCTGGCTGGATTTACCATGTCACACCTTAGATAGGGGAGAGGAGGAAGAGTATTTTCACACAATATCTAATTCACTGTCACTGGATGTTATCAATGTCCAGAGCTTAGCTGGACTCAAGAGGACTGACCTTTTTCTTTGGTATATCACTGACAAATGCCTCATCCCTTTGTCTGTGAAAGGATAATTTCTGCCTTATGCTAAACGAGAAGTAAGATTTAGAAAACATGAGTAAACCTTAGTGCTGAGTTAGCATTGGGCCTGGGGTATTTTTCAGGGGCAAACTCAAACCCTTTGCAGTGAACTACAGCTGCCTGTCAGCCTGTTTCTGGGTGGGGGGCGGGGTGAAGGGAGTTCCTGCCTCTGCTTTGCCCTCCCTCAGGAAAAAGGGGTTTGGTTAAAGGGAAGGAGGATACAACAGTGAATCAATCCCCCTTCTCTCTGCACACACCTCCCAGTGCCGGGTCTCTGTTTGGTTGGGGGGAGCTGACTCAGGAGCAAGGAGTTGCAGGAGTATTTGGATCCTACTCCCAGCTGCTCTGCTGTAGGAAGGGCTGTTACTATCACAGTATTAAGGACTTTCTCCTCCTTTAGGTCCTTTCCAGCCAGGACCACGAAGCCCTGCACAGACCCCACTAGGTTGGGCAGCGAACCAGCCCAGACCTGATTAACCCAACCTCTCCCCCACCCACCCCACCCCCAGACGCCAGCAGCACTGCCCCCAGCCAGCCAGGGGCAGGAAATACTCACAGTCTCACCAGCCTCAGCTGTTTTTAGCCTTGGTGAGACGGGCTTGGGGTAAAGCAGTTCCTCTTGGCTGCACATCAACCAGTGGGCCAGAATCCTTGATCCATTTCTGTGTGGGGAGGCCCAGAAGGTGCATTTTGACATGACAACAGAAGCAGCTACAGATTACCCCCAGCTGAAGGTGGAGATCCTGGTGAGGTCTGGCATGATGACAGCTATAAGGGCCCAGCGGTTTCACAAATGGAAATACCGGGACAGCAAAGCGCCAAGGTCCCAGCTGTTTGATCTGCTCCACCTAGCCTGGAAGTGGCTGCGCCCCGAGAACCACAGCCCGGAGAAAGTTGCGGAAATCATAGTTTTGGACAGGTACATGAGAGGGCTACCACTGGACATAAGAGGATGTGTCAGTCAAACTGATGCCTCCTCCTATGACGAGCTAGTTGCCCTCATAGAGACACCCCTAGCGGCCCAAGAACTCTCTCAGCCCACCGGGGAAGGAATGTGCCGGAATAGGAGGCAAGTCTCTGCGCCGAGGGCCTGAGTTGCCATAGCCCCGGGCAGAACTATGGAGAGGAGGAAGGAGGCTGAGAGTGGCTGGAGAGCGCGGAGGGACTTGTAGACTGGGGGAGAAAGACATGGGGAGTAAGGCCCAACAGCCCGAAAAATAGGGGGCTGCCCCAAGCAGGGTACTAATGTTATGCATGTGAAGAAATAGGGCATATTGCTGCCCAATGCCCAAACCTATAAGAGCCCATGCAATGCAACCTGGGAGATCTAGGAGGACCATGTGACCTAAGAAATCTAGTAGGGGTTGCGATGGTCCCCCATAGGTATACTAAACCAGTTAAAATGAATGGCATAGAGACCACCACATTGGTGGACTCAGGAAGTGCGGTCATGCTGGTCTTGGGAAAGCTGCCCGGGCAAGACCAACTATCCCGAGCCAAGCACACAGGAATACCCTGTGTACAGGGATGTCAACTACTACCCGACCATCCCAGTAAAAATAGAAGTCCTGGATAACCCCACTAAGGTCCCAAAGCTTCCATGTCCAGTCCTCCTAGGAGACTTCCCAGGGTTTACAAAAAGAAAAGGAGTACTTGTGGCACCTTAGAGACTAACAAATTTATTAGAGCATAAGCTTTCGTGAGCTACAGCTCACTTCCAGAGAGGAGTCAGAAGAAGGTAATAATCCCGAGAGCAATGAGATAACCCCCACAGTTAGCACCCTCTCGGTCTCCCATGAATTCGCCAAGGATTAGTTCTCTCCCCTTGGGAAGCCCAGGAAGACTCGGCAAGAAAGGAGGGCAGATAAGAGGAGGGGAACAAGAATCTTGGCCCAGAACCAAAAGCCTAAATTTGTAGGGGAGAGAGTTGGCCCAACTGACGAGGGGACTATGCAGGGGATCGACAAACCAGCAGCCAGACCCAGTTCCCTGGGGACTCTCCCCAAGAGGGAGACAGAAATAGATCCCCCTAAGTTTGGGCAAATTGGACCCTCACTGGAGAATTTTGGGCAGGATCAGGTTAATGATCCAATATATAACAATATTCACAAAGTAGTAGTTGTGGTGAATGAGGTCTCTGTGGAAGAGAGAACCAAGGGCCCAGGATCATATTATATGATAAAGAAGGATCTGCTATACAGAGTAGTCCAGGTGCAAGAACAAGTCATGACTGGACATGGAACAGCTGTTAGTACCACAGAAGCATCAGAAGGGTGTGCTGGATCTTGCCCACAGCCATCTGTTTGGGGGCATCTAGGGATAGATAAAAATCTCAATCGAATTCTGCACAGGTTTTTTTGACCTAGAATTTATGCAGCGGTCTGACGATATTGTGTCTCCTGTCCTGAATGCCAATTACATGGCCGCAGACCACACTTAAGGGCCCCTTTGGTACGTCTGCTGATTATTGAAGTCCCATTCAAGCAAATAGCTATAGACCTAGTAGGCCCACTGGAGAAGTCAGCCTGAAGCCATCAGCACATACTGGTTGTGCTAGGTTATGCCACCCAATACCCCGCAGCCATATCCCTACAAAACACCCAGTCCAAGACCATAGCTAAGGAATTAATCCAAATTTTCTCTAGAGTAAGGATACCCAAAAAGATCCTGACAGATCAAGGAATCCCCTTTGTGCCTAAATTAATGAAGGATTTGTGTGCAGTGCTCCACATACGGACCATAAGAACATCAGTCTATCATCCGCAGACCGATGGCCTCTTCGAACGCTTTAATAGAACATTAAAGAACATGATACGGAAGGTGATGAGCCAGGATGGGAAGAAATGGGATGCCCTGCTGCCGTACCGAATGTTTGCTATAAGGGAGGTGCTTCAGACTTCAACTGGGTTTTCCCCATTCAAGCTGTTATATGGTCACCACCCCTATGGTATACTGGGATATTGTCAAAGAGAGTTGGGAAGAACAGCCGAACCCAGGGAGAAACGTCATTGAGCAGGTGTTGCAGATGAAAGACAGGATAGCCCAAGTTGTCCCCATAGTGCGGGAACACATGGAAAGGGCGCAAGGGGCCCAGACATATTATAATCACTGAGTGATGATCCGAAAATTCCAGGTGGGAGATTGGGTAATGGTGCTCATACCCACAGCAGAGAGCAAGCTCCTGGTCAGGTTGCAGGGGCCATAAAAGATAATAGAAGCCATTGGAGACGTCGACTATAAGATCCGACAGCCAGGTTGCCGGAAGCCAGAACGGACCATATAAACCTGTTGAAACCTTGGCAAAACTGACAGCTTGTGTCGTCACTCTAGGGTTGCATCCATGCCGATTGCTTTCGGGGGGGGCGAAGTGGGAATAGCCCTGGAATTGACCCCGACCAACGAACTGAAGTGATCAACATGATCAAATGCAACCAGGATGTATTCTTGGAAAAGCCAGGCAGGACTACCAAGGTTCACCATCACATCCTCACAGATTCTGGAGATGAAGATGAATGTCAAGTCATACCGGATCCCAGAGGCAAAAAGAGAAGAGATCAAGACAGAAGTCAGGAAAATGCTGAAGTTAGGAGTCATTGGCGAGTCTCATAGCCAATGGTCCAGTCCAGTTGTCCTAGTACCTAAGCCCAATGGCAATATAAGGTTCTGAATGAAGTGTCCCAATTTGATGTGTACCCTATACCCTGAATAGATGAGCTATGGGCTAATTGACCAATTGGGAAAAGCACTATTTTTGTCCACCCTTGACCTGGTCAAGGCTGACAAAGGGAAGATGGCCTTTTCAACATGAGAGGGACTCTATCAGTACACTGTCCTCCCTTTTGGTTTACATGGGGCTCCCACATTTTCCAATGACTTATGGACAAGCAGTTGCATCCACATGGCAAGTATGCGGCCGCCTGTCTCGACGATGTCATTATACATAGCCCAGACTGGGAGATGCACTTGGAGAAAGTGGAAGCAGTCCTGGACATCCTGAGGAAGGCAGGGCTGACTGTAAATCGTGTGCTGTGACACTTTTGTATTTTTACGTCTGATTTTGTAAGGAAGCAGTTTTTATGGTGAAACTTGGCACGCAAGACAAATCAGACTCCTGATTTCCAGTAGTCTGGAAAGGTTGAGAACCACTGGTCTAGGTAATGCACATCAGTTCTCCTGCTAGTTAAAAAAACAAACACCTTTTTCGCACTGAAGATATAGCCATAGTTCCTAATCCCAAGACTTTCCAACTCAAATTTTAAGAAAAAGTGGGCCTTAACAATAGGGAGAAGGAGAAAGGAACACATTATAAGACTGTTTATGCAGGCTAATTAGTGCCCAACCTTATCATTCACTCGCATAATGTCTTTTTAATTTAATAATGAATTAAAATTAGTCACTTTTTCCTGATCCTTAGCCAGCCACCCCCAAACCATCTCCACCCTTTCTCCTATAGCTGTTTTGTTCCCCATTCCTACACCTTTCCAAAGTGTTTTAAGGCCTAGTCTATACACAGTTTTTTCACTAGTATAGCTATTTTAGTTAGGGGAAATGATTTCAAAACAATCAAATTAGTATCTAGGCTTTAGTGTGGATGTGGCTATACTGGTATAAAGGTATCTTATACCAATATAGCTTATATAGTCCTATATAGGAATAGATCTACTGGCATATGGCTTTTATACCAGTATAGCTGCATCCACCCCAGGAGGTTGTGCCATTAACTACGGTAGTTTACTTACAGCAGTAATATTGATGTGTAGACAAGGCCTAATTCTATACCCTGAAGCAGAGCTAGTCCAAAATTTTCTTTCAGAATTTGATGTCAGATGGCTTTAAGTGAAATTTTTCCATGAAAAGTTCAGTTTTTCAGATTTTTCATGGGAGTTGATGGACAAAGGGAGGAGGGGTGGTTCAGATTTTGGGGGGTTCCCTCATTTGCAGTGGCAAGATGAAAAATGAAAGAAGATTGAGAAAAGGGAAGTTAACGTTTTCCCTAAAGACCTCTGAAAATTGAAAAAAGGCAAAATAATTGTTCCTCTTTTAAACCCACAAAGTAAAAGTGAAAACTTAGCATTAGCTCAACCTTGACACCAGTTATTCTGCCGTCCTGATTCTGCAGAGAGCTGTGTGTGCTCTACTCCCAGGAGAGTCTCTCAGGAAGGCCACCCTGTCACATCTCCCAGAAGTATCTACATCCACAACGATTGCTCTGCTGTACCTCCTACACCCTCAACCACACCCAGGAGAGCTCCATGGAGCCCACTCTGCAAGTGGCCTCTTAGCTTTCCCTCTCACCACTCCCAGCCAGAAGAGCGGCATACAAAAGTGTTGAGGAGGTGGCAACTGGAAGAGCTCCCGTGCTTAGAGAAGGTGGCCCCACCAACAGGCATTCCTACATTACCTCCCCAAGGTAGCCTAGGCATTTCAACCTGCCATGATCTCAGGCAACCTCAAGCTTCCCTTGGAGCCTTTCACCACCAGCCAGGCAACCCTTATGCTTCTCATCACTGAATCCTCCCACCCAAGCACCTTCTTCTACCCACCCTAAACATCTCTTCACCTCACTTCCCTAGAGCCTCCACCCAATCATTCAGCCTACTTCACAGCAACGACCCTCACATCTCAGCAGCTGCCCCAGAAAACCCATCCCACCCACCCGTCAGCTATCTTCCCTTCTCACCTACCCTAGGGAAGAGGCTACATGTGTGAGCATAAGGAGGACTTTTTCCACTCTATTTCTGGGGAGGGCAGGGAGAATAGGCTATTACACACACATATACACACACACACACACACACCGAGCTAGGGTGGGGAAGGAAGTCAGTGAGTTTTCTGTCCTCCGTGAGAAGTATCACACATTTCTGCCCAGAGGTTGGTGAGTTTCTTGTGGTGAATGTATCTGAGTCTTTGCCCTAATTTCCACATTTCCATCTGATGTGTGATGTGCCTCTCCATCTATGACTCCTCTCTTACAGCAGTCTAGTTTCCAAGGGTGGGACTGCTAGCATGAGTTTGTTTCACTATGAAGCAGAATGTGGATGTGAAGTCAGTGGTTTCACTTGCCACAGAGGAGAAATACATAGAAGTGACAAGTACATGGCATTAGGGGTATGAGAATAATTAGTAAATTTCTATACTAGTCAGATTCACTGTAGGAAACACAGCAGAAGTGGGCTTTTTAAGAGACAAAGAAATAGATTCCATGTAGAAGTCATGATTCAGTGGATGCTATCTTGTTCCCTATTCTGGATTTAGGCCAGCTGTATGCCACATCTTCATCAGATCAAGAGATCTTCCAAATGGAGGGTTTAGTCAGAAAGGGGCATTTTTAATTAATTGCATCCCAAAAGGAGATTCTACAGCCTTGACACTGACTAAAATTAGAACTGTTTCAAGGTGCAAAGACTATTTCACACCTTTGATGGAATAAGAGATTGAAGAGGCTGCTGCATGATAGAGCACACATCGTTTAGCATATATCCCAATATAAAACATTGTGAGGAGTGTGTTGTACTTTGGGGGCAATGCCCTGCAAATATTGTACCCATTAAAATGCATGGTATCTTGAGGCAGATATAACCCTGCTCCCAAATGTTATGTGCATTTAAAGGGAAATTGCATTCATGCATCTCAGATTAGCACTGAAATTTCAAAGAATAAGCACATTTCAGTGAATAATCTCTGAAACACAATTGAATACACAGAGACATTGATATTTGGTGTCATCTTTTGACAGGTCAAGCATTGGGATACCCCAGAAGGGTACAGTTTTCTAATGATATACAATACATTTGACTCAAGACTCAAATTCACCCGTAACCAGCCTTGGTTAGAGTTCCACCTGCACTCATGAATCAGCAATGTTAACTTTAAGTTTGAACTGTAATCTTCTCAACAAAGCTGGGTAACAAGCTGCTTGGATTTCTCTGGATAGCCATGAAAATGTTGAGGCTGCTGTTTGTCAATGCACTTGGCATTTGAAAACATCCCTCTAAAAATCATACGAGAAAGCACCTAGCACAATGGCACCCTCATCTTATTTGGGGCATCTAGGCACTAATGCAATACATCACAATGTTTTCTAATAGAGCTAATAGTCCCCCACTTCCAGTACTAGCAAACCAGTAAGCATGAACCTTGTCTATGGGTCTGACCAAAAACATCCCTGTGTCATACCCTACACACTACTGTAATAATCTTTGAACAAAATACACCTTGTGAGGTATCATTTGAAGACTAAACTCGCTGGTCAATGACATCATGGTAAATGTATATAGCAACATATGTAAATTATTAAATCCCCCTCTGATATTCTTAGCATGTGTTCAAAACCACATTCTTCTGCCTGGGCAGGGCTATTCTGGCTGAAGAAAGGTGTGCTCACCTCAATTTACATATAAGTAGTTGTGATAAATAAAGTGGAGGGGAGGTCCCTTTTATGGACACCCAGCCAGCCAGGTAGCTATAAAATCCCTCTTGGTAGTTGTTCTCCACTTGTTTTACCTGTAAAGTGTTAACAAAGTTCCCCGGGTAAAGGAAAAGGAGTTGGCACCTGACCAAAAGAGCCAATGGGAGGGCCAGAACTTTTTTAAATGGGAAAAGAAACTTTCCCTTTGTCTATTCTCTCTGGGCTGGAGGGCCAGAGCAGCCATGCTATAAGCAGCTTTTAGTCAGGTATGATCATAAATCATCAGATCATACCTAGAACTATTTATCTGAACTCCAAATGTGTAAGTAGAGCAGAACGTTTAGCTAAACATAATCAGGTTTATTTTTTAAGGCTTGTGGATTGCCTCTGTGCTTTTGTTTGCTTGTAAGCTTTAAGCTGAACTCCCCCCCCCCCCCCCCGAAAGCTATTTTGGGTGCTTAATTTTTGTAATTGTTTCTTTTAAGCTCTAGCAAAAAGCCTAAGTTCCAGATGGATTGTTTTCCTTTTTGTTTTAAATAAAATTTACCCCTTAAGCACGGGATTAGATTTTTGGTGTCCTAAGAGGCTTGTGCATGTTGCTTGATTAGCTGATAGAAAACAAAGGAAATTAGCTGTGGCTTTCTCAGCTCTTCCCTGGAGGGGAGGGGTGAAAGGACTTGAGGATACCACACAGGGAGGAATTCCCCAAGTGCTCCTTCCTAGGTTCAAAGGGGGCTTTTTGCATTTGGGTGGTGTGGCAGAGTTTACCAAGCCAAGGTCAGAGAAAAGCTGTGACCTTGGGAGTTTAGTACAAGCCTGGAGTGGCCAGTATTAATTTTTAAAATCCTTGTGGGCCCCCACTTCTACACTTGGAGTGGTAGAGTGGGGATTCAGCCTAAACAGTAATAAACAGGGTCCTCAAGACAGCAGGGGGAAGAAATGGCAGGAGACAAAGCAAATTTGCACATCTGCAAACACAGGTGAGAAGAACGAACATAGAGCCTACACAGTCAGACTCCATAGCACCTTCTTTACTGTTGCTTTGAGGGATAACACTCAGAAAAATCCATTTAAAAGGTTTAACTGAACTATAAAAGAAAGGGGTATAAAACCCAAAGTTCTCTCTCTTTCACCTAAGATGACAAATTCTATGTATTCTATGTTGTAATTGAAATTGATGTATTTGAAAACATAGAAAACCTCCAAAAATGTAATAAATTTCAATTGGTATTCTGTTGTTTAACAGTGAGATTAATCACGATTAATTTTTTTGAGTTAACTGCGATTAATCGACAGCCCTTATTTAAACAATACTGGATTAGTTTAGATTAAAATTACAATACGTTCATTTAGTGAGTATGACTATAAGGTATGATTATAAGTCAGAAATGACTGAGGAAAAATAAATAAGCTTTTTGGTAGTTAAAACTTAACATGTTAGATTGGTTTCAAGGTAAAATCCTTACCACATATTCCCAGCAACATGGCTGACCAAAATCTCAGGTCAGGATCTTGCCTCGAAGTCAAGAGGCTGGTTCCTTTGTCATCTTAGGTGAAACAATCCGAACCACCAAAAAAGAAAATCAACCTTCTGCTGGTGGCATCTGATTCAGATGATGAAAATGAATATGTGTTGGTCTGCGCTGCTTTAGATCATTATCAAGCAGAACCCATCATCAGCATGGAAGCATGTCCTCTGGAATGGTGGAAGCATCAAGGGATATATGAATCTTTAGTGCATTTGGCATGTAAATATTTGCATTTGGCTTGCAACGCTGGCTGCAACAGTGCCATGCAAATGCCTGTTCTCACCTTCAGGTGACATTGTAAACAAGAAACAGGCAGCATTATCTTTGGCAAATGTAAACAAACTTGTTTGTCTGAGCGATTGGCTGAACAAGAAGTAGGACTGATGGGACTTGTGGGCTCTAAATTTTACATAGTTTTATTTTCGAATGCAGGGGGGGTTTTGTACATAATTCTACATTAGTAAGTTCAACTTTCATGATCAAGAGATTGCACTACAGTACTTGTATTAGGTGAATTGAAAAACATTATGTCTTTTTTTTTACAGTGCAAATATTTGTAATCAAAAATATAAAGTGAGCACTGTACATTTTGTATTCTGTGTTGTAACTAACTGACATTGATGTATTTGAAAATGTAGAAAACCTCCAAAAATATTTAAATAAATGGTATTCTATTATTGTTTAATCATGCAATGTATCGCGCTTACTTCTTTTAATCGCTTGATATCCTTAGTTTAAATTGAATTGTTTGGTAACTCCAGTTAAAGTAACAAACTGTTGAATATTGACCCTTTGCAGGGGCAATGGATCCTTAATATATGAACTGTCCAGGGCTGGACAGTGCACAGCACACATTTTGGGAAAATCCAGGACTCACCCTGCAAGTAGTAACCAAGGCTCATGGGAGCCAGAGTATGATTGGAGTGTTGCGGACAGGCTGCTGACCAGGGCTGTAGCTATACATAGACACACAGGGTGTGACCTGCATGCTGTTGGCTGGTTGTGAACAGCCCACATTGAGATCTACAACAGCACAAAATTGTGAGGCACAATGGTGACAGCCCCTCACTGGCCTGGATTGTACCCCGGGTGTAACAGTAGCAGGTTGGGAACTACAACAGCAGCAAAGCATTGACACACCCAGTGTTGCAGAGCACGCAGTGACAACCTGTCACTGGTCTGGAGTGCAGCCCAGAATGTGACAATGGGTTTGCAAAGAAGTTTGACTATGGGACAAATAAGTTCAAAGCACAGAACCTGCAAACCCATGTCATTCAAGCAAAGATTTGTTTTGAACCAAGCTTGGAAGTACATTAGAACCACAGAATTGTGCAATTTTTAAACATCATGCATAAGACAACAGAACAGGAAACTGTCCAACATGACAGGTGCATCCGATGAAGTGAGCTGTAGCTCACGAAAGCTTATGCTCAAATAAATTTGTTAGTCTCTAAGGTGCCGCAAGTACTCCTTTTCTTTTTGTCCAACATGAGTATATCTATAGCATACTCTGACCTGTTTTATGGATTCCAGAAAAATGACAAACATGGTGCATGCTGGGAGTTTCTTGGTAACTTCATAGCATCTAGGATGTTCCATGCAATGGACTAGTGGTGGTACTACAAGACAGGTGACCTATTGTATTGGGTGATGTATTACTGACAGGCATGCCACAGGCCAAAAAATGCTGCTCTCTCTACTCCTTCCTTTTAGGAGTCAAACTTCTTGGTGAAAATTGACAGTTAACATGTACTGAGTGGGATGGGGGTGGAAGGAAGGAGGATGAAATTATATGTAACAATCTTGAGACATTAACACTGAACTTAAATATAAAAAGGCAAGAGAGTGCTCACAGCAGTTGTAACTTACATTTCACAATCTGCGTATAATACCACATCCTTGCAAGAGTCTACTTACCTATTAAGATACAAACGTATTTTTCTCAGGCAAATGAGTGAGTAAAGTATTACTAGTTTTTTCCATTATGCTAAAGTAGGGAGTAGATTTATGCCTTGTCTGGAAAAATGTACATGACCATTTTGCAACGCTCTATTAAGATATATATTTAACAGCTTAACCAATAATCAAAAATACCACATTCCATCTAGTGCGGTTGACCTAATGGTGGTGAGAAAATATTAATATTTACATTTCCTGACTGTTGCAGCTTTTAATTCAGACTTAATATGCTGTGTTCACATAGGCTTTTTTCATTAAATTATAATTAGTCATTACTATGCATAAGTGTAGGTACATTATTTATATAAGTGGAAGGCACTTAGGTGAGATTGCGGAAGTGTTTATAATAAAGGATCAGAGCTGATTATACTTTTTCAGTAAGATTCTGGCAGGTTTTCATCAATCTGAGAGAAAGTTGGTTGTTGGTTTTTTTTTAAAGTTTGAGCCAAAACAGCTCAGTCATTTTTAAGATGAAGAAAGTGAAGATACTTTTTCAATGACATAAAACAAAATGAAAATTGACTTGTTTTTCATATTTCCAGTAGGTTAGTGGTAGACGGTAAAAACCTTTACATTTAGATTGAGATAATCACATATGCAGTGTAGGGACAGTGCTCTGGTGAAAACATATTGTGATTTGTTAAAGTTATGGGTTATTTTAATATCCTGTGTGCATGCACATTTCATAGGGTTCTGTTACCATCAAGTTCTGCATGGGTGTAACAGCTTAGGAAAATTCTCTAGCACAGCTCCACAGTTACAATGAGGAAGATTGTTGAGGTGCTTCATTCAAGGTATTGACAGCTGTACTTCTAGATTGTTCGAGACTGCTGCACATAGGACTACATAGGACAGTTAATAGGGTGCTTGTCAGTGACAAGGCTTCAGTTGTTACCAAGTAGGGGATGCTCTCACTGGCCAGGCAACAATGGTCCAACTCCATCTTTCTCATCCCGATGGGAGTTGGGAACAACATGCTGAACAACACAGGGCTTCTTATACATGTTTCACTGGGTGGTGCAACCTGGTTCCTCTTCTGATATGGGCCAGTCAGAAAGCAACCATATTTCTGGCAAAGATTTGAAATGCCCAACCAGGACAGAAGCAGTATCCCGTCTCATCATCCAATGAGAAAATGAGGTGTCTCTCTTACAGCTTCTTGCAGCTCTGTCTGGAAAATTATATTATCTTTATGCAAAACCTCTTGTGACATCCTAGTTTGTGAGAGACATGCTGGACCATACTTTGAACACATGCTGGCTTACCTTCAGTCAGTAACACTTCTAAAAGTTACTTTCCATGGCTCCCGTTACAGTGTGATCCTTTGGCTAACTTTGTACAACTCCATGCTCTTTCCCTCTGCACTCTTGGTCATCTGCAGAAATACCCATCTTGAAGTTAGAATAGAGTCTTTACGTGAAGTCTCTTCAAACTTCTGAATAGTTCTGTCATTGTTATTTAGTTCATCATTATGCAGCAATATAAAGTCATTTGATTCATTTTCTTGGTCCGTGTCTAGTAGAATAACAATTAATGAAATACTACAAAATAGCTGTCCACACCTCTGTACCAGTACCTGATATTCCCTACACTCCAGTGATAAGAAGCAGCCCTACTACTAATCTGAAACTCTCCCTGCAACTGCCAGTCATATAATTGATCAGGCCTTATGACATTTTGGTTGATTCATCTTAAAGAGTTACACTTCACATTGGCTTCTGTGGTGGGGCGGTGCCCCACCCCCATGCCAGATTGGGCTACAACAGGCCAGAGCGGCTGCACAAGATGGCAGCCAATGAGGGAGGGCCTGTTAGAGAGCCAATCAGGGCCAGTATTACAGCCAGCCAATCAGGCCTAGGCTAGGCCCTATATAAAGGCTGCCCAGGAAGAGGGCAGGCAGTCTTTCCCAGGTCTTCAGAGGGTAAAGGTCTGCCTCTTGTGTGAGGAGACCGGCACCGGCACTGGCACAGAGAGAGAGAGAGAGCGAGCAGAAGAGAACTCCCACCTGGTACCTGCTGGGCTGTGGGCCCTGAGAAAAAGGGCCTAGCTGGTGCAAAGGGGCCAAAGGGGAAATTTCCCAGGGAGAGAGATGGACAAAGGGAGAGAAGGAGGGCAGGCTGGAAGGCTGCTGCCAAAGAGTCCCTGGGTTGGGACCTAGAGTAGGGGGTGGGCCTGGGTTTCCCCTTTGTGCTTCCACCTGGCTGTTTGGAGTGGCCATGATAGACTGCACCAGACCACTGCCAATAGGGGTTAGACTTTGGGGTGTGGTTGGCCATTGTGGCTGGGGCAAAGAGAAGGACTGCTGATAACACCAAACCCTTGGAAGGCAGTGAGACTGAAGCAGTGGGCATTGCCAGAGAGCAGTGTCCTGAAGAGGATGCTGGGAGCAACGCGGGTCGAGATGCCAATCTAGGGCGAGAGACGGATGGGACACCACTGGCAGAGGGTGCTCTGCATGAACTGAGCTAATTCCCAGAGTGAACAGCAGGAGGTGCTGCGGTGGTGAGTCCCAACCCCGTCACAGCTTCTCAACATAATATTTGAATATATTGACTTCTTTTCATATAAAACAAAAATATAAATATAATATAAAATTCCTTGTTAGATTCCTTTTTTAAAGATTAGCTGTATATTTCTTAAAATAGTTGGCATGGTCCAAACTATTTGCAATACTTTATGGTCAGGTTACCAAGACAATGAAGATTCATCAAACTGAGGGGTCTGTTCGAGTGCCTTTGGATATCATAAAATTTAAGGTATAGTTTATTAAAACTTAATGGACACCTTATAGATTTATTTATCAACATTACACCTTATACTATATCAAACTGCACATCTTGATGTACTGTGTATTTATTACAACTCTATAAGTGTAAAACATATATAAAATAGAAAAAAAGGGGTTTTTTTGTTTTGTTTTTTTTTTTTTTAAAAAGGAAGCGACTTCACAACTCAGCAAGCGTTTGTGGTTAAGCTTAGTTGGTTAGCTCTTGTAGCTACTTGACCTGTGGGGAAAAACTAAAACAGCATCTGCTGCCTGATATGCTTTAAAGTCTTAGACCAGAACCCTCAGCGTAACTTAAGCCTATGTGTGGCAATTAATAAGCTCCATACTTTCCGTATCATGACTACAAAGAGCAAACTTTTTAAATAAGTAAACTAGAGAGAAGACATGAGACTTATGCTGTTTACTGATAGTCTATAGACTTGTAAAAGCATTCTGCTCATCAATGGTTATATCTGAAGTGTGTAGTTTTGCCTGTGAACTGCGTGCACTGAATATACATATTGGTGTGTAAGAAGCTAATATGTGCTATGGAATGAATGAAAACACACTTAAGTACATTGTAGATTATGATCTGCTTAACTTTTTTTCAAGTAAATATTTCAATTAGTTTTTTATTTTAAGTTTGTATTAAAGTATCTGGTGTTACATAGAAAATATTTTCTATACCAAAATAATACATTAGAGCATTAAAATTGCATAGTGAAGCACTCAAAAGTCAGGAAATAGCAAAATTAGAGCTGTCTGCATACCTTTGATTTTCGTTTTCTTTGATTTTTCATTTTGATTTCTCATTGTATATGCATTAGAAATACACGCTACAGCCAATTCTTATTAATTTAAACTAAAATGTATTGGAAAAACAAGTGTGGTTTAAAAGATCAATATACATACAGACATGAGTTCAATTCATTGAGGTGCAGATTCATAGCAGAGATGGTGAGCTTTGTGGTTACAAAGAGTTCTTTCAGAAATAGTTAATAGGTTATAGTCCAATGTCCAAATATCACATTCAGGGTATACCAGCATAACTGGGACCTCAATCTTGTGACTCAAACTTCCCCTGATGAAGCTTAAGCAGATCTGAGATGACAGAATACAGCAAAGACAGGAGCTGTTGATTACATTGTTGACCCTACTCATACATATGTAAATACACACAACCACAATTATCATCTCCCCACATGTCTTTTGAGGGTTATTTATTTTGCAGGATGTTTAACCCTTTCTAGCCATGCATCACACCCCCAATGTGAGACTGGTGTGGAAGGGTGAAATTAGAGATCCTGGATACACCTTAAGGACCTTCCAACATTGATATGAGCTGTGTTTACATTGAATTCTTTGTAAGGCCAAATTACTGATGCATGCTTTGGCCCCAGCCAAAACTTAGTCCATACTTTGTGAAACACTTTAGTGATTCCAGGGTTTGGGCTATGTGTTGAGCTAACAGTCATTAATCTTAGTTAGAAAGCACTTACTCTGGCATTCAGACATGAAGGCTGTGAGGTGTTGTACCTCAGTTTCCCCTTCAGCACAGCAGTTCAAGCTTGTAGTGGTTTTTCTGCTGTGGAAAGGTCTATGCATTAGCTATGAAGCCTCAACTTTAGTAGTCTTTTTAACACATAGTGTGTTCTTGTTGAACCAAACAGCATAATCACAAGGGTTTCTATTATGTACCACTCTTAACATGTTCAAGGGCTTTTCCAAAAGACCATGCACATTACATTTTTACAGTTCTTGGTATCAGCAACAAGTCTTTAGCAATAACATTAACATCCATCACAAGTATACATTTACAATTATTTTTGTCATGCAAAGCCTTTTGGACAAATCATTCTTTAGGTCAGCTTGTTCAATATCCCTTTTGAATCTTTGTAGCTTTTTCTTGACCTCAGGCTGTTCTTTAACATAGGCTTTCAGCTTAACCACTTCCTTGGGGTTTTGGTATTTTAGGATTAACCTTTGGTTTTTATTTGCAAGGTTTAATCCCTCCCTTCCTCCCTATCCAGAAGGATCAAAATCTGAACTCTTTTGTGCAACAGATTCTATTGGCTGGCTGGGTGCATCCTCTTTGCTAATGGCTATGGGCAAGTCTTCCCCCGACCCCCCCCCAGTCAGTCAGGTAATTTGCATCAACACAGACTCTAGCTTGTTTACTAGTTTTCATATCCTCAAACTTTACCAATTCCAAGGCTGGACTCTGTCTTAAAGAGATACCATCCAGTTTCACTAGCATGTTAGACTCAGGGTTGTGTTATCCTTCCCTTACCAACCTCTGCTTCCACATGGCATCGGGTGTCAAGTCCACTAAGACTACAAGTCATATCCAAAACATCTAGAGATGCAACTTTGCCTGCAGCTTTATAATCCAGTAACCCGATCTTTCCTCAGTACCCGAGTCACCAACTGCTTACTTAAAGAATCAGGATGGAGACATTCATGTTCCAACAACATTGTCTCCCCAACAAGCTGGTTAAGCTGTTTAAATTCCCTAAAAAAATTATTTCATTTGAAATCTTTTCAAAGCTACCTGCACTTCTAAAGCAAAGTCAGTGGGTCAATACACCTCAGAAAGACTCTGGCAGTTAACTGGAACAAGTCTCCCAAACAAACTGTTGCTTTCTCTATACAGTGATTCACCCTCAGTTAACTCAATCAAATCACTTCCACATCCATCAATTGCAGCAAACTGCTTGCAAAAACTATCCTGAAGATTTTCCTCTTCAGGAATCTTTCAAAGCAACAACCCATTTTTCAAAGAAATTCTGCCCTTACCCTTTACATCTAGGGCTTGCTGTAAAAACATTTTCCTGAGCAACAGACTCTTTCTGTGTTTCACTTAAATCCAGAATCACCTCTGTCCCAACAGGAGGATTTTCACAAAACCCCTTTCCAGGTAAACTGCTAGATTTCATAGTCACAAGATTAGAAACATTCTCTTCCTTGTTACCCACTAACAGTGTGGAAACTTGTAACAGTCAAATCACCTTCATGCTTTCCTTGTGCCCTGGCTAGGATATTGCCCTGATCAGACAAGGTTGTCATATCTTTACCCAGAAACACACCGGCAACAGGCAAAACAGAAGCACCAGAATCGCTTGGTCCATGGGAGCTATATTTGACATCAACTAGGTTGCATCTAGTTGCAATGTCATCATCCCTAGCAAACACAAATTTAGGACCACTTCCTTCCTTTAGTTGTAGCCAGAATCAACTCTGGGTCAACGATAAATTTTCAGCCATCATAGGCTGACAGGCTTTCTGTCTGCTCTACAAACAGAAAATATCTGGAGAAATAGTCCCCTTTAACAGACAAACTGCTTGGAATATCTTTTCCTTTGTCCCAGCACAAATGGCTATTCACAGATAACTGCTTGGAGACTGGGGTAGCTCCCTTCATAGGCAAGTCATTATCCCTAACAGACAAAGGAATATTTCCTTCACTGTCTCAATTCTCCACACTGGTAACAGGTGAGGTATGGGAATATTCATGTTCCACTAACCTTGCCTTCCCAAACTGCTGATTAGACAAAGCCAGCAGCCCAGAATGCTGCCTATGCTCATCTAAACTTTCTTTGTGTTTCCTTCACTTAACAGATAAGCTATTTTCCACAAATAGTGTCTTACTACACTGAGCTACTTTAAGCACATCACTTTTACCTGGGTCAGGCTTACTTTCCCAAGCTTTACTAGACAACAATTTATCACTCACCAAGAATGTCTCCCTTCCTTCCTCAATTAGGGCTTTAACCTGATCACCAGTTTTAATTTTCTCTAGAGAAACATCTTCCTGAGCCTTATCTAATGCCAGATTCACTTCTGAGATACCAGACAGACACTTCGGAATTTTTTCCACATATGCACTGCTTTTTTGCACAGACAAACAGCTATCTTCCTCATTCAAACATATGGAGAAACCCTTCATAGGCAAATCTTTGCCCTTAATAGACACAGGTTCAGGATTATTTCTTTCTGTGCCTGGTTTATGTCATCAACTTGACTGAACAAAGTTTTAATATCATCCACAATCAAAAGATCCTTGGGCAATAACTTCCTTACACCAGCTATAACTTCATGTATAACACCATTCCATTCAAGATGGATTCTTGCTAAAGATACACTTACAGTAAATTCAGAGGATTGCAAATTCACACTTTGATCTGGAAAATCTTCCTCTTTGACAAAATCTGCTTTAACAAGAGTGATATTAGAAGCTGTAATTTGCCCTAAACCTCTTTTACCATCGACTTCTACATTCTCTGCACAAGGTACAGGGTTACCTTCACCCAAGCTCACAATAAATGCATTTACATAAAAGGTGGCAATGTTGGGGTAAACTTGGTATCCACATACAACTGCTTAGAGTCCAACAACACACTCTATCCAGTTTGTAACAATGTTGGTATATCTCCATCCTTGCTGTTGAGAGGAGCTGGCTTTCCAGGATGATATAGTTCCTGTTCATTTATTCTCTTGAGCTGAAGTTTAAGTCTGTCCATTTTTGCCTTAGCTTCTAGTTCTGCAATTGAATATATGCCATTCTTTGTTCATGTTCAAAACACAAGTTCTTTCAGCAGCTTCTCCTTCCATATCCGCTATTTTTTGCTTTTGTTAAAGTTCTAGGTACTGGTTTCTCACTGCACGCATTTTCATTGCATCTGCTTCCGTATCACTGGCAATTAACAGATTTTTTTTTTTTCAGTTCCTGCTCTGGGGCCTTTTTCTTAAGACAACCTCCTCTGTGAGCACAATTCTTCCAAGCTTTATCTGTTAGGATCTTGATCATGGGTCACTGTAACTAATTTTTAACCTTTAAACTCTCCAATATCAAAATTAAATTTTGACAAGCATGTGGTTCTGCTCCAAAACCACAATTAACCTGTGGTAATGTGTATCCAAGCACAACTACACCACTGTGACCGGGGTCCTAATGGGGAGCCAGCTGTGGTCACTCAATTAAGGTGAACTGCAAAGAATGGGCCAGACAATCCCCATAAAGCTGGTGGATATTCCAATACCTAGATTTACCAATCCAGCATAAAACAACTTCTTTCTTACCTCACTGGTGACTCAGAAATCCAAACAACACAGTTCCCTTAAAGTGATCCAGCCTCAGGCCTCCATCCAGGTACCCACATCAAATATGATGATTTCTGTAAATCTTATTTCATCATATAAAATAACAGGTTCTACCAATCCCAAAGGATCAGAAACATTACCTCCCAGGTTAATGAATGTTTCAGATCTTACCCAAATACATGCTACAGCCAATTCTTATTAATTAAACTAAAATTTATTAAAAAACAAGAGTGAGAGTATGGTTAAAAGATCAATATACATACAGATATGAGTTCAATTCATTTAGGTGCAGTTTCATAGCACAGAGGGTTGCAAAGACTGCTTTCAGAAAAAGTTCATAGTTTATAGTCCAATGCCCAAATATCACATTCAGGGCATACCAGCATAACTGGGACCTCAATCTTGTGACTCAAACTTCCCCTGAAGAAGCTTAAGCAGATCTGAGATGACAGAATCAGGACCCAAGGATCTTTTATACAATTTCATGTCCTCTTTCCCAAGTTGGGACTTCCTCTGGGAACAAAAGGTGATTAGGATGACTTTGAAGGAGGTCTATCACCAGTACTTTGCTATACGAATTAACATAAGGCTATTTACTTGTTCTTCCACCATTCACAGTACATTTCGAAGACAGATGAATACTGAGATATCCCGTGTTTACAATTCATTTAAATGATACCAGAATACAGCAAAGACAGGGGCTGTTGATTACATTGTTGACCCTACTCATACATATGTAAATACGCAAAAACACAAACATTATCTCCCCACATGTCTTATGCGGGTTATTTTGCAGGATGTTTAACCCTTTCTAGCCATGTGTCAAACTCATTACACTAACTAGGCCTAGTACAATTTGTAAGAGGAAATTATGCTTCCTTACAGCAAAGTTAGTTGAGAGATCCTGAGCCTTTCAAAGAATTCAGCATAAGAAAAAAATCATGCACATTATGTGGTCAGGAGAATAGACCAATAGAAGCAAGAATGGAATACAAGCCAATAGAAAGCATATTCTTCTTTTTGTCTAAAGATTGTATCACTATTTGAATCTTTGGTTAAAGTGGCAACTGCCTAACAGCATACAGAACTGATAAAACTCCAGATAATTATTTTGATTGTATTCTAACTTATCTGCCTGTTATGTTTTTGGCTGTAATGAGCGATAGCCAATATTTGCTATTTATACATGCATAGACCATGAATACGCATAAACTATGAGTATCACCTAGACAAGTTGACTTTGAATTGAACTGACCTCTGATAATACAGTAACTTGTCTAAATTAATTCTATTGTAGAATTGGTTAATTCTTTCATAATTCCATTGGCACAAGCTTGATTGTAAATAAATAAGGATATCTATTTAAGGATTCATAGTTCCTTGCAGGTACCAAAATCACCCATCCAGACTAGTAGACAACTAGGATAAAAATTGGCTTTTGTATCAAGATCGCAATGATACCTTGAATGAATTACACTGATTTATGATCTCTTGAAATTCGCGACATCCCATGTTGAGTTCAGTTTCTGACATCATGAACACTGATCTAACAAGCTTTTGTTTTACTTTCTGTAATTTCTCTTTTGCACTCAGAGCTATTTTGGCTAATAAAACAAATACATTATAACAGTTCATCACTTTATTATACTGAGAGCAGTTGGGACTAGTAAGTGATTACACAGCTCTCCAACTGAGAGGAGAGAACAAAACCATGTATGACAGGTTTCAGAGTGGTAGCTGTTAGTCTGTATCAGCAAAAACAACAAGGAGTACTTGTGGCACCTTAGACTAACAAATTTATCTGGGCATAAGCTTTTGTGGGCTAAAACCCCCTTCATCCAATGCATGGAGTGGAAAATACAGTAGGCAGGTATATATACACAGTACATGAAAAGATGGGAGTTGCCTTACCATTTGGGGGGTCAGTGCTAATGAGACAATTCAATTGTCTCATTAGCACTAACCCACCACTTGATAAAATCATGTGTGACAGATTCTCTCAACAGCCATCATCAACTTCAATAGGGCCAGATTTTCATATGCCAAAAGATGCAGATTGGTATCTATGGGATGTTGAAAACCACTAACCAGCTGCCTAAATACACTTGAAAATCTGGCCTTTAGAGAACTCTGGAAACCCACGTGGATCCATCCATTGTAGAGTAACTACCAGAAAAATAGGTCCACTCTCCGCTATACCCCTGAGCCCTAAACGAATGAAAGGGGAGACCTGTCCTCAGAGAGAGAACCATTTTGGTCATGGCAATGATATACTACTTGCTCTCTCCAATCCCATACCAAGAATGAGGTCCAGACCATTCTCATCTGTAAGTGTTGAGCTAGTAATCACCTTGGCTTTTCCCATGGTTGTCATGAAGGCCGTGAGATCCTGTATTAAACTACAAGGGTATTGAAGTCGCTCACAGCACCACCAAGTTAGCTAAAACCTAGGACAGGAAATCTGGGGTGCAGTGGGGTAGCATGTATTCTGCCACTATTGCTACTCCCTCTCAGACACACACACACACACACACACACACACACACAAGGGAGATACTCTTGGAAGAATCCCTTTAGAGAGGGAGTTCTCCTGCATATGAGATCAGATACAAATTGCATGGCCTGAACAGACAACCACCAACCCCATCCCCAGCAGAGATAGCAGCACTGAAATATGGGCAGCTGAATCATCCAGCCACATCTAGGTAATACAAACAAAGGCAGACACCAGTCAAGGTTTCCATAGCTAGAGCAGTGACTTTATTAAGAATTACCAGCTGCTTCACTCGCTGACTTATATGGGGTGAGTTTTTGTTCTGTGGTTTTGCAGTTCTACAGAGTGTTTTCGGATATATACGCTCAAACTATAACAAGCCAGCAGCCACAAAAACATTATCAAGAAGCATGGCTGAGTGAGCAGCCTGTATCTTAATCTTCAGACTTCCCTTTAGTAGCAGAATGGGCCGAACATCAGCAATCCTGTCAGCTTATAGGAAGTGCTTGTTGCAAGTTGATTTCCCGTTAGGCATTTTACAGGGAGACAAAGATGAACCGACCCATCCATCCCTGACTGCTGCTCCTGCGGGCGTGTGTTTTCTGGTTTATTTCTGAAATGGAAGACCATTGTCAAAGAACAAAAGCTGACCTCACTGGGACAATTCATATAGGTAATGGAAACTTACCCCCCACCCCTCCGCCGCTTCTAACCTAGCAGAAGTTTCTCTTAAGCCTGGATTCCATGACTTCACACTCCCTGTATCCACGTGGAGTCTCACTGAAGTCAGTGGGGTTCTGCATGGTGCAGGGGTCCATCCAGGTGCAATCTCATGCAGGATCAGGGCCAAAGTCAAGTTGCAGCTCCGTGATATGAATGCATCTTCCAAATGCAGTCACTGGAGTGAGGAGCTGCTGCAGGAGCCAATGCTGTCCAGAAGCTAAGGGCAGCTGGAGGGCAATACTGAGGCACATGACCTGCAGGCAGATGATTGTGGACTCTTGCAGATCTCCTTAGGCATTTGTTAGTGTGAACTGCTTGCCCATTCTCCTGCATGGAGGTGGGGCAAACTTCTACTTTTCTGGAAGAATGAAGAGAACTGATAGAATTTATGGTGCCATAAATCCACCCAGGGGATGCTGGTAAATGTTAATTTGCATGGTAGTTCATATTTGAGCCCCCCAAAAAACCTAAATGGTGACCTCCAACACAGCTGTATCAACAGCTTGGCACATTGGACTGTCACACAGTCCATTCATGTGGAAAGTTATTGTGCCTTCACCTTTATGAGGTCACTGGTAAGGTTTTGTGTAACAGAGTGAGTTGGATGCTGCTGGGGAATTTCAGTATTTGTCAGAAATTGCAGCAACCGCCTTATGGAGTGTATTATCGCCCCAGGTGATATAAGGGAGACAAGGAATGCTGGAGTCTTTTCCTGTAGCTTCCTGTTTTCATGCTTTCAAGGTTTAAGTGCTGTCCCTGAACAGGGATGGATTTTAGCATGTACTTTAGTGCTTTCTTGAATTGCCACTGATACCAGGATAGAAGATCTGGCCCATAGATCCTTTCACAGAAAGATGAGGCTTTGGGGCCCAATCCTCCAATCTTTGATCATATAAATCCCATTCATGTCAAAGTGATTATGCACATCAGTGTTGCAGGATCTGTCTTGCATAAAGCAGGTCAGATAAAACAAGGGCTGCCTTTGAGAGTCTTGAAGGGGCTCTCAAAACGTAAAGAGTATGTTAGTTTCAAGAACTATCCAAATCTTGGCCCAGAACACAAACCAAATTTTAAATGTTCACTTTACCCTATACCCTCACTTTTCTACATCTTCATTTCCTGGTTTTTGTCTGGGCTCAGAAATGGAAAGAGTAAAAATATAGAGAGGCTGCCATCCTGGCTGATTTCTTGACCAAAGTGGTCTAGATAAGTAGCTGAGTTTTTGGTTGCTTATTGAAACCAAACTGTCTAAGCTTTGAGGTTCTCCTGCATATAGGAAAATGGTAGCCTAAACCAGGGCTACATGCAGAATCTGACACCGCTCTAGTTTTAATCCTTGTCCAAGTCATCTTCCTAGTAGCCTTTTGTGGACACATCTAGACTATGTAATTGATCGGATAAACAGAACCACCCCAATGTTAGTACTTATTCTGATTACAGAAGGTGCAAAATTTTTTCTTTCATAAATAAATACTATAGGGCTTGCTACACTGCCTCACAGTTCAGACTACCAAGGTGTGAATAGGTGTGAGCACTAAAAAACTGCCCTGTGACTCCCCTGGTGTTGATGCTTCAGGCACAAACTAAAAGGTTTCTAGTTTGTGTTAATGCAGTCCTGTTTTGAAGAGAACTACATTAATGTGAAGTAGGAACCTTTTAGTTCATGCCCACAGCATCCACTCTTGCAAGTGACTGCACAGCACTTTCGTGCACAATACTATTCACACCCCTGTAGTCCAAATATTGGTGCAGCACAGATGTAGCTTACTTGAAGACATTGGACTGTAGGTGAGTAACAAAAGAATGCTGATAGCTGACAATTTGAGTTACTTTTATTTACATCAGTGGCATGATCTTACCCTCAACTAAGTTAATGACAAAACTCTCACCATCTTCAATATGAGCAAAAGAAGGCACAAGGTGTTACCTTCACAGGATGCACTAATAATTACAAAGAAACACAAGTTAGTAAGACACATTTTATACTATAAATTAGTAAAATCTCTTGGTTACAATAGTGGAGAGTTCAATAGTTTGTTAGTAGCCATGACAAAAATTAAACTGCCCACTCTACCCACAAGCACCAGGGAGAGGAGATTCTATGGATGAAATCACTTCCCTGGGCTACATGTTAAAATTTCCTTTTGCTAAGAGCTCTGTTTGCTTTTCTTTGCTGGAGGCTGGTCTTCATTTCCCAGTCCTAGAAACAACTTGAATTGCTTTGATCCATTCTGTACGCTCCACAGGTGTGGCTGCTTGCAAAAAATAGTGGACTTCATTTGCTGTGATGATTTCAAATAGGTTGGTGTCAATGTCATGCTTCTTGGCTAACAAGTGGGGGGAGGAAAGAAAGTAACAAATTACAGACATGAATGGAGAAAGTTTAGCCCATGTTTACAGCATCTCTGCTTCTAAAACCATACTGGGATATCCTTCCTTTCTACCATTATCACTGACTCTGCCATTATTAAGAAAGACTTCTCAAATACCAAAAATCACATCCGTGAATAGAAGCCTCCCCCATGGAATCAGGAATAGGAACTACCAACACTATAGAATGAGTGTGACACATTTATCAAGTGCTAAGGGCCACGTCCAACCCTCCCACAAGTCACATCTGTGGTGTGGGCTGAGTGCAGCCTCCAAAATCAGCCGAGCACAGCTATCTGCAAAGAAAGGAAGCTCAAACCACCCCAGA